>NC_047117.1:22189005-22531504 GCF_902500255.1 Thalassophryne amazonica | reverse complement strand
TCAGGACATGGTAATAAAAGACCAAGCACAATAGCCAACCATCAAAGCTCTCTCTGGTTCTGTCGAATGGGCACATCAGTGGTTCTAGATTATAAGGTATGAAAGCAAAGGGAGGCGCCCCTGGGACACTAGATGTGGTCAGGAAGCCCCTTGGAGATGTTATGGGCCTGTCACTGAAACAACAGTTTCAATTCAGTTTCAATTTATTTTAATTTATATAACGCTTAATCACAACAAAGTTACCTCAAGTTGCTTCACACAAGTAAGGTCTAACTTTACCAACCCCCAGAGCAAGCACACAGATGACAGTGGTAAGGAAAAACTCCCTCTGATGATTTGAGGAAGAAACCTCAATCAGACTAGACTCAAAGGGGTGACCGTCTGCTTGGGCTATGCTACCGAAAATTTAGAAAACAATTCACAAAACAAATATACAGGAAATGTTGCTGGTGCACAGGAGAAGAGGGTTACAGAAACAGACACCACACCCATCTCTGGATGGAGCCTCACCTCAAACAGCGACAAAAAACAGAATCGGGCATCAGAAAGACAACAAATACAGTATACACCAGAGACGGAGGGTGCCCACCTCATGACTCATTGAAGCCTGAAGAAGTAATAAGTAAATCATAGTGTCACCTGTCATCCCCTTTAACAGTGAATTGTGCTCTTAGTGAATTCTACTATTTAGAAAGCGGGCTGAAGTGATGGGTTTTCTGGCAAGTTCATGCACCTATGTCAGTGCATCCACACCATTAGAGAGCAATCGCCAAAGCTCCCTGAGGTGAAGCAGTGAAAGATGCAGGAGTAAAAAGTGATGCAAATTACTGGTTGAGCTAATAGAATTAAGAAATGTAATAGTTTTGACTATTGGTTTCCAAAGTTAAGGTCAAACAAGGTCAACATCCATTAGAATCTGTCATACATCACCCCATGACTTGATACTAAGCAATACAGCTGGTGCAAACTATTCCTTTTTAAAACCCTTTTGACTAACCCAATAATTTGTGTCACCTTTTACCAAAACAGGAGCAACTGTTATATGGCTGGGGGGGGCCTGGCTGCCGGTTTGTTTGTCTGTTTGTTTTCCTCCCAGGTGGCGTGCATTTGGGACTGAGTGGCTGTGTTGCTGAGGCTGTCAGGACCTCACCCTGATCACCTGCGACTCGTCAGGACTCACAGCTGAGGTGCATCTGGATGGATTGGAGCATGTTGGCATTTAAGACTGGAGTGCACAGTGTGTATTTGCCAGATACTCGACCTTGTGACCAGACGGGTGAGATCGTCGTCTCGGGAGCCATCTCATCAGCAGCGGATGCTGAGAAACGTCCAGGTTTGATGCACAGTCTGTGAAAGAGGAGGGGGTGAGGTCTCACGCTCGTCAGCACACTTCCTGAGGTACGTTAGATTTTGTGACTAACAGTTATACAGTCAGTAAATGTGGTGTCCCTCACACCTTATTGTATTGAGCTGTTTGTTAGTCATGTATCAGCTTCCACTGCGGTGGAGTTTTGTGAACTGGATGTTCCATGCCTGCAGGTTGGAAGCTGATCAGCAATCAAGCCAGGAAGTGTTTGCTGTTTGTACACCTTTAAGTGTTCTGTGTGTAGAGTGTGGACTCACATAATGGTTCCTTCTTTCACAGACTCGGTTGTTGCGGCCACCTGGGGGGTGTCGGCGGGGTCCTTGGGTCCGAAACAGCTTCTGGCTCCGGACCGTTAGCGCTGCTGGGAGCGCACCACGCCAGGCCGCACCTTTCTGTTATTACATTTTCACTGTTATGTATTAAATTCAGTTAGCCTTTGTACCGTGCTCTGCTTATTTCATACTGGGTCCTTCAAACGCTGGTCGGTTCTCCGAGCTGCGTCCGACACATAACAGTAGTCTCTGGCCTAACATCACGGACCCAGCGGTAGCAGAGACGGTAACGCGCCGGGAAGGCGGCAGCAGACGTTCAGTGGTTATCCGGATCAGTTGCGGGGCTCTCCGCCCGGAAGGTGTGTGTTTGAAACCCATTACTGGATACTAATTTGTGCTCTCTTGCAGCCGTGTTCCTGGGTTGTGCCTTATCCGTGGGTCGTGGTGGAGTGTGACTGGCGACGGCTTCGCGTCACACTCTGACCGGATAAGAGGTGTAAACGGGAGCTGCAAGAGTGCGTTTGTAATGGGTTCACGCGCACGGCGGAGCTCTGTTAGCACGGGTCGCTGGGCTTCCTGTGTTACAGTCATAGCCCCGTTTCCCCGGAGAAAGGTAACTACTGCGTCTGTTGTATCAGCTCCGGCGTTATTTAGTTGAGCACATTTTGGTTGTGTGTTGCACTCAGCTGCGCACACAAAAGCAGCTCGTTTGTTTTTTTCTGTCGCCCAAGGGGTTTTTTCATTTTTAGCACTCTGGTTCCCCCTTGTGGTGACTGAATCACGGTACCGTCAAGCTCTGGAGTAGGAACAGGTGTGTTCCATTTGGTTGAGCTTGACGGTATAACTCACTGATTTGTTTTGTGTTAGTTCATTTTGTGTGGGTGTTTTTTGAGTTGGTTTTTGTGTGGGTTTTTCTTTTTTGTTGTCCACTATTTGTCTGGGGGTGTGACCCTGTAGCCTTTGCTAACCAAGAACAAAAACAAAAAAAAAAAAAAAAAACGGGGACCCAAACAACTGTGTGTTGGTCTGTTTTTTTTTCTTTTGTTTCTTTTTGTTTCACATCCCCAGGGTTGGATGGAGCGGTCCCCTGGGGGGTGATGGGGTGGTATTTGGGTTGTTTTTTTTTCTCTTTGTTTTTTTTTGTTGTGCCCTCTCTTCTCCTCTGACTCCAGCCGGGTGTGCCGTAGTGTCGGCATTGCTGGAGGGGTGCAGTTAGGTTGTGCTGGGCGTTTCCCAGGTGGCCTCTGCACCCGGGAGGGGAGGGGGGGGGGGGGGTTTGGGGTTTTTTTTGTTTTCCCTCCCCCAGTTTCCGCCCTCAGGGTTTGACTGTGGTGTCCTCTGGGGGGGGAAAAGGCGTTGGGTCCATCTAGCCGTGGACGGCCGGGGCTGGGTCCATTGGTCGTGAGGGGAGGCGTCTCCTGGGGTTGACGAGTGGTCCTCTGGGGGGCGCTGGTAGTCCCCGTGGGTGACGGTGGATCCCAGAGGGACCTCGGCCGTGGTTATTACTCCTGGAGCTGGCGGGTGGCCCTCTGGGGGGTGTTGGTCCCTGCGTGTCGTTTGGGGGGGAGGAGGGGGGGTATCTTGGCATTTTTGTTTGTGAGTTTACATGTGGGTTGTTTTTCTTTTCTCCCCTTCCCTGGGGTTTGATGGGACGGTCCCCTGGGGCGGGGGGGGGGGTGTTTTGGTTGTTTTGTGTTATGACTAATCACACATGTTTGGTTAAAGGCTGACCGCACAGGTGTAGGAACTCCTGGCCACACCTGTGCTGAGACTGTCAAACAAGGGCAAAGATGCAGCCAGTTCAACCAGTCTGTTGGAGGACGAACGCAGACGCGGTTTCCAGCCATGGTCCCTGGAGGGGGGTGTTTCTCCTGGGCCAGGTGTGTGTGGTCGCCGGGAGGCTTCCCGTGAGGGTGGGGTACTGTTATATGGCTGGGGGGGGCCTGGCTGCCGGTTTGTTTGTCTGTTTGTTTTCCTCCCAGGTGGCGTGCATTTGGGACTGTTTGTACACCTTTAAGTGTTCTGTGTGTAGAGTGTGGACTCACATAATGGTTCCTTCTTTCACAGACTCGGTTGTTGCGGCCACCTGGGGGGTGTCGGCGGGGTCCTTGGGTCCGAAACAGCTTCTGGCTCCGGACCGTTAGCGCTGCTGGGAGCACACCACACCAGGCCGCACCTTTCTGTTATTACATTTTCACTGTTATGTATTAAATTCAGTTAGCCTTTGTACCGTGCTCTGCTTATTTCATACTGGGTCCTTCAAACGCTGGTCGGTTCTCCGAGCTGCGTCCGACACATAACAGCAACTTTAATTTTGGACCTTTGTACAAACTGAACTTGACATTCGTCACCAATTTTGCAATAACAGCCAATCATAGATAGTCCAAACTATACAAGCTCTGTTAGAAAAGTATCAGACCTTTTTATTTTTTTTCAAAAACCTGATGGATTTGAATCACTTGTGCTTGCATGAGCCAACCTTGAACCTTCGTGCGCATGCCTGAATTTTTTCACGCCTGTCGATTGCGTCATTTGCTTGTAAGCAGCCTTTGTGTGAGGATGGATGTAGTCTCTCGTCGTTTTTTCTTTGCAAGGAAAATGGCGGAATGACTGGAGCAGCGCGACTGCATCAAATTTTGCCAGAAACTGGGCGACAGCCAGGTGGAAACCATTCGGATTATTCAGACGGCTTTCGGTGACGATGCTATGGGCATCACACAGATTAAGGAGTGATACAACTGGTTTAAAGACGTCCGCACAACGGTGGAGAGCGAAGTTGCTCACCTCTTCCACAATTTCTCGGCTAGTCACACGACTGAAAAGCCACCGAAAGCCGTCTGAATCTTCCGAATGGTGGAAGAGGTGAGCATGTCACAACATGTCCTGTGAGACTTCAACAGGGTGGCGCTTTTGTTCCGCCATCAGCTTCGTGCCCAAGCCATCGGCATGAATTTCGCTGCAACTCTTTTCATGGCAAAATCTTCTGTCACAGTGGAATGTGCCAAAAAAGTGCTGATGTCCACCTCTTCCGCAATTTCTTGGATAGTCACACGATGGTCCTACATCACCACAGCGTTCACTTTGGAATGATCTGGTCATTTCAACATGTTGATGGTCAACTGGAGCGCGGCTCGCTCTCCACCATTGTGCGGCCATCTTTAAACTGGTTGTACCGCTCCTTAATCTGTGTGATGCCCATAGCATTGTCACCGAAAGCTGTCTGAATCTTCCAAATGGTTTCCACCTGGCTGTCGCCCAGTTTCTGGCAAAATTTGATGCAGTCGCACTGCTCCAGTCGTTCCGCCATTTCCTTGCAAAGAAAAAATGACGAGAGACTCCACCCATCCTCACACAAAGGCTGCTTACAAGCAAATGACGCAATCAACAGGCGTGAAAAAATTCAGGCATGCGCATGAAGGTTCAACGTTGGCTCATGTAAGCACACGTGATTCAAATCCATCAGGTTTTTGAAAAAATAAAAAGGTCCGATACTTTTCTAACAGACCTCATACCTTTTTGTAATCTTTATGGCCAGACGAATAATGTGGTATACTTTTCAGTATGACTAGCATTTTTATGTGCTGACTCCTGTGTAATTCTTCATTGTCCTCTACCTGTCTATAGCCACCATCCAGTGATGGCAGGTGCAAAAAATTATAGGCTGTTCATCTACAATGATCTCCAATGCTTTAAAATGGACAAAAAAAAAAAAAACAGAGACGTGTGGAAGAAAATGGAAAACAACCATCAAAATGGATGTTTCTGTGTAGGCTCTCAGTTGTCCAAGTGGTTTCCATAGTAGAGAAGCTTGAATCTTCGACTGGACTGGGTTGCTTGACGCGAGGACGTTTCGCTTCAAATCGCAGAAGCTTCCTCAGCTAAAATTCTTGCTCTGGTGGTCTGACTTCTGTCTTGACTCTTGTAGAGAAGAATAATCAAGAAGTCACAAAAGCTGGAGTTTTAAACCTAACCAGACCCCTCCTATCGAGAGGCAGACTGCTATAGGCCAGTGACTAAACAATAGCTCTAATTAGCACTTATTGTGCTCTAGTTAGCACCCTCCTAATGACAGGGCAGCTGTCCCTCCTAATGATGGGATGGACCCTCTCTTGATGGCACCCTTGACAACTCTGCTGATGACGTGAAAGACTCATTACCATGAACAAAAGACTGAAACTGCTTTGACCTGAGTACCCCATTGTAAACAGGGGATAAAGCGTGTCTCAGACCCCCTCCCCGGTTAAGGCTGGGTTTCAAACATTGAAAAGAAAGCCTCCTTGACCCCTCTGTCAAACCATTTCTTCTCTCTGGCTAATATTTTAACTTCCTTGTCCTCAAACGTGTGGTTAGTGTCTTTAAGGTAGAGATGAACTGCAGACTGAGGTCCACTGGCGCCCTCTCTGCGATGCTGGTATAGCCTTTTGTGTAAAGGTTGCTTAGTCTCACCTATGTAGTGTTTGTTACAGTTTTCCTGACATCTGATAGAATATACTACATTGCTCTGTTTGTAACTAGGGATCCTGTCCTTAGGGTGAACTAATTTCTGTCTCAAGGTGTTTTGAGACAGAAATCAGCATGGCAGAGAGGGCGCCAGTGGACCTCAATCTGCAGTTCATTTCCACCTTAAAGACACTAACCACACATTTGAGGACAAGGAAGTTAAAATATTAGCCAGAGAGAAGAAATGGTTTGAGAGAGGGGTCAAGGAGGCATTCTTTGTGAAACGTTTGAAACCCAGCCTTAACCGGGGAGGGGGTCTGAGACATGCTTTATCCCCTGTTTACAATGGGGTACTCAGGTCAAAGCAGTTTCAGTCTTTTGTTCATGGTAATGAGTCATTCACGTCATCAGCAGAGTCGTCAAGGGTGCCATCAAGAGAGGGTCCGTCCCATCATTAGGAGGGACAGCTGCCCTGTCATTAGGAGGGTACTAACTAGAGCACAATAGGTGCTAATTAGAGCTATTGTTTAGTCACTGGCCTATAGCAGTCTGCCTCTTGGTAGGAGGGGTCTGGTTAGGTTTAAAACTCCAGCTTTTGTGACTTCTTGATTATTCTTCTCTACAAGAGTCAAGACAGAAGTCAGACCACCAGAGCAAGAATTTTAGCTGAGGAAGCTTCTGCGATTTGAAGCGAAACTTCCTCGCGTCAAGCAACCCAGTCCAGTCGAAGATTCAAGCTTCTCTACCATCAAAATGGATAGAAGAATAACCAGAATGGCAAAGGCTCACCCACTGATCAGCTCCAAGATGATCAAAGACAGTCTGGAGTTACCTGTAAGTGCTGTGACAGTTAGAAGACGCCTGTGTGAAGCTAATTTATTTGCAAGAATTCCCCGCAAAGTCCCTCTGTTAAATAAAAGACATGAAGAAGAGGTTACAATTTGCCAAAGAACACATCAACTGGCCTAAAGAGAAATGGAGGAATATTTTGTGGACTGATGAGAGTAAAATTGTTCTTTTTGGGTCCAAGGGCCGCAGACAGTTTCTGAGATGACCCCCAAACTCTGAATTCAAGCCACAGTTCACAGTGAAGACAGTGAAACATGATGGTGCAAGCATCATGATATGGGCATGTTTCTCCTACTATGGTGTTGGGCCTATATATCGCATACCAGGTATCATGGATCAGTTTGGATATGTCAGAATACTTGAAGAGGTCATGTTGCCTTATGCTTAAGAGGACATGCCCTTGAAATGGGTGTTTCAACAAGACAATGACCCCAAGCACACTAGTAAACAAGCAAAATCTTGGTTCCAAACCAACAAAATTAATGCCTCGCAGATGTGAAGAAATCATGAAAAACTGTGGTTATACAACTAAATGCTAGTTTAGTGAGTCACAGAATTGCTAAAAAAGCAGTTTGAACATAATAGTTTTGAGTTTGTAGTGTCAACAGCAGATGCTACTATTATAGTGAACACCCCCTTTTCTACTTTTTTTTTTACTGATAGCCCAATTTCATAGCCTTAAGAGTGTGCATATCATGAATGCTTGGTCTTGTTGGATTTGTGAGAATCTACTGAATCTACTGGTACCTTGTTTCCCATGTAACAATAAGAAATATACTCAAAACCTGGATTAATGTTTTTAGTCACATAGCACTACTATTATTCTGAACACTACTGTACTGCTTGGCTCATGGACTATAACTTACATTTAGTGCAAAGAAGACCACAGCAAGTGCCATTTACAGTTTCCACCCTATTCAGGACTAGTGCTCTTTTAACCTGAGTTGTGTTTGGGTTTCCCCACTCGGGGTGCCAACCCATGGTCTCCCAGGTGGGAGGCAGGCACTCTAATCATGAGGCTAAAACCGATAGGCTCTAGCATCTGTTTCTAGAGTGTCCTTTGGTGTTGGGGAGTGAGTTTTTCTGACTACAATATGCACAGCACTCTGGCTTGCCTCCGTCACACTCACATCCTTTAAATTGCAAACTACTACCCTAGGATGGCTATCATATGCAATTATTAATATTATGTGTGGTACATTTTGCCCAGGTGGTAGTGACACACCTGCTTTTAGGGACCTGGCTCAAGGCCTACTTCAAGAAGGCATTGACATGACTTTACCACAATAAATACAGAAGATTTACAATAAGGTGTTATCTATGTTTGGGCTTCAAAAACAGGAAGGTCAGATTTGCGTTAAAAAGAAAAAGTCCATCTACAGTTCTGAAAGATAATCTTATGGACAATCCGACACATATCATCCAGTTCAATAATATTTACTGGAAATGTGACTGTTTAGTGAAGGAGCAGGATTAATTCTGGTGTATTTATATTATGTTCTCACATTCAGCAAAATGTTTCACAAGTCATTGGTCAATGCTTCCCCATGAAGACGAACCAGATGCCTACTTGCAAAAAGAACTTTTCCACTTTAAAGCTGAGGACGGTAATGCAGTGAACAGAATCCAATCAAGAGTACTACATAACACGTGCTGAAGGCAAAATGATCTGACAGTAATCTGAAATACCCGATGATGCGCCACTTTGATGGGGCCTTCACACATCAAAATAAACTTCTAAAGCTTTCCAACAGCCTCCTTAAACCACTTCTGTCAAGTTATAGTTGTTAACATCCTGAAATCCTGCTCTGTTCTCCATCCTTCCATCAGCCTGCTCTCACCTGACTGACAGGTGGGGGTCGTCACCCGTGTCACTGAGAAATGTATTTGGCAGGCCAGCCTGGAGAAAGAGGAGAGACAGAGGGTGGAGGCTGAGAGACAGAGGGTGGAGGCTGAAACACTACCCTTACCGTTAACTGAGGCCATAACATCTCTCGACCCTAGGCCACGCATTTTAGAGTGAACTTTGACCCTGTGACCACACCAGTGGTACTGGGTATCCCCTCACACACACACAAACGCTGTATCTTCAGGCAAATATTACCTGGAGATTGTATCAGTGTCAGGTGTGAGGGATTCTTGTCCCCTGGGGGGAAGTGCCTGATCACTGTGAAATATTCATGTGAAATAACACTGTGTTGCAACACGCGCACGTAGGTGAAGAAATCCCACTGGCATGTGGCTGAGGCTAAACCAGCTCTACGTTTTGCAGCTTGCTGTTCAATGTATAGATGAAAATCTCTCAAAGTAGAGTACCAGTGTTCATTAGTGCTGGCATTTTAATTCCAAAGGCAGTAAATTGGCCAATGAACGCAGTTCGCTCTTGATTAAAGCCTATGAGTCAGAGATTTGGAATTGCCTTGCTTTGTGGAGTGTTTAGTTTATCTACTCCATAATCACACATTGTAAAACTGTCTCTGTGGGCTTCCTGCTGTCCCCAGTGGCCAATGGAGCCGTCTGGCCTTTGCAGAGATGTGAACAGGAGGTTATGTGAGATGTCAGAAGATAGGAACTCTGATAATGGATATTTATTCTGGTGTGTAGTTGGCGAATTCATTGACATTCCCAGTGTTGTTCAAAGTCACTCCATGATCTGCAACATTGCCAAAGCAGTCAATATTAATCAGGAGTTTCAATATGAATCATGCCGAGGCTTGGACAGAGACTTGTAAATTAAATTAACGATCACTCATGCCATTGACTTAAAAAAATTAGGACAGTATGGAAAATGAAAAAACAAAAAAAACAACCAACAACTTTGACTTCTGTTTCATTGCAGACATTATGAACCCAGGCTATTTCATGTTTGGTATGGTCAACTTCATTTCACTTGGTAATATGCACCCATTCTTGCATTTAAAGCCTGCAACACATTCCAAAACTAGATCATTTTCACATAACATTGTTTATCTCTGCTATGCACATTTTGTCATTGCTTTTTGGGCCTTGGTTTCCAACTGATAATTGGAAGACAGACAGACAGGCATAAAACTGGAACCTCCATCCAATTTTGGTGGTGTAGGTAAATCCATAACAGAAAAATGAGAGTGACTGAGGCACTTTTGATTGACATATAATGCAAAATGTAAACCAAATGGGCTTTTTCATATTAAATTCAAGTGTCCACAAAATCCACAGTTCGGATCACATCCAGATCAAACTTTGTCAGGCAATAGTGAGTGTCAGTCTGCACCTCACTTTCAAATATGAGAGTGACTGGTGCACGTTTGATCAAGATATATTGCAAAAGATACATTAAATAAACTGGATCAGATCTGGATCAACCTTTGTCAGTTGATTAAGGATACCATCATACATAGCGCTCTCAAATCTGAAAGAAATTCAGTCTTGCTTTGACAGTTATGAATTTTTGAAAATTCAGCTGAATGAACAACAACATTCAATGTTAAAGATGGGGACTTTTCCTGACTTTGACCAATGACTACGAAAATTTAATCAGTTCTCGTCTATCAGGATATGAATCACCTGTAAAAATTTCATAACGATATATATGAAAAATTGTGTGTTACAGGCTGTTCACAAACAAACATTGGCAGATGTAACAAATGTTTGGACAGGACTAAAAAAAAAAATCCTTTTGAAAATTAAATAATGGTAATTGCAAGAATCACTGCCTTTTGTTTGTTCTGCATTTAGCATACCATCCTGACTTTTTTCTGATTTGGGGTTGTATTAATTATTTTAGTTATGTTTTTAAAATGCATTATGTTATACTTTTTTAAATCTTTCACGCTTTGGATATTAATTGGTAATTAAAGAAAAATGCTGTGAAGAATGCAGGTTTAACTGTGTTGAGTCAAACATTACCTTACTTTAAAATGTTCCTTTTTTCTTCATTTTGGTGCTTGTGCATCAACACCTCTTCATGATACATTCAACAGTGATGGATTTTGAGGATTGATGAAGTATTATAGAGAGAGTCAGCCCACCACCACAATGGAGAAAAAAAAAAAGAAACAAGATGTGCTTGTAGTGTCGACTGTTTAGACTGTTTAGCAAAAATACCACATTAATCATTTTGTATGGGTAGTGTCTGGAACATTGCAGTAACTAAGGTACTAAGGTAACATACTAAGGTATGTTGACCCACAACACATCCAAACTAAAGCCTTATTCACATTACCACTCAAAATCTGATTTTTTAGCATATCCAGATTGTATCTAGTTACTTTTTTTTTTTTTTTGGGCAGTGAAAAACCACGAGATCTGATTTTTCTAAAGTGGATTCAAACCACTACAGAGGTGGTTTGAAATGTGATTCATTTTTGCAAATCCGTTTCAATCTCAACGTGTTCCTCATGCAAATAAGTGACCTGTGTGTCACTCGCAGTGCGACACGAACAGCAATCACGCAGTTCTGCAGAGACGGAAGTTGATTCGAGGTGCCTTACCTGTGGCGTTGGAATAAGTGGAAAAAGGTAGAAGAAAACAGTAGAATAAATAATTAACCATGAATGGATGAGGAACTAAAGTGCTTGTTAGCTATCTGGGCTCCACATAAACATTTTGGACAGAAATAGGCACAGTTCGCTGTTGTCCATGTTTTTCTGGGCATAGCCTGTTAACCACAGCAATCAATATGGATAAGACTATGTCAACGTTGACACACAGATCAGATCTGGTCACTTGCTATGTACGAGGTCTGTCCGTAAAGTATCGTACCTTTTTATTTTTTTCAAAAACTATATGGATTTCATTCATATGTTTTTACGTCAGACATGCTTGAACCCTCGTGCGCATGCGTGAGTTTTTCCACGCCTGTCGGTGACGTCATTCGCCTGTGAGCACGCCTTGTGGAAGGAGTGGTCCCGCCCCCTCGTCGGATTTTCATTGTCTGGAAATGGCGGAATGAAAAGGACTTTTTTTCCATCAGAATTTTTTCAGAAGCTGTTAGAGACTGGCACCTGGAAACCATTCGAAAAATTTATCTGGCTTTCAGTGAAAATTTTACGGGCTTCACAGAGAATAAGGACTTTAACTACAGGTTTAAGGACCCCTTTAAAGGACGGTCGGTGTGCCGCGCTGCGAGCTGCGACGATGCGGCACAAACCACTGGATCATTTCTAAGCTGATGACTCTGTGGATACGAGACCGTCGTGTGCTCTTTCTCTGGTTATCACAAGACCTGGACATCAGCCATTTTCCGGCAGATTTCACTTTTAACAAGAGATTTTGTCATGGAAAGCCACGCGGAGGCTTCGCGTGTCACGACCGATTCGCTGATGAAGCGAGACAAAGGAACACCTCTGTTTCGGAGTGTTAGAGGACAAGTTGGGACATGTCTATCTCGGCTTTCAGTGCTTACCAGTCGAGTGAGTATAAAAGAACTTGTGGAGAGCTGGACATGTCTAAACTTGTCCTCTAACACTCCAAAACGGAGGTGTTCCTTTGTCTCGCTTCATCAGCGAATCGGTCGTGACGCGCGAAGCCTAGGCGCGGCTTTCCATGACAAAATCTCTTGTTAAAAGTGAAATCTGCCGGAAAATGGCTGATGTCCAGGTCTTGTGATAACCAGAGAAAGAGCACACGACGGTCTCGTATCCACAGAGTCATCAGCTTAGAAATGATCCAGCGGTTTGTGCCGCATCGTTGCAGCTCGCAGCGCGGCGCACCAACCGTCCTTTAAAGGGGTCCTTAAACCTGTAGTTAAAGTCCTTATTCTCTGTGAAGCCCGTAAAATTTTCACTGAAAGCCAGATAAATTTTTCGAATGGTTTCCAGGTGCCAGTCTCTAACAGCTTCTGAAAAAATTCTGATGGAAAAAAAGTCCTTTTCATTCCGCCATTTCCAGACAATGAAAATCCGACTAGGGGGCAGGACCACTCCTTCCACAAGGCGTGCTCACAGGCGAATGACGTCACCGACAGGCGTGGAAAAACTCACGCATGCGCACGAGGGTTCAAGCATGTCTGACGTAAAAACATATGAATGAAATCCATATAGTTTTTGAAAAAAGAAAAAGGTACGATACTTTACGGACAGACCTCGTATATATATATATATATATATATATATATATAATATGGACAGCCAATCGGTGAGATCTGATTTGTATCAGATTTGCAATAAATTTGACAGTGTAAACAAGGCCTAAGACAACACCAGAAATAAACACAGAAAATGCAGAAATGGCAGGGGGGATCTGTATCAGTGCAACAGGTAGTTGCATAAAGGAAAATCTGGCAGACTGAAAAAATGCTTGCAAGAACATACAACAAACAAATATAACCTGCACTACATGCAACACTTTGGTTTGGTTCTGTCTGATGCAACACATCACACAGAATCCTTTGTACTGCTGTGATGTAGTGATGCTGCTGTGTTTCTTTTGATAAAATCTGTCCTAAGAAAATATAAGCAGCGAAAATAATGTGGACCCATTGTTAATATAAAATTGCAGGAAGAAAACTATTTGTTTCATGCCAGTATAGCTGGCACACCTTGTTGAACTGATGCCAATAATCCAGTCATCACCACCACTGATATATTTACATTTCAGCAACTGTGGCTCAAGACTGGCTCACCATCGCATCTAACCATGCAAATGTGGCATGTGTTATGAATTGGAATTAAATGTAGGGATCAGTCATTTGCACACAACATCACTGTATATATAATTCTGCCACTCCAATTTTAACCCTCTCCAAAATGTTTGTCAACATGGGTCACAGTATGCATACGTATGCAAACATTTTGCCATTGAGTTTGTTTTTACAAATCACAACATATGCTTTGAAATTTGCGTGTGCATCTTTTAGGTTCGACTTTGTGCATGCACAGCCAACTGCTTCACCAAAGGCTTCAGATGGCATTTGATTAAATAGTCACAGGTGAATGGTCTTAATGCTTCAATCCACTTGTGACCTCAGGATGAAGTCAAAGTACATTGGAGAGATATGTAGCAAGGTGAAATCCAGACTGAAATATGTTCCATCAAGCTTGGCTAGAAGGGATTCCCCTTTGGCTGACCTAGTAGAGCATTGGCCTCGTAAAGGAGGTGTCTGGTGTTTAAATCTCACTGGGAGCCACAAAGATATATCACTCAGTTACAAATAGATCAATAAATATTTTCATATTAGCTTAGGATTTGACTATTTTAATTCAGATTTAATTTAATCAAATTTAATTTCATGAGTGTAGAGGTTCTGCCATTGGCGCTTGTTTCTAAAGGATAACTGCAATGCTGAATGTCAAAGACTGAAGTATATTGGTATTTTTTATTATTGCATTGGATGTGTTACCAATTGCATCTAAAGTGGTTTTTAATATGTTGCTCATTACATTTGCACAAACATAGCAGAAAAACAATTATTGGAAACATGATGGAATACAATGCAATCCAATAACACTGCAGAAAGCCTCAAACTGACTCAGTAAGGTCTCTGGTACATCGCCTAATGCCAAAAATGGATTTGTTTGAAAAATGTTTCTATTTATTACATGACTGTGAGGATGGATTGTGGTGTGTGATTAATACACGCTGTCGCCATGCTGAGCAAAACCACAATTATCAGCCATGGAAATTGTAATCTGTTTTTACTAAAATGACGCCACGTCTCCTGTAAATGAACCGAAGAACTTAGAATAAAAGAGCTACTGTTGTTATTTACTCATTAACTAAGTAAAGCATGGATGCTTAGCATATTCCAAGTTTTAAGAAATTGAACCATCATGTGTGTGCTGTCATCTCAGCTCACTTTAACAAATAAAAATATAACACAATGCTAAAGTACTCTCGGCTGTATGAGCATTGTCTTCTTTATAATTTACAGTTGTTTAATTGGTATCCCAGTGCAAAGTGTGTGTATGTGTGTGTGTATATATATATATATATATATATATATATATATATATATATATATATATATATATATATATCATATAAATTATAGATTTATTATTTATACTCGTATTAATTATTAAGATCCTATTGCCTTATGTACAATATGTACATGTTCAGTAAATAATATTTTAATAATATTTAATGTCAAAATACAAAACAATAATAATAATAACAATAATACTAATAATAGTACTGAACAAAGAATGTGAATACTTATGTACATGTGGTTTCTTAGTTTTTTTTATTTTTAATAAATTTGCAAAAATTACAACAAAATATTTTCTTGTTGTCTTTATGGGTGTTGTGAGTAGAATTTTAAGGGGGAAAAAATGAACTTACTCCATTACTTTCTGGATGCCCTGTATATACTTCCTATGGTCTGAACATATTTTTAATAAGTAAATCACAGTCACCAGTCTTCAATACACATCTTTCAATCAGTATTACTCTTAGTGTTCTTGTTTTTCTAAAACAATGCTCCAGTAAGTGGAATTGATTAAAAACCTTATAAAAATTATGTTTTCTTAATGTTGTAAAAGTAGACAGGGTTTTTTTCTTAGTCTCTTCCAGAGACATTCAGGTGTCCAAATGTGTGTTTGTTGACTTTAATGTACTTGCAGAGTTACCTGTGGAAGTGTATTTTATCTGGTAAAATACAAGTATTAGATCAGGATCTGTGTTGGCAGATACTCACCATTAAATGAATCAGGGGTGAAACTTTGATCAGGACATCTCTAATTGTCATATTTAGTTGATCTTGTAAAATGTGCAGTACAAATTGATATTTGGATTGATTGCAACAGTTATGTAAGGTCATAATGAAAAGCAAAGATATAAGAGGAGTTCCACACCTTTATGCACCGCTGTGGTTGCGGCACAGGTGTAAAACACACAGACCGCTGTGCTCCTCGGCCTGGGATAAATGCTTCATTGAATCTGAAGTTGTGGCATCTCTTTATCTAAGTGCAGGTGGACGGGCACACAGCCAGGCCTTTGTGCAGACGAGCACTGGAGTTTCACCATGGGTAGCACCTGCTGTATTCAGCTGCAAACATTTTTCTGTTATGACTGCATGTCTCAAATGAATGAAAGGCCAAAAAGATTGATTTATCATTATTTCTCCTTTTGTAAAGTCGTCATGCTCTGTGTTTATACTCATCACTTTTGCCGAGACCTTTATCAGCAGCATGCATGCAATATCTCCAACGACATCAATGTGAACCCAAATCAAATCATAGAATAATTACAGCAATGTTTGTGTGTTTGTTTTTTTATTATTTCATGGGTACTTAGGCCAATTTACAAGTGCAACAGTTTTGGAATGTTTTGGAAAAGATCAAGGTCATTGTGGTCAAATGCTAAAATTGAGATTTTTTTTTTGCTTTCAGTTTTTATTGTTTGCAAAAATCTGATGGATTTGAATCACGTGTGCTTGCATGAGCAAACCTTGAACCTTCGTGCGCATGCGTGAATTTTTTCATGCCTGTCGTTTGCGTCATTTGCTGGCAAGCAGCCTTTGTGTGGGATGTGTGTTGTGCTCTCTTCGGATTTTCATTGCAAGGAAAATGATGGAACGACTGGAGCAGCGCTACTGCATCAAATTTTGCCAGAAACTGGGCGACAGCCAGGTGGAAACCATTCGGAAGATTCAGACGGCTTTCGGTGAAGATGCTATGGGCATCACACAGATTAAGGACGGTGGAGAGCGAGCCACGCTCCAGGCGGCCATCAACATGCTGAAATGACCAGGTCATTTCCAAAGTGAACGCTGTGGTGATGCGGGACCGTTGTGTGACTATCCGAGAAATTGCGGAAGAGGTGGACATCAGCACTTTTTCGGCACATTCCACTGTGACAGAAGATTTGGCCATGAAAAGAGTGGCGGTGAAATTCATGCCGAAGCTGATGGCGGAGCAAAAGCACCTTTGTGTTGAAGTCTCACAGGACATGCTGTGACATGCCCACCTCTTCCACAGTTTCTTGGACAGTCACACGACTGAAAAGTCACCGAAAGCCATGTGAATCATTCAAAAGGTTTCCACCTGGCTGTCACCCAGTTTCTGGCAAAATTTGATGCGGCGCTGCTCCAGTCGTTCTGTCTTTTTCCTTGCAATGAAAATCCGCCAAGAGCACTACACACGTCCTCACACAAAGGCTGCTTGCTAGCAAATGACGCAGTTGACAGGCGTGAAAAAATTCATGCATACGCACGAAGGTTCAAGGTTGGCTCATGCAAGCACACGTGATTCAAATCCATCAGGTTTTTGCAAAAAATAAAAAGGTCCGATACTTTTCTAACAGACCTTGTACAATGTGGACAGAGACTGGATTGTCCAGGCAAGGTCAAAGTTGCCAAAATTCATTAATTGCAGTGAAGATTGTCTCTGTTGCCGAACGTTTCTTTCAAGATCATTTGACGGATTTCTGCCAGACATTTTGTACGTGGATGCGGATCAACCCCAAAATTGCCCTCAAAAACTTAATTTTGGCAAGTGTCAAGATAACTCAATTCAATTTATTAAACTTATAGAGAGCCAAATCATGACAGTGTCATCTCAAGGCGCTTCACATAAAACAACTCAACAATTAAAACCAAAACCAATTAAATAAAAAAATCAAAGAACATGATGAAAAGGTTAAAAACATGATAAAAAAGTTAAAAAGGTAAAAAAAAAGAAAGAAAGAATAAAAGTATAGTAAACTATATATTACTCATATAAAATAGCAAATAAATGCATTTTCAGCCGCAACGTAAAAGTCTCCACAGAGTCTGACTGCCTCACTAAAACAGGGACATCATTCCACAGGACCGGGGCACGACAGGAAAAAGCTCTATGTCCAACAGACTTTTTATTCACCCTAGGGACACAGAGAAATCCTGCGTACTGTGAGCGCAGAGCCTGGGACGGTATGTAGGGCTTAAGTAGATCTGCCAAGTAGGGTGGTACCAGTCTGTGAACAACTTTACAGGCTAATAGCAGGCCAATAACTGGGGTGAAGATCAAGGAATGTAGTTTTCAATTCAACTTGGACCAAATTTGGCACACCTATTCGTGGAATCTGTAATTACTGTAGCAAAGTCAGGCAAAGGTCAATTATTCAGGACAAGGACACTGGGGTTGAAAGTCATATTTCCACCCAATCAAAATGTTTTTTAGAATGTCTGTCACACAATCACAGGGATAAGCACTATCAACAATGGGCATCTATTATCGTAGGATGACTTCTCCTATGGGTGGCTATATATTACCATGTGCAGAGGTCAAAACAGGAGCAGCAACAAGATTCTATCCCTAAATGGACAGTTTATGTAGAAATACTGAGTTTTTCCCCAGAAAATTCTGTCCTAAACAAGGTGACCACATTCTTACTGATGCTGGACTCACCCTACCTAGCTATGGATGTCAAAAACCAACCCCTCATCTGCGTTGTAACACCTGGGCAATGGATCAGTTTCTTGTTGGGGCAAAATACGGTGGGGATTGTGTGTGACCCGTGGCCACTATGGTAACCATGAAGGCCCAACCGGAACCGTGAACATGATACTGCAAACGGAGCTCTGGTAAAACAAGACATCCTCAACAGCAGATCAGACAAAAGAGGTGATGGCTGGCTTGTAACTGAGTGGCTGTGAAGGTGGATGAAGGCTACAGCAGGTCCTCAGACACTGATCGTCGGACCAGGCTAAGGACCTGTCAAGTACTATGTGTTTGTTGGTGTGCAACAATATTCCAACGTTAAACAAACCATGCAAAGGCGTTTCTAGATCAACCATGGATGTAGATATTCTATCCTGTCTGGGAATCGAACATGAGATACCACGACAACCTAGCTAATGCAGTCCTGAGCGTCTTTATGCCCATGGGTACTATTGCCTAGTGCAGTGTTCCCCATCCTGGTCCTTTAAATCCAATGTACTTCATGTTTGCTTTTTGTCCCTGATCTATTCAGACCACATCAGCTCAGTCAGGTGCGTTGATATGACTGGCACCATTTGATAAAGAACAATTACGCAGTATTTCATGTATAAAAATAATGTCGCAACATGCTCACAGGCAGCAGTAAGATAGTGTTGGGTATATGACTTTATTAAACTGGACACAAAAAGACAAGTTGAAGGTGGTGTACACTGGGAAAACTGGAAAATTCTAACCTCCAAGTACAACTCAGCAATAGAGCATACATGAGTTGGCAGATTGTGTGCAATTAGACAGAGAGAAATGGAAAATGTGCAGTACCTTGGGTCTCGAGGACCTGGATTTGGAACCCCTAAACTTGTGATAAGGATGAAGTACCCCCCCCCCCCCCCCCCGCCCCCAGACTCCACTTCTGCTTCTGTTTATTATTGTCCTTTGCAATCTGTGCCTCAAGCACTCTGCCACAACTGCGATATGTCATCATCTTACTTGTGGGTTGTAGGGTTCCAAACAACAGATAGGGTGTACTGACCGTACCATCTAAACTTTATTAAACACGTACAGCAGAATTATAATTATTTATAAAGTCAGTGCATGGAAACATGTTCAATATGGGAAAGGATTAGTTTTTTTCTCTAACATAACGCATGACCTCCATGGCAGCAACTTTTATTAGGAATTACAATTTATGAGCATTGAATCCAAAGTAATCAAAGGTGGTCGCAATTGTTCTGTAGCCAGAGAATGTTGCATTGTGTTCAAGTGTTTAACTTTTCAGCTTTGCGTGTGTGTGTGTGTCTGTGTGTGTGTGTGTGTGAGAGAGAGAGAACATTTTTTCACTTTGTGTTTAGAACCTTAACGGTTGACTCGAGGGTTCTGCAAAATTTAGCCCACCTTTCCGTAGAGCAGGCGTGGCAAAAAAAAAAAAAAGCTTGTAGGGTGGGGGGGGATGGGTTTGTTGGTGAGGAGGGTTATTTTTGTGAGCACCCCTACAATGCTCCACCTGTGCCCATACCCCAGAGGACCACCCACTTAGGGAGAGCGAGGCCAGTCGAGAATCCCCATAACCTCTTTGGGTGGGCAATAAGGCCTTACGCTGAAGCGGAGTGTTTGAGATGAGTGAAAGACTCATGGAACACTATCGCAGCACCACCAGTGAAGAATTACAAGTGAATTAAAGAGGTGCTGTGCAAATGTGCATATAAATTATTTTATGTTCATCTGCCACTTTAATAATATCTGTTGTGATTTTACTGTTAAACATTCAAAACATTAAAATAAAAAGATTCACTAGAAGAACTCAATTCAGTTTTTTGCAGGATTTCAATTCAAAAAGTATATGTATAACCTCAGTGTTGAGCGGTGCAGCTAACAGCAAATTATCTAAGTTACTCTTTTAGACGATTACACATTCAGCTAACTTTAAACACCATTAGCGGACCAGTTATTTTCTTCTACATTTGGTTTTGCAACTTTAAGTCAAAAGTTTAATGATCAGAAACATTTCTTTTGGAGTTTATACATTAATCCAATAAGCAAAACTGACACTTCACTCAAAGGCAAAAAGCAACACTTCAAGGAGATGTAGGAGCAGTAGGTAAAGAAAGAGTACAGGCAGAATTATATTATTCAAATAATTTTCCACATGTATTTTTAATTATAAAAATTAAACATTTTCTGTACTGTGAATAAACTACATGTTGAATGAAAGTATTGCACAATATACAGTATCACTCAACAATACAGTTGACTGATACTGTATCCTGATACAACAAAATATGAAATAGCAGATAGTTGGACTACTTCATGTGTGCTTAAGATATCATGGAATATAGCAGATTCATTAACATCGGTTCTGTCTCACTGTATATCTGCATCTTTAGGCAGATATTTACAGAGTTTCACTTGTTAATTGTCTCAGTTCAACTGTTCATGACAGCGGAGGAAAAAGAAAACAAAAGGTAAAATGAACTAAAACTGCAGCAAAAAAAAAAAGATAATTGTTGGACCAACTCAATAAAGTGCACTGAATGGCAACAATGAATTAAGGTGTTCTAAACTAACAAATATTTATTTAGAGTTTATAATATATATTATAAGTATTTATAATAAATACAATATTTGCATCAACTTGTTAAATTAATTTATAAAAACAATAAATTTGAGTGTTACCAATTAAATGATTTTTTTCAGTTTTTTTCCCCACTTTTCTCTATCGCCCCTTAGTGGCTTGTCTCAATCAGCGTCACCTTTGTAATCAGAAATGAGTCATATTATGATCTGATGTAGCAAGGTAGCATCAGTAGTGTTTTTATTTTGGTTTCAGCAACACATTAAATGCTTATCAAAGACAAATTTCCTTCCGGATAATTAAACTTTATGTTAATACATTTTTAAACAACAACAGCAATAATAATAATAATTGCTAAAGCATCCTTTAAAAATCTCATACAGTAATTAATCAATTAATTAATTCAATTAATTAATTAATGTCAGTCAGTAATGGTAGAATTGTACACTCTGAGCCTCTTATACAATATTGTATTGTTTTTAATAGAATTGTGAGTACTTTAAATCTGGATTGAAATAACTGAATAACGTCCTATTCAGTGAGCTCAAAGACTGATCCAAAGATTGAAAAGTTAATGAATGAAACAGTGGACGGATTCAGATCCTTTTAAAAATTTAATCAGCTTTTCCTGAGCATAGCAAAGCCACATTTACATTTCAAAGTGCCACTCATGTTGAGATACTACATGGGCTTTTAAACAGTCATGTTCATTAATAACATATTCTGAAAGAATTTTCTGAAAATTAGCCATTTTGCAATTTTCATGAGGCTAGAAATATGACTTTGACCTCAGACCTCCATCCATTCCAGCTTTAACTGTCAATTAAATGCACGATTTTAAGATGCACTGAATTGATGTAAAAGACAATGTTGAATTGCATTGTTTAAACTAATGAAGTTCTACAACACTAAGACTAAAAATCATAGTCAACCAAACATGGTATGTAGATGAAGGACCATCCCAGAATTGACTTTAAAGGGTTGTTTTGTCAGTGGTCAAGCTCAATGGGGTCAAATGTCAAAATTTTGATTTTCACTCTGATGTCCACCAAACATAACAAAAGTCAAAAGTTTGGATACACTTTCCCATTGAACTGAGAGTCAGTGGTTGAAATTTAGCTTTGCACCAAAGTTGGCACACATTTGCAAGTGGGTTCTGGAATTGTCCAGATCAGGTCAGTTTTGCCACTGGCCAACCATTGGACTCAAAGGTCAGAATTGATGCATTTCATCCCAATTTGCACCAAAGGAGGTGGATTAGGGAATTGCCCAGCAAGATCAAATTTTCCAAAGGGACCAAAGTCATGTGTACCTGTGTGTTTGGTGGCTGACTCCTAGGTCCTTTTGCTGATTTCTACAAAACATGATCTTTCAATGAAGATTGACTGCAAAATTGCTGTTTAAAGAATTAATTTTAGCAAAGGTCAAGGAATTGTTTTTGAATCCAATTTTGACCGAAAGTGGCACACATTTATGTGGATTCAAGAATTGCACTTGCAAGGTCAGGTAGAGGTCAGTGATTTGGGTGAAGGCCTAGGTCAGGGGTGGCCAAGTTCGGTCCTCGAGAGCCACCTTCCTGACACTCTTAGTTGTCTCCCTGCCCCAACACACCTGAATCCAATGAAAGGCTCATTAAAAGTCTGCTACCGAGTCTTTCCTTGGATTCAGGTGTGTTGGAGCAGGGAGACAACTAAGAGTGTCAGGAAGGTGGCTCTCAAGGACCGAACTTGGCCACCCCTGGCCTAGGTGATTGAGGTCAAATATGAGATTGCTGTAGTCCTTATTGTCTTCATGCTCATGGGTACTGTTACCAAGCCACCCTCGTTGACAGATGCAACATGTCATAATCACAGGATGAATTTCATGCAAATAATCAGTCACATTAATAAATGTCAGCTGTGGTGGCAGCATGAACACCAGATGAGTCAGAGTCGAAGCATGAATGTCTTGTGGGAGATACTTCACCGTGCCTGACTTAAATATACGAGCAGTTTTTTGTACAAAAGGAAACTTTTGCAGACTAATGTTTAATTGAAACAGACTGAAAATACTTTCAAACTGTCTTACTGCATCAGTGTCCACACATCTGAAGAATGTTAACTTTTTTTGTTGGGAGAGAAAGATGTAGCTTTGGACATCAAGAACAGCTGAAGTAAGAAACACACACACAAACTTCACAAAAATGTCCTCATAACATTTACGAGGTCTGTGAGAAAAGTATCTGACCTTTTTATTTTATGCAAAAAATATATGGATTTGATTCATATGTTTTTACGTCAGCCAAGCTTGAACCTTCGTGCGCATGCGTGAGTTTTTCCACGCCTGTCGGTTGCGTCATTCACCTGTGGGCAGGCTTTGAGTGAGCACTGGTCCACCCCTCCCATCGTTGTTTCATTGCGAGGAAATGGCGGAATGATTTAGGCTTTTTTTTTCCATCAGAATTTTTTCAGAAACTGTTAGAGACAGGCAGCTGGAAACCATTCGAAAAATTTATCTGGCTTTCGGTGAAAATTTTACGGGCTTCACAGAGAATAAGGAGTGTTACTACAGCTTTAAGGATGGCCGACAATGGCGCACGGCGCCCCGCGCTCCGAGCCGCCATCGAGAGGAGAAACCACCACATCATTTCTAAACGGATGGCTGTGTGGAGTCGGGACCGTCGTGTGCAATTTCTCTGGTTATCACAAGAGCTGGACATCAGCCATTTTCCGGCAGATTTCACTTTTAACAAGAGATTTTGTCATGGAATGCCGCGCGGAGGCTTCGCGCGTCACGACCGATTGACATGGAGTAGTGGCACAGAAGAAACGTCTTTAACAGAATATCAGAAATTTCAGATACAGTTTGTCAGAAGGAACATCAGTCTTGAGACTAGATGTAAGATGTTTTTTTATTAAAATCCTTGTCTGTATCAGTTCTCCAATGACAACCACAGAAACCTATATCTCCTTCAGAGTGGTCATGGGTGTCTTGGTGGCTTCCCTCACCATAATCACCTACTCCAGACAGATTTACCATACAGTATCATATGTTGTAGTTAGGGCCCGAGTAGGCAACGTCCTACGAGGACCCTATTGTAATTGTGCTGTTTATTATTAGGGCCCGAGTAGGCAACGTTCTACGAGGACCCTATTGTAATTGTGCTGTTTATTATTAGGGCCCGAGTAGGCAACGTTCTACGAGGACCCTATTATAATTGGGCTGTTTATTATTATTATTATTAGGGCCCGAGTAGGCAACTTCCTACGAGGACCCTATTGTAATTGTGCTGTTTATTATTAGGGCCCGAGTAGGCAACGTTCTACGAGGACCCTATTGTAATTGTGCTGTTTATTATTATTATTATTATTTATTATTATTATTAACAGGAAGTCGGCCATTTTGAATTTTCTTCTCATTTTGCAATGATTTCCACGTTGTATTTGAACAAACTCCTCCTAGGGATTTTGTCCAATGCACTTCAAATTTCTTTGACAGCATCTAAAGATGATACTGACCAAAAGTTATCGAAAGCTTTTCTCTATGTTGAAGGGTGTGGCCGCTGCAGTGCCACCATTTTGACCCTTCGCCATAGAACATCAAGTCATGATAACTCCTTCATGCTTTGCCTGATTGACTTGAAACTTCACATGTATGATGACGGTTGGCCCCTCAACACACCTGGCCCCTCTGTTTCTACACTGAGCGCCCCCTAGTGGATGAACCATCAACATGTCATAACTCCTTCATGCATTGTGTGATTTGCTTGAAATTTGAACTGTGGGATGAGTGGTTGCCCCTGTACGCACCTGCCCACATCTGGTCACAAGAGAACACACTGCCCCGGGATAGGCGGTTGCGCGGAATGAGGGCCCGTATATGACTGCTTGCAGTCCTAGTTATTATTATTATTATTATTATTATTATTATTATTATTTATTTATTTATTATTATTATTCTCACTCTTGAAATCGAAATTTCGGCCTCTTCCCATGCTCAAAAACTCACCAAACTTTCCAAAGTCGTCCGGCCGGATCCGAAATTCGATATTTTGGGGGCCTTGCACATCATCGCAGAAAAATCAGGAAATAGCGCCCCCTAGACATTTTCAAAAACCCCTCCGCATTGGGCTTTTTTCGTTGTAGCCTCACGAAATTCGGTACACATATTTACCATGCCAGGACGCACGAAAAAGTCTATTACTGTCATGGTGAAATATCGACAGGAAGTCAGCCATTTTGATTTTAAATTTCGATTTTGAGCAAATTTTTGCCATTTTTGGCCATTTCCACTACTTACATTTGAACGAACTCATCCTAGGGATTTCATCCGATCGACTTCAAATTTGGTCAAAATCATCACAACACAATGGTGATCAAAAGTTATCAAAAGATTCTAATTAAGTCAAAAGGCGTGGCTGCTAGGGGTCGTCAAACTTTGGTGAGCTTTTCGGAGCACGCCATTTCACTTCGAACGGATGTCACGCCCACATACTTCATCGTAGATCCTTCAAACTTGCTGGACATGATGAGGGCTCCGCCCTGAACGTCTACATATCTTAAGTTCCCACCTGCGCCATAGCGCCCCCCGGTGGTGGCGGGAAATGTCCTATTTTTACTTTAAGAGGTCCTGATGTCACATACTTAACCCAATCAACTTCATTCCACGTTTAAAACATGCAGAACAAATTGTTGAACATAGGCGATAAACGCCATGAAGTTACGAGTAACGGCGTCCGTGTGGCGGCGTACCGAATATTGCCCATTCGCCATGAAATTACATTCTTCCTTTTGACGGCTTTAATTTTGTCACATCATCATGAAAATTGATACACAGGTCGAGCACGACAACCTCTTACAATTCATAGGGGCGTCGCCCATGGGCGGGGCAAAATGCCTCAATAGCGTCCCCTTGAAACTTTTCAAAACCCCTCCCCATAGGGGTTTTTTTGGAGTAGGGAGATGAAAATTGGTACACATGTGTGACTTGCATAGACGTACAAAAAAGTCTCTTGCACCATGGGTCTACTCCAAACAGGAAGTTGGCCATTTTGAATTTTCTTCTCATTTTGCAATGATTTCCACATGTTGTATTTCAACGAACTCCTCCTAGGGATTTTGTCCAGTGCACTTCAAATTTCTTTGACAACATCCAAAGATGATACTGACCAAAAGTTATCGAAAGCTTTTCTCTATGTTGAAGGGTGTGGCCGCTGTGGTGCCGCCATTTTGACCCTTTGCCATGGAACATCAAGTCATGATAACTCCTTCATGCTTTGCCTGATTGACTTGAAACTTCACATGTATGATGACGGTTGGCCCCTGAACACACCCAGCCCCTCTGTTTGTACACTGAGCGCCCCCTAGTGGATGAACAATCAACATGTCATAAGTCCTTGATGCATTGTGTGATTTGTTTAAAATTTGAACTGTGTGACGAGTGGTTGCCCCTGCATGCACATGCCCACATTTGGTCACAAGGGCACCCACTGGCCTGGGTAGGCGGTTGCGCGGAACAAGGGCACGTATATGACTGCTTGCAGTCCTAGTTATTATTATTATTATTATTATTCTCACTCTTGAAATCGAAATTTCGGCCTCTTCCCATGCTCAAAAACTCACCAAACTTTCCAAAGTCGTCCGGCCGGATCCGAAATTCGATAGTTTGGGGGCCTCGCACATGGTCGCAGAAAAATCGGGAAATAGCGCCCCCTAGAAATTTTCAAAAATCCCTCCACATTGGGCTTTTTTCGTCGTAGCCTCACAAAATTCGGTACACATATTTACCATGCCAGGACGCACGAAAAAGTCTCTTACTGTCATGGTGAAATATCGACAGGAAGTCGGCCATTTTGATTTTAAGTTTAGATTTTGAGCAAATTTTTGCCATTTTTGGCCATTTCCACTACTTACATTTGAACGAACTCGTCCTAGGGATTTCATCCGATCGACTTCAAATTTGGTCAAAATCATCACAACACAATGGTGATCAAAAGTTATCAAAAGATTCTAATTAAGTCAAAAGGCGTGGCTGCTAGGGGTCGTCAAACTTTGGCGAGCTTTTCGGAGCACGCCATTTCACTTCGAACGGCTGTCACGCCCACATACTTCATCGTAGATCCTTCAAACTTGCTGGACATGATGAGGGCTCCGCCCTGAACGTCTACATATCTTAAGTTCCCACCTGCGCCATAGCGCCCCCCGGTGGTAGCGGGAAATGTCCTATTTTTACTTTAAGAGGTCCTGATGTCACATACTTAACCCAATCAACTTCATTCCACTTTTAAAACATGCAGAACAAATTGTTGAACATAGGCGATAAACGCCGTGAAGTTACGAGTAACGGCGTACGTGTGGCGGCGTACCGAATATTGCCCATTCGCCATGAAATTACGTTCTTCCTTTTGACAGCTTTAATTTTGTCACATCATCATGAAAATTGATACACAGGTCGAGCACGACAACTTCTTACAATTCATAGGGGCGTCGCCATGGGCGGGGCAAAATGCCTCAATAGCGCCCCCTTGAAACCTTCAAAACCCCCTCCTCATAGCGGTTTTTTTGGAGTAGGGAGATGAAAATTGGTACACGTGTGACTTGCATAGACGTACAAAAAAGTCTCTTGCACCATGGGTCTACTCCAAACAGGAAGTCGGCCATTTTGAATTTTCTTCTCATTTTGGCGTGATTTCCACATGTTGTATTTGAACGAACTCCTCCTAGGGATTTTGTCCAATGCACTTCAAATTTCTTCCAGATCACCCAGAGACGATACTGACCAAAAGTTATCGAAAGCTTTTCTGTATGTCGAAGGGTGTGGCCGCTATGGTGCCGCCATTTTGACCCTTCGCCATATGAACATTATACTTAAACAGGTACTGAAGTCACATATTTAACCCCATCAACTTCCTTCCACTTCTAAAACATGCAGAACAACTTGGTAAACATAGACGATGATCGCCGTGAAGTTATGCGTAACGGCATCCGTGTGGCGGCGTGCTGAATATTGCCCATTCACCATGAAATTACGTTCTTCCTTTTGACGGCTTTAATTTTGTCATATCATTATGAAAATTGAAACACAGGTCAAGCACGACAACCTCTTACAATTCATAGGGGCATCACCCATGGGCGGGGCAAAGTGCCTCAATAGCGCCCCCTTGAATCTTTTCAAAACCCCTCCCCATAGGGGTTTTTTTGGAGTAGGGAGATGAAAATTGGTACACGTGTGACTTGCATAGACGTACAAAAAAGTCTCTTGCACCATGAGTCTACTCCAAACAGGAAGTTGGCCATTTTGCATTTTCTTCTCTTTTTGAAATGATTTCCACATGTTGTATTTGAACGAACTCCTCCTAGGGATTTTCGCCAGTGCACTTCAAATTTCTTTGACAGCATCCGAAGATGATACTGACCAAAAGTTATCGAAAGCTTTTCTCTATGTTGAAGGGTGTGGCTGCTATGGTGCCGCCATTTTGACCCTTTGCCATGGAACATCAAGTCATGATAACTCCTTCATGCTTTGCCTGATTGACTTGAAACTTCACATGTATGATGACGGTTGGCCCCTGAACACACACAGCCCCTCTGTTTGTACACTGAGCGCCCCCTAGTGGATGAACAATCAACATGTCATAACTCCTTGATGCATTGTGTGATTTGTTTAAAATTTTAACTATGTGATGAGTGGTTGCCCCTGCATGCACATGCCCACATGTGGTCACAAGGGCACCCAGTGGCCTGGGTAGGCAGTTGCGCGGAACGAGGGCCCGTATATGACTGCTTGCAGTCCTAGTTCATGTTTGTATTTCTTAGTGATTAATGTAAATGAAGTCCAAGTTCCTTATTAAGTGACTTGGAAGTATTGGCTGTAAACTTGTTACAAGTTAGTCCTCGTGATCAATCAATACTATGTAAAAGACAAAACCTGAGGATGGTGTGTGCCTAAACTGAATTAGTAATTTAAAAAAAACACAAAATGAAAGTGCACAATGCTTGAAAATCACAGTGAATTCATTCTCAGTGTTTTATAGATTGAATGCATGTTTTCGGACACTTAGGTAGGAGCTAATACACACAACCAGTGAAATGATGAATTAGAATTGACAGGTATATGTAAAATACAAGCAATAACAACAGTTGTCTTTTGGTGTTGTAAACATTTCTGCCTTTTTAAATGCCTCATATTACATTTATCTTGTAAAGGAAATTGTTAAAGTTATTGCTGCTACTTGTTGAACTGTTTAACAATCAAATTCTTCTTCTGCTGCTGCTACTACTACTACTAATAATAATAATATCACTTTTTTGTTTGATTTTTAATTAAAATGTTACATTGTTATTAATATTAATTTTATTGCTTTATTCATTCATTCATTCACTTTCTGAATATGATTAATTTTTTTGAGAGCTCACAAGGGACTGGGGCTTATACCAGTGGTCATTTAGTGGAGAAGCAGGGTACATCCTGGACAGGTCACCAGTCTCTCATAGGCCCAACACACTTAGACAAACTTAGGCACACATACGGTGAATTTAGAGTTTCTAATTCACTGAACCTGCATGTCTTTGGAGGTGCCTATTGTATTATTAGTATTATTGTTATTTTTATTCTTGATTTGTATTTTGACATTAAATATTATTAAAATATGATTTTAAATAGCAATTATTATTATTGCAAATTTATTAAATAAAAAACTAAGAAGTGACATGTATATAATAAGTCTTCACACCCTTTGCTCAATACTTTGTTGATGCATCTTTGGCAGCAATTACAGCCTGAAGTCTTCCTGAATATGAGGCCACAAGCTTGGTGTACCTATCATTTGGCAGTTTTGCCCATTCCTCTTACCAGCACCTCTCAAGCTTGGCTGGGGAGCGTTGGTCCACAAGCATTTTCAGATCTCTCCAGAGGTGTTCATTCAGATTCAGGTCTGAGCTCTGGCTGGGACACTCAAGACAGAGTTCACAGAGTTGTCCTGAAGCCACTCCTTTGATATCTTGGCTGTGTGTTTAGGGTCATTGTCCTGCTGAAAGATTGAACCATCACCCCATTCTAATGTCAAGGGCGCTCTGGAGCAGGTTTGCATCCAGGATGTCTCTGTACATTGCTGCATTCATCTTTCCCTCAATCCCGATTTGTCTTCTGGTTTCTACTGCTGAAAAACATCCCCACAGCATGATGCTCCCACCACCATGCTTCACTGTATAGTGATGGTGCCTGGTTTCCTCCGAATATGACACCTGATATTCACACCAAAGAGTTCAATCTTTGTCTTGTCAGACCTGAGAATTTTGTTTCTCATGGTCTGAGAGTCCTTCAGGTGTCTTTTGGCAAACTCCAGGTGGGCTGCCATGTACCTTTTTACTAAGGAGTGGCTTCCATCTGGCCACTCTACTATACAGGCCTAATTGGTGGATTGCTGCAGAGATGCTTGTACTTCTGGAAGGTTTTCCTGTCCACCAAGGAATACTGGAGTTCTGACAGACTGATCATCAGGTTCTTGGTCACCTCCTTGACTAAGGAGTGTCTATCCCAATTGCTTAGTTTAGACGGGCGGCTAGTTCTAGGAAGAGTCCTGGTGGATCCAGGGGTGTGTCTTTCCAAATCATGTCCAATCAACTGAATTTACCCCAGGTGGACTCTAATTAGGCTGTAGAAACATTTCAAGGATGATCAGTGGAAACAGGATTAACCTGAGCTCAATTTTGGGCTTCATGGAAAAGGCTGTGAATACTTCTGTACGTGCGATTCTTAGTTTTTTATTTTTAATAAATTTGCAAAAATCTTAAAAAAAAACCCTTTTCATGTTGTCATTATGGGGTATTGTGTGTAGAATTTTGAGGGGAAAAACTAATTTAATCCATTTAGGAATAAGGCTGTAAGATAACATGTGTAAAAAGTGAAGCGCTGTGAATACTTACTGGATGTACTGCATGTAATATAACAGGCCTAGATTTTATTTACTTGTAGGGCGAAAATAAAAAAAAACTTATTAAGTTACTCTTAATGATAATTAGGCCTACGCTATCTTGATGTGGGCATGGACATCACATCCTCACATCCACCTTTCAAACTGACTTATGGAGGTATGGCAGGGGGACAAACGTTTTTAGAGCTGAGTGTAATGCCTTTTATTTAGGAAAGTTGTATTGATTCAATGAAAAGTTGATTTAATCATAGCCTTAATTACGCCATAAAAAATGACATTAAAAGTTACAAGTAAAATTCAACATTTATGCCCATAACTACATAGTAAGTCCCTTTGGCTGCTCCCTTGTTTTGTACTCTGGGTCGCCACAGCAAATCCAAGGTGGATCTGCATGTTGAATTGACACAAATTTTACGCCGAATGCCCTTCCTGACGCAATTCCACATTACATGGAGAAATGTGGTAGGGGTGGGATTTGAACCGGGAGCCTTCCGCACTGAAACCAAGTGCATTAACCACTTGGCCACCACCCGTACCTGCCCATAACTACATAAAATATGGAAAAAAGACAATTTAATACTACCTATGCAAAAGAGTAAAAAGATCCTTTTTAAGACCAGATTTAAAGAATTAACAGAATTTGACTGTTTAAACAGAACAGACATTTTTTCTCCACATAAAGAGCACAATAAGAGAAAGCGCTCCAGCCTGCTAGCTTCTTTTTCACCTTCAGATTGAACATATAGAAAACAACAAAACAAGCATAGAAAATTACTAGTTTTTAAAATCCACAAATAGGCATGTCTCAAACAGCCCAGTCTCACATTTTTTTGTCGTGCACCCGTCACGAAATGAATCAAATTTTCGTGACGGGGTTTTTTAAAACTCACTATTCCTAACCCTACTCCTACCCCCGACCCTACTCCTTCCCTCATCCCTAACCATAACCACCCCCTACCCCCCACTTCACTTTTAATTTTGTGCAGCCATCATGGAGTGAATTGGAATGAATTTGTGCTGCCGTGACGAAAATGAGGCGCTTTTCGTCACAATATCACAAACCAATAGATTAATGTATATTTTGTGCTGCTGAATCACAACTTGCCGTGAGACCAGGTTGATCAAATAGTGACATTCTGTCAGTGCAGACACAATACTAAATTTGTTTTACTTCTGTTTTGGTCACATTTGGTCACCAGGAATGTTAAAACAGAAATTAAGGCTTGGAGCCAAAAATACCTGACAGCACTGTGGTGATGCATCTCTTAACAAAATTGCACAAAAATAAATTCTAAAGAAATACTGTTTATTTCTGTGTAATGAAGTAAAAATTATACATAATAGCATGGTACAAGGATGAGCGTATGGTTGTGTTTGTTCATAACTATCTTTGCTTATGTATATGTGAATGATTGATGGCTGAGTAAAGAGGTGAAGGTCTCCTCCCCGGTGGTCTGGTTGGGCTCTTAGCCACCGTGCACTGACCGCTGCTGCTATCCCTGACCCACATCAACACACCATTGACACTAAACCGACCGCCAGTCTTCCGTTGGCTTGTTGCCTCTGGCACTGTGTGTGCTGTAGCTGTTTGCACCATCACCCCGATTCATAATGAAGACGAAACAATAATGAAGCGAAATGCTGTATCCACAAACTGCAAGATAAAGTTTGTTTATCTACAATTAATGTCAGCCTGAATGTTTTTTTGACGCAGTCCACAGAGGCGCACAGGCCGACCCTGCGGTGCACGTGTTAAGTGGAAAACATGGGGAGGATAAAACAGTTCAGGAACACTATCCCGTCCTCAAATAAACAAAGGTGTGTGGGGTCCAAAGAACAAACACGCATTCATTAGGTGTCTTCAGAACCGCGCCGTTTGAGCAGCGATGCACTCACAGTCTCACTTTATCTTATTCCTCTCTCTCTCTCACTCTCACTCTCTCTCTCGCTCTCTCTCTCTCTCTCTCTCTCTCTCTCTCTCTCTCTCTCTCTCTCTCTCTCTCTCTCTCTCTCTCAGAGTCCAACCCCCAATTAGACAATCAAACAGCTCCACTGACCCTTAGCTTCCCTGGGATTTAAAGTTTACACCCCGACGTGGGCTGCCCGTTCCTGTTTACCCAAGAAACCTGACTGATGGATTGTATTGTCTGGCCTTTCGCAGCTATAATTGGCTCTGTTGTATAGGTTAAAGCTTGGGATATATTCTGCAGACCCCAAACATGCCACGCATGGCCTCTGGGTCAATAACACTCATATCAGCACAGGGCCCCCTAAATGGTAAAAGGGTCAGGAGCCAGCGTCACTGGCTTGCTAACGACATCAGCCGGTGGCAATGACTTCAACGTTATCTCCGTGCTTCTGAACCAGAGACGCAACCTCAGCCAAGTACGCCTTCTAAGCCCCCCAGCCCAGTAAATATTTAGCCAGGACTCCACACAGTGACATACAGCCAGTCCAAACAACCTGCTAAACAATTATCATTGGCATAATCTGTATACTGCACTGCCTCCTTTATGTATCCATTTGTCAATATAGCTTTTGGCTTTAAAATGCAGAGTGATATTTTGTTAGCTCCAAATGTCAAAGCGTACAGGCTGTGTATTGACAATCCTACCAGTCAGACAGCACAGAATGAGAAAACATACATTTCAGACTGTTAATTTAATGCCATAAATACTTTCTGTAGCTGGCCATCAGTGTATTCCTGGTATACTGTAAGCACTCCAGATTTTTATATATATATATATATATATAAACATGAACCTAGGCTAAGCGCCAGCTGATCAAATTGGTGCCGATGTCTTGCTGGGCCAAGAACCATCATTTCAGTCTTATCACAACTGTTTGTTGTGATTTGGCACTATATAAAAAAATTGATTGATTGATTATCAGAGTTCAAAAGTAGAAAGTTTCTAGACATCCAACTTCTCACTGCTGCAAGACAGTCCTGTAAAGATTTTATGTGGACAGGATTTCCAGCAGCTGTCGGCATATACAACTGAGTATCATCAGCATAACAATGAAAAGCAACCCCGAAACGCCGCAAAATGTTCCCAAGGGGTGCCATATACAGGGAAAAAAGCAAGGGACCCAGAACGGATCCCTGCAGAACCCCGAACTTCATGCCCTTAAAGTCAGAGGTAGTGTCATTGCATAAAACACAATGGGAACGACCAGACAGATAAGACGTCAGCCACACAAGAGCAGTTCCAGTAATCCCGAAACAGTTTTCTAGCCTATCAAGTAGAATATGATGATCAACTGTGTCAAACGCAGCACTGAGGTCCAACAACACCAATGCTGTAGTAGTATCCGAGTCCATTGCTCGCAGAAGATCTTCTAAAAGCAGACTGCAGTGGCTCAAAAGGTCATTCTCAGTAAGATAGTCCACAAGCTGCCGTGAAACCACCTTTTCCAGAATTTTAGAGCAGAATCATAGATTTGATATCGGCCTATAATTTTTCAATTCACCAGGATCAAGATTAGATTTCTTGAGTAGTGGTTTAACCACTGCAGATTTAAAACAATTTGGAACAGATCCAGAGTTTAAAGAAAGGTTAACAATTTCCAGCACAGTCGGCCCAAGAATGGGCCAAAGATCCTTAAACAATTTTGTTGGTATAGGATCAAATAAACAAGTTGTGCTTCTAGTAGTTCTTTTCCTCCATCCTGACTAGTCTCCCAGTTCCTGCTGCTGGAAACATCCCCACATCATGATGCTGCCACCACCATGCTTCACTGTAGGGATGGTGCCTGGTTTCCTCCAAACATGATGCCTGACATTAACATCAAAGAGTTCAATTTTCATCTCATTAGACCAGAGAATTTTATTTCTCATGGTCTAAGAGTCCTTCAAATGCCTTTTGGCAATCTCCAGGTGGGCTGCCATGTGTCTTTTACTAAGGAGTGGCTTCCGTCTGGCCACTCTACCATACAGGCCTGATTGGTGGATTGCTGCAGAGATGGTTGTCCTTCTAGAAGGTTCTCCTCTCTTCACAGAAGAATGCTGGAGGTCTGACAGAGTGATCCTTAAGTTCTTGGTCCCCTCTCTGACTAAGGCTCTTCTCCCCTGATGACTCAGTTTAGACGGGTGGCATGTGTGAATATTTATGTACATGTGATTTCTTAGTTTTTTATTTTTAATGTTTGCAAAAGTGCAAAAAAAAAAAACTTGTTTAATGTTGTCATTATGAGGTGTTGTGAGTAGAATTTTGAGAGAAAAAAATTAATGTACTCCATTTTTGGAATAAGGCTATAACATAAAATGTGGAAAATGTGAAGCGCTGTGAATACGCGTACTTTATTGCTCCACCATATAATGGAAATGAATATATTAATGTAGGTCTGTGTGCACGTACAGAAATCATATTTTAATTAGAATAAATGCAACCTATGTGACTCTGTGCTGTTAAACGGCATCATGCATTTTTCATGAATCCTGCCTTTCTTTCGTTCTTTTTTTTTTACATCTGTTTAAAAATCAGGCCCCTGGTGTGATGACACTTTACCTTTAGTACTGAGTCGTTTGAGGTGAACTGTCTTATGGTTTTACAAGGACATGATGCTGATCGATTGTTATTATGAATTTCTGGAATCATGCACTGGCTTAGTGAAGCCAACAAATTGAAATCCTGATCAGAATCTGGATCTGGATCACCTCCAATATTTAAATGAGTCTGTGGTGAAAATTTCATCAAAATCTGTGAATTTAGTTTTGATGTGATCCTTAAAAGCCTATATAAACTGAAATCTTGATCCAGAATCAGGATCCGAATCACCTCCAAAAGTTAATAGACTCTTACATGGCCTAATATCTATCCGTGCTTAAAATTTCATCAAAATCCGTGGAGTAGTTTTGATGTAATCCTTAAAAGCCTATATAAACTGAAATCTTGATCCAGAATCAGGATCTAAATCATATCCAAAAGTTAATAGACTCTTACATGGCCTAATATCTATCCATGCTTAAAATTTCCTCAAAATCCGTGGAGTAGTTTTGATGTAATCCTGCTGACAGACAGACAAATAAATAAATGCAGATGATTTTATTACGTCCTTGGTGGACGCAATTAGCATAGCCTCCAACATATTTATGCTTGCTAGTTCGTTTAATGAGCTGATTTTTAGGAAACGTGCACTAAAGGGCAAGGCTATGACACAATTCAGTTCAAGTCAGTTTATGTGAATCTTAATGTAAGTTATATTAATGTAAGGACTAGTCTGGTTCTTTTTTACATGATTTCAGTTCATTAATTGGATTTCTTTGGAAATGGAGAGAGAAGGAAAGGGCAGCCCCTATACTGAAAAAAGAGCGCTCGCTTTCTCTGTCTCTCTCTCACTCTCGCTGTCTGTCTGTCTGTCTTTCTGTCTGTCTCGCTGTCTGTCTCTCACTCTGTCTCTCTTCATCTCTCTCTCTGTCTCTCTCTCACTCTATCTCACTTCATCTCTCTCTCTCTCTCTGTTTCTCTCTCACTCTCTTTCTCTCTTCGTCTCTCTGTGTGTCTGTGTCTCTCCCTCAGCGAGGAGGTTTGCAGAGTTGATGTTATTGCGACTGTAATATGACGTCATGGTTTTAGGAAACTCCACACAACTTTGATATATTTGTCTAGAAATTGCACACCAGACCACCAAGAAATGTGCTTTTTACAATGGTGAAACAACACAAAACACACTTAATTGTCCTTGTCAAATTTTTTTTTTTTTTGGACACACAACTAACTCTCTGAACTTTGTGATCTGATGAAGGATGGTATGAGGCCCAGCGAGGCAGCAGTCTGTCCTGATGAACATCTGGTGAGAGGAAGTACCTCTGATCTACTCAGTGGTTCCTTGGTACATAGAAGTCACGAATCTAAGTCGTTCTGATTTCCACTGAGAGGAATTGCACCTGATCTACTCAGTGGATCTGTGAGCAGCATGAGTCACTAATCCATCTCAGCACTGATTTACATTGACACGAAGTGTGCAAATCCATTTAGTAGATCCGTTTGTCACAAGTCCAACTACACTTTGAGTCATGCTACATGATGCACTCAGTGGATCTGTGAGTCACATGAGTCCTGACTTCAGTTTCAACAATGAATCAGAGTGGATTCTGATTCACGCTAAGAGGAAGATGCATTTGATCTTCTCAGTAGATCCATGAGCTACCCAAGTCACTAATCTGGTTCTGCTCTGCAAACTGTGAATTGCAAAATGTGAATACTGAAAAAAATATCTTGCGAAACTTGAATGCACATCTTGCAAAACGTGAATGTCTTTACAACTTGGTGTATGTGCTTGGCTGAGGAGTGAAGCTACCATCTGTGGGATTATGACTGCGCGCCTGTCCCTTTCATTGCACCACGGCGCTTTGTGCCACCTCTCAACCTGCGCATGCGTTAGACTCTTTCATGTTCTCTATTAGTGGGTGAACAATCCTATGTTTGGAGAATTCTGCTTCATGATGATAGGAAGAGTCGACATCGAAGGATCAAAAAGTGACGTTGCCAATAATGTTTGGCCGCCGCAACCTAGGTATCCCTGTGGTAACTTTACTGGCACCTCGTGTTTAAAACCCAAAAAAGTCAGAAAGATCATGAGGTCTCCCTTTCACGGTCTGAATTCATACTGAAAATCAAGATCAAGCGAGCTTTTGCCCTTCTGCTCCATGGGAGGTTCCTGTCCTCCCCGAGTTTGCCTTAGGTAACCTGCATTACCGTTTGACAGGTGTACCACCCCATCAAACTCCTCACCTGCACTATCCCTGGAGCAGGTTATGCCCAGCAGGGCAGGACGCTTGATAACAGAAGCGAGAACCCACTTGGGGCTCGCCTCACCAGGTGTACTGACCGCTCTCCCCCCCCCCTCCATTTTTTTTTGTTTTTTTGCGGAGATAGGGTTTGCGATCAAGATTTCCTGAAGTAATTGATCCGTAAACTGAAATCCGTCAATTAAACTGAAAGAAAATGTATATCATGAATGATATTCATGTTTTGTGACTTACATTTTGCGATAATGGTGTTCATGTTTTGTGGGATATTTTATTCACTGTTTGGAGCAAAATTATTAACGTTTTACAGACATTCACGATTTGTGTAAATTTTCATTAATGGTTTGCGGATAATTCACAATTTGCAGCAGATTCACTTTTTGGGGGTCAACACGATCTCATAAACTTAAAGTATTGTGAAAAAGTTTAATTTTTTTGTCATTTATTTCAGAAAGTAAAAATTTGATATATTCTAAAATGTGCTACAAAAAATTAAAATGTTTCAAACATTTTTACTTTAATTTTGATAATTTTTTATAATATATATATATACGAGGTCTGTTAGAAAAGTATCGGACCTTTATATTTTTTGCAAAAACCTGATGGATTTGAATCACGTGTGCTTGCATGAGCAAACCTTTAACCTTCGTGTGCATGCGTGAACTTTTTCACGCCTGTCGATTGCATCATTTTCTGGTAAGCAGCCTTTGTGTGAGGACATGTGTAGTGCACTCGGTGGATTTTCATTACAAGGAAAAAGACGGAACGACTGGAGCAACGCCGCATCAAATTTTGCCAGAAACTGGGCGACACCCAGGTGGAAACCATTCAGATGATTCAGACTGCTTTCGGTGACGATCCTGTGGGCATCACACAGATTAAGGAGCGGTACAACCAGTTTAAAGACGTCTGCACAATGGTGGAGAGCGAGCCACGCTCCGGTCGGCCATCAACATGCTGAAATGACCAGATCATTTCCAAAGTGAACGCTGTGGTGATGTGGGACCGTCGTGTGACTGTCCGAGAAATTGCCGAAGAGGTGGACATCAGCACTTTTTTGGTACATTCCACTGTGACAGAGGATTTGGCCATGAAAAGAGTGGCTGTGAAATTCATGCTGCTGCTAACGGCGGAGCAAAAGCGCCTCCATATTGAAGTCTTACAGGACATGCTGTGACATTCCCAGCTTGTCCACAATTTCTCGGATAGTCACACGACTGAAAAGTCACCGAAAGCCGTCTGAATCATCCGAATGGTTTCCACCTGGCGGTCGCCCAGTTTCTGGCAAAATTTGATGTGGCGCTGCTCCAGTCGTTCCGTCTTTTTCCTTGCAATGAAAATCCGCCGAGCGCACTACACATGTCCTCACACAAAGGCTGCTTACCAGCAAATGATGCAATCCACAGGCGTGAAAAACTTCACGCGTGCGTACGAAGGTTCAAGGTTTGCTCATGCAAGCACACGTGATTCAAATCCATCAGGTTTTTGCAAAATAAAAAGGTCCGATACTTTTCTAACAGACCTCGTATATATATATATATATATATATAAATATATAAAATATATATAAAATATATAAAATAAACTCAGGGTATTAGAATATTTCGTTTCAAATTTGAATAACTCACTATTTATGCAGTATAAGTATCAACTTTATGAAGATGTTGATTTCCTTTTCCAGCAGTACTTGACACCTGCCCGCAGTGCCAAAACTACTACTAACCATTTTGATGACCATGGTATTACTGTACTGGATTGGCCAGCTAACGTACCTGCCCGTAACCCCATAAAGAATTTATGGGGTATTGTCAAGAGGAAGATGATAGACACCAGACCCAACAACACTGACAAGCTGGAGGTCGCTATCAAAACATCCTGGGCTTCCATAACACCTCAGCAGTGGCAAAGGCTGATAACCTCCATGTCAGGCCACATTAATGCAGTAATTCCTCCAAAAGCAGCCACAAATATTCATGGAGTGTACGTATAAATGAACATACTTCTCAGATTTTGAACATGTCTGTGTAATAAATCCATTTATATGGGTTGATTTCATAAAATATGCTAATATTTAGAGATTTTTTCTACTTTTTGGAGATGTAGGCTGTAAATAATAATAAAAAATGCTTGAAACATTTCAGTTTATGTGATGAGTCAACATTATATGAAATTTTCACTTTCTGAAATTACTGACAAAAAATGTTGAAATTTTTCACGATATTCTAATTTTTTATGCTTTCGAGGGATCCAGTATGTTGAGCCATAAATCTGTATCACCTTCCAAACATGCATAATATTTTTTTATTTTCTTCTATGAGACAGTAAAAATCAAATTTGCTTCTTCAAATGTGAAGTCCTGTGAGTGCTGTTCAGTGAGAAACGCGTCCTCCTTTTTTTAATAACTGCCACAATTTAAATTACAACATAGATGCAAAATGCTTCAACAGTGCCGGGTGAAACCCGCAAGGATCTCAAGTGTGTTTGAATGATACTGATGGAATCAGACTGCAGCGGCACTGTCCACTGGACAACACAAATATTTGGAGTACACAGTGATACTTGGCAACCTCCTTAACATCGGAGACTGAGTTGTGAAAGACTGGTGGGGAGGGAAATTTTTGTCCGAAGACCCAACTTGTGTTGAAATGCCTCCGAATGCTGCACGATGGCAAACAAATGATTTATAACCTTTCTCGGTACAACTCACAAACGTTGCTGGTCAGCTCTCACTCGGACTCCCGCCTTCTTGGAGCTCGTTTGGTGGGCCAAGTGCACGGCGAGCACATAAAAGCTCAGTTCATTTAGCATTTTAATAAAACACATGCTGTACGTCTTGGCCTGTAAAATCATAACAGTGTTACTAATCAAAGGCGTCGTGTCAAAGCAGCACTGATTCCAGTTGTGGCCTAATGTTGGCAAAGCACCCCCATTTCCTCGTTTATATTCCTCTGCCAAAACCTGACTAAGCCTCGGCATTTACAACATATTACCACATACTGTATGTCTATAACCCTGACGTCAAACACCTGCTCGTGCTGGTCAGTAAATATTTCAAAACAAGCCCTTAAATGAACACTGTTTCATATTTTGACTGTTTTTCAGGCACTGCACCAAATGCAAACTTATGCGGCTGGAACAGTCTGTTTGCAGGAAGGAAACACGCCGCATGTAGACAAAACACTATCAGTGTGACAAGTAAAGGATGGATAAGCTGCAGAGTGATCCCCGCCGAAATCTGTCTTTGGACATCTCTAGTCGTGTAAGTGTACTTAAAGTTCTTGGTGGTCCGGTGCTGCTATCAGCATGTGGAATGTGCAGCGGGGTCTACAACCAAAACATTCTGTTCTGTATCATTGCAATTAACTATGGATAAACTTTAGTTTTGAACTGTCCTGATTTATCCGTTGTTTCTTAAAAATTATTTACAAAACCATTTTTCCCAAAAAGAAAGTGCAAACACGCTGCCTGTGTTTACGGTCACTGACTCTCATTAGTTTGTTGTCTGCCTGCAAGGGGAGGATGAAGATAATGAAGGAGAGTTCATGTGTTTGAGTGGCGAATAAGCTTACAACTGTCTGTGTGTTTTGTGTTCTTACTGGTGTACACATGTGCAGCTTTCAAGCTGTGTGTGAGAGCTTATGTGGAGGTTTTGAGTGGGTGGGTGGCACACAGTGGCAGACAGGGCGGTGACCCCACTCTACTGAGATGAACCCTGTGGCAAGAGGTCTAAGGTCTTCAACTCAAGTGCTCCATCACACTCATGGCCTTTACGTCATAGGTGGCTCAAGGGGCCGAAAGCCCCATCAAGCTCTTTCAATAAGTTTGGGATTAGAAGCAGAACCCAAACAAGTAGACAGTAGTTATGCCACAATGCTAATGCTGCAACAGCAGCTTGGGGGTAATGACAAAAAAAAAAAATGCACGGAAATGTTGAAAATTACGCAAGAAACGAGCAAACTGAGATTTCTGAGGTCCACCAATCCGGATCCAGATCATCTCGAAAATTCAGTGGAGTCATCTATCTGTGGTGCAAATTTGGTAAGAATCTGTGAAGTAGTTGTGATGTAATCTTTGAAAGCCTAAATAAAGTGAAATCTTGATCCAGAATCTGGATCCGGATCACCTCCAAAATTTAATGGAGTCTTCCATAGCCAAATATCTATCTGTGGTGCAAATTTGGTGAGAATCCATGAAAGAGTTTTGACATAATCCTTCAGAGCCTATATGAAATGAAATCTTGAGACAGAATCCAGATCCAGATCCGGATCACCTCCAAAATTCAGTGGGGTCTTCCATGCCCTATTATCTATCTGTGGTGCAAATTTGATGAGAATCCGTAAAATAGTTGTGATGTAAGTAGTTTTGACGTAATCCTTTGTAATCCTTGACGTAAGCCTATATAAAGTGAAATCTTGATCCAAGATCTGGATGTGGATCTGGATCACCTCCAAAATTTAATGGAGTCTTCCATGGCCTAATATCTATCTGTGGTGAAAGTTTAATCAAAATCCGTGCAGGTGTTTTGATATAATCCTGCTAACAGACAGACAAATAAATAAATAAATGGTGATGATTTTATTATGTCCTTGGCGGACATAATTGTGTGTTTTATTGCATTCTAATCATTTTGGTGTTTTTACTGTTGTACTGTTTTTACTATTGTACATATGTATGTAGATGTATTTCTTAGTTGTTTTTATTTTTAATAAATATGCAAAAATCTAAAAAAAAAATCACATTGTCATTATGGGGTATTGCATTTAGAATTTTGAGGAAAAAATATGAATTTCATCCATTCTGGAATAAGGCTGTAACATAAAATGTGGAAAAAGTGAAGCGCTGTGAATATTTTCTATATGCACCGTACATGGGGTGGCTTTGGTGTTACTGATGCTTTCCAAAGACATCACCCTAGAGGAAACGACCACCTTCCCATGGTAGCCTGAGACACCAGCCTGTCCTATCCCAGTGCCCCATTATTGATTATTATTGTTATTATTGTTGTTGTTATGTCCCATTAGTGCTTGTATTATCTTGTGAAAACTGCCATTCATCAGGGATGTGTTATGCTTTAGTTGGTGTTTTATTGAACTTGACTCCGTGGATAATCCTGTGGTCTTTGTGGAATCAGTGGAGACCGTGATTGCATCACTTGAAAAGTTCAGCAAGGAATTGGAGTAGCTTGGGTTTGCATGATCTTGGATCAAGACTAAAATCCAGCCTTTCACTAATGTGTTTCTGTATGTGGTGAAACTGTTGAACTTGTAGAGGCATTCACTTATCTCAGCAATGACATTCATGTCTCTGGGTCCTCGGCCTCTGAAATGGGGAGGTGCCTGGAAAGGGTTCATGGAGTCATGAGGTCACTGGACAGCGGTATCTTTGTAAGAGGACAAAAGCTGAACTCTTTAGGGTCCTGATGCTTCATGTCTCATTGTGTGTTTATGAGACTTGAATGTTAACAAGTGACCGAAGTTGACGGCTAGATGTCTTTGATACTCTATTTGGATGATCTCTGGAGGCCACTGGAATGATTTTGTTTCAAATGAGTGGTTATTTAAAGAGACTGTGATGAGGAGTGTGCCACCTGGGTACCACAGACAGAAGGTTACTTTTGAGATGTGGGGATGGACCGGTTGTCTTCCTGGCTGATTCTATCCAAGACACTTCCATTGTGTGGTGGATGTGGCGACATGCAGTACCAGTGCATGCTTCCAAACTTTACTGCTGTATCTATTGACAACTGTATGTTTGAATGATCAGATTTGTTTGTAGCATCATGCGTGAGATATTTTCTTTAAAACACACATTCACTATCCTACACCTCACCACCACATATTCAAGCTTTGACTAAGAAAACTGCCTCTTTTTCGGTGCACTGGTTCATATGACATTAATTTGACAGGTTATGTTATTTTCTGCCATAACCTAATTTTTAACACTTTGTGTAAATACAAAGTAGTTTTAACATTTTAATGTATGACATTATACAATTATAGACTTGGCCGAGGTGAACCCCATCCTGACCAGGTCCGCATAATCATGGGTACACCGAAATCAAAAGTCTATAACTGCTTTATTATATGGTAAACAAGAAAACTGGGAGTTTATCAAACATACTAAAACTGAAAAATCAATCTCAAGTTTCAACTGTTTATTATTACTGTCATACTGCACCAACTGTCATCCCATCGATCGACTGGAGATGCCTGTTAAGTCCATGACGAAGAGTCATCAGGCTTGTTTTCTTATAAAGTTCGCCATTCACCAGCTTCCGCGTAAAATTGACCGAGTTCTCCGTCAAGCATCCGTCTGTCATAAATTTCAAAGTTGGGCGCATGTCCCTTTTCAGTGACGTACTTGCGAAACAGGTTGGCTGCTGACTGTGTATTTCTGCGGGCGTTCTTCGCATCTTTTTCGTGTAAAATTCGTTTTAAGTCAGCATCGCTAACAGACGCAAACCTGTCTTCTGCCATCTTGTCAACAAACTGACAGCAAAAGTAGGCATTGTATCGCATTATCTGATTGGTCATTATCGATATAAGGCGTCGCTCGATTAGCTAGTGCTACGTTGCACGCAAGGTGTACTTGTTTCGCACGCGTGGTCTACTCGGTTCCACCGGTCAACTCGGCATGTGGCACAGCTCAGAAAGTAGCGAATGGGCCAATCAGAAGTTGGCAAAATCCCATACCATATAATAAATTTAAATGTAACATGGCTGTATTTTTGTTGGAGAAACCTGATTAAAGTGCTATATTAAATAAGTCAAACGGGGCATTACATGTGTCCATGTGCATGGCAAAGATGAGGAAAGTATAGTTGTAATAGACATGGTGGTGTGGTCTGCCCAGAAGGGCAAAAATTCAAGCAAATTCCCACTTTAAGTATAAGACGTGGTTCATAAACAGTATGGCTGACTTGTATTCCCAACATAGCTTTAGGAGGACTTGGGTACAAATACAGATTTTACACCAACTAGGTTATTAGATTGCATGCAAATAGCCTCTGTGGTTTCTGGCCTTAACCTGATTTTTGCTCACATGTAAAATGTATTAACCAGCTGAAACCTGCAGTGTCTGGAGCCAACATGGAGACCACCTTCTGGCTGTGGTGCTAATGAAAACCTTAAGGCCATAAGAAGATGAAACACATCTGACTAGAATGTACATGTGCATGACCAATTGGAAGACTTTGGCGCTATTAAAGTGTGAAGTGATACTTGAAGAATAAAAACAGGGACAAGGAGGAAATGCACCTGGACATGTCGATGTCACGCCGAGTTTAACACAAGCAAGGCTGACAAAAATAGCAGCAAATCGGGCACTTTGCATTTCTCAAGTTGGAGCTTCAAAGCTACCAACGAATACCTTGCCTGACTCACATGAGCTAAAAACACATAAGAAACCATGGTTTGGGTTACATTTAGGAATAGTATGTGAAAATATATACTGTCATAAATGGGCAGTGTTTTCTAGCAGATGTACTTTGGACTAACTGAAGGGATTAGAACAAAAAACATCCTGACATGAAAATGGATCTTACTTATTAACCTGATCCTCAGCAAAGAGGAAGTTTTCACTTTGGCTCTTGATATAAAAGACATATTTCTCAAAGCTGAAACGTCAAAACAATCCTCTGGGCATAAAAGCACAGTGGGTTCCCAAAGAGTGACCTTTTTACTGGAGATGAAAGGGGCTGGGGAGGTGGGGGAATCAAACCCCATTCCACATCACACCTAACAGCCTCCTCTGTATCACATATTCCAGTCATTATTTTCCTTTGCTGGTGTAAAATGATCCCAGTGCAAAGAATGTAAATGTGGATTTCACAATTGACCGCAAGCCTTGGGAAAACCACAATGTACACTTTTGTAATCTACGAGCAAACAAATCACACCTTCAAACTCACACTGAGGACCACCTTGATAGCTTTTCCAAATAATGGAAGAAATTCTAATGCCATATGCCTCCACCCACCCAAAAATGGTGTGGAACCGATTAATCGGCTGTGCGTGTATGCCTCCAGTGGCTCCCATTTTTGTTTAAATAATCAAAGATCAACATACAGTATGTGCCAGTAAATTAACATTTCAGGAAGAGAAATTTTCAAGTTAAAGGTCTGAGTTGACGCATTCCATAACCAGCAGGTCCAACAAGAATTCTGAAAGTAAACAAGTTTTAGCAAAGTTGTTAATACAGACAGAAGTTACTGATACAGAAAGTGACAGTAATTTTATTTTTTAAAGAATCTCTTAATTATGAGCAAAGCTTAAGTGGCTTTAAAATGGGACAAGGGTATTGCACACTCTGAGTGCAAGGCAAGATGACCATCCATCGTTGTGGTGTGTCCTTAGTGTATGTCTCTGTTCTGTGCAAGTGTTCTCGGTGTCCGGTCCACTGTCTGTTTCTATGTCTACATTTGTGTGTTTATTGTCTTCTGCTCGTACCCCTTTTGAATTCAGTGTGTGTTCCCCCTGTCATTCGTGTGTGTGTGTGTGTGTCTTCCTGGTGGTTTGTCCTTTGTCCGTGTCTGTGGTCTGTTTGTTCATTGTCTTTGTGATCGGTCCTCTGTTGTGCCTCTACGTATTTTTGTAATTTTCCTGTGGTCACCTGTTTTTCATGATGTTTTGTCCCCCGGTTTGCACTAAGTTCACTTTTGAGTTCCACATTTATTATCTGCTTGTGTTCCTTGAGCTAGCATTGATTATTGTGCAGTTCTTGTTGTAGTTTGTTTATTGATTACCTCCTTATTTGTTCTTAGTTTTCATGTTATTTATTCCCTGATGTTACACTTTGTACACTTTTGAGTTCCATGGTTGTTGTTGTTTTGCATACTTGGTTTTGCGAGTCCCATGTCTTTGGTTATGTTTTATTTCTACTCATCTTTAGATGTCTGTTTAGTTTTTAGTCACCTTGTGTTCAATTAATTGTCATGTGTGTCTTTTGTTCTGACTCCCCTGTTTCACACACCTGTTGTTCATTTGTAAATTCATTCCCATTTAACGTCCTGCCTTTCCCCTGTTTGGTTGCCAGTTCCTTTGTTTGGTCCCTCTGTGTTTGTCACTCATAAGTAGTTTGAGATCCTCTGTCATTACCTGTTGTTTCTTTGTTAGGCTTTTGGTGTTAGATCAGTTTTATTGTAGCCCTTCTTGTTGGCTTTTGTTTTGTGTGTTCAATGGATTTTTGCTACCACACCATTTTCACATTGTTTGGTAGTTTGGAATTGTGGTGTGTTTTGGAATAATAAATCACCTTGTTTTGCATCTTATCATCTGCTCAATCTCTGCCTGCATATTTGGGTTCAACTTGACATTGTGAATCATAACAGAAGGAACTGGCCACATATGAACCCAGCAGGGAGTTCCCCAGATCTGGTGGCACTGAAAGCCATATTTTCTAAACTGAAATTACTTTTCAACAGTTTCCAATGCAGTTACACCTGCAGCACTCATTGCGGGTTTTTTAAACCAGGTGTGGGATCTGGTGAAGGATAATCACTGGGTATTTTATTTACCTGGCTCTCTGAGTTATATAGCCTGGATGCTTTGTTTGAGGCAGGTAGGCTCCCAGATTGGGTTTGGAGTCTGGAGGACTACCTGCCGGCAAATTCAGAGGAAGGCTTTCTGTCCATTGTGGGGGTGGGACTGAATTTTGAATCCGGTAGAGGACTCTGACACCCTCGATTTACACACACTGCTGAAGTTTTTTTTTTTCAGATTTGAGACCTATATTTGTATTACCTAGACAGTAAAAGTAAACTTAAGAAGGATGCTATCTTAGACACAGTCATCACACATGCCAAACCCGACATAACCACAGCATACCCAGACTTAACTAACATATGGAACCTCTTTATCCAAGTTTGAATCCCGCCACATCCACGACTCCACCCCATTTTCCTCGACCTCAGATATGCCCCTCATTTGCTTTCCCATTCAGACTACCACCACAACTCCCGTGACCGACACAACTACTACAGACCCCACCTCAGTTCAAACACTCAACAACCCTCCACAACACCATATGCAGCTACAATCGGTCTTCCCTCAGTTATCTGGATTAAACACTTCTTCCCAGCCCTCTGTAATGAATTCAGCATGCCACGCATCTCTGCAGCAGCTGGCATTCCAAGCTCCTCCACTGCAGCCAGTGTTCCAAGTTCCTCCATCACAGCTGATGTTCCAAACATCTCTGCCGCATCCAGCATTCCAAGCACCTTTGCCGCAGCCGGCGTTCTGCGCTCCTCCACTGCAACCAGCATCTCACACATCTCTCTAGCCACTGGCTGTCCAGGCGTTTCAACAGCTACCGGAACTCCCCTTGCCGTTTGCCACCCTAAACCAACACAACCACTGGTCCGGATGGTGCTGCCCGGAAGCAGAGTAAACGATGGTCAAAGCCCAACAGGAGGGATAGCAGGCCATTTTCTTGTGAGATAGCAGCCCTCCTGTTGGAGTCATCATCAGAGCCAGTCAGGGAGGGGTCAACCAGTTCCTCACTGGAGCTGCCTCCCAGCTCTGGGGCAGTCATGGAACAACCAGAATCCTTTGTTTTCTGTTTCAGGTCTGAGAGCGGGTCTGGCCATAGGCCAGAGGCAGTTGAGATCCCAGCAGAGCCATCCAGTCCTGCTCCTGGTGATGTTGTCAGTCCCATAGTGTCGTCTGCCCCCGTCTCTGATGACGTCACCAAAGGGTCACCGTCCCTGCTCCAGGGATGTTGTGGTTCCGGAAGGACCATCCACCCCTGCACTTGATAATGTCAGGATCTCGAAGGAGCCAGCAGGTTCCAGTTCAGGTGGCGTCTGCACTCTGGTGGAACTGTCTGCCCCTGTCCCATGTGACATCACCGAAGGACTGTCTGTCCCAGCTCCAGAGAACGTCGCAGTTCCAGAGATCTGTCCACCCCGCTTCTGATGACATCAGTGATCTGGAGAGGCCAGCAGGCTCTGCTCCTGTTTGTGTTGGCATTCCAGAGGCACACTCTGCCCCAACTCCTGATGACGTCTGGGTCCTGGAGGAGCCATCAAACTCCTTGCTCCTTGGTGTCTGCGCGCTGATGGAGCCATCTGCCTCAGAGGTTGGTGCCCCTGTGGGGTCATCCAGCCCTCCGCCTGTTGATGTTGAGACTACTTTGGGCCACTTGACCACCCTCCTGGCTCTGTTGTGGACTCCAGTGGGCCCTGTGGCCAATCTTCTGATGCTGTTGTGGACTCCTTTGGTCTGCACGGCCACTCTCCTGATGCAGCTGTGATCTCCTGGGGACCGTCCCGCCACTCTCCTGATGCTGTAGTGGACCCCTGTGGGCTATCTGGCCATCCACCTAATGTTGTCGTGGAGTCCTGTGGGCCGTCCAGCCATTCTCCTAACTCTGTTGTGGACCCATGAAGGCCATCCAGCCATCCACCTGACTCTTTCGAGGACCCCTCTGTGGGCCATCCAGTCATTCTCCTGACTCTGTCGAGGATCCCTGTGGGCCATCCGGCCATCCTCCTGACTGAGCCGTAGATTCTGGTAGGCTAATCTCTTGATCCTGTTATGGGCTCTTGCCAGCTGCATGGCTGCCCTCCAGATGCCATGCGGCAGCCCTTCTGGCTCTGCCATGGTCTCTTGTCAGCCGCACTGTCGTCTGCCTGACTCTGCTGAGGAGTCCTGGTGGCCGCATGGCTGCCCTCCGGACATCGCAGAGGTCCCAGCTAGCCACGTGGGTGACCTTAGACTTTGCCTTCAGCTCCAGCAGGTCACAAGGCCGGCCACCAGACTTTGCCTTTGGCTTCTGCCGGCACTGTGGCCGTTCATGTAATCAGTTTATGCTGATTAATTGCCACTTTGGTTTTTCCTCTTTGTGAATCGTAACATCCATCGTCAACCTATCTATCTCCCAATTGTCCTGCAGCATGGAAAGGTGTTACCATGACGTATGAGCAAGAATCAATTGCAAGTAATTGTGACACAGAAAAAATGCTTTGCAGAGCATTCCATTCTCTGAGGCCAGTTCAGCTGGTCCATCGCTGGCCAAGTTAGCCACTTTATCTTTAATACTTGCATTTTGTGTTGATCTAAAACACATGAAGCTAATTTCCTGTTAAAGAAAAAACATAAAACTGTTATTACATTGCTACTCATAAATGCTGGCAGGAATTCCTGTGCAATTTACCATATAAAGTCATTTATCATAGGCAGAGGCATCAGGGACACCTCACTGGGATTTAAAGAATTTATGAGAGCGCACAAAAACACAGAAAATTTAAACAATATTAGAGCATAACATAGCTTTGCGTTTACTTTAATGAGGTTAATCAGTATAACTTTTTGTTCCACAGAATAAACATAAATAAAAATCAGATTATTGATGTATCTTTTCTCTTGTATTTGCAACCTTTTGGCACTGAGAAAATAATGTTTTTCGCCTCTGTGGTCTGTTAGGCTTATCGCTGGTTTATCTAACTAGCACTAGTCCATCACAGGTTAATCCCCAGTCAATGCTGCTAACCAGCGTATGAAGTGTCTTTTCTAAGGACACACAGGTAGCCTCAACTGATCGTATCTGGAATTGAACGACCAGTCTCCAAGTCACCAGGTCAGCTACTTTGTCTGTTCTGCATATTTGGCACTGAGATAATGCAAAACTAACACGAACAACTCATATTATGCTACCTTACTAATGGATGATACACTTTTAGCAAATATTTTTTTCAGAAAACATTTTCAAAACAACCCTCCCAAACCTGGTTATTTGTTTTGGCTTTTCCCTATTTGCTTGGAGCCACCACAGCTGAACTGATAAAGATCTGCTTGTTGATTTGGCACAGGTTTGATATCCCTCAAATTTCTGCTTACAACACCCCATAATGACAACATAAAAAATGTATTTTTTTAATTTTTGCAAATTTATTAAAAATAAAAAAACTGAGAAATCACATGTACATAAGTATTCACAGTCTTTGCTCAATACTTTGTTGATGCACCTTTGGTAGCAATTACAGCCTCAAGTTTTCTTGAATATGATGCCACAAGCTTGGTGCACCTATCTTTGGGCAGTTTTGCCCATTCCTCTTTGCAGCACCTCACAAGCGCCACCAGGTTGGATGGGGAGCGTTGGTGAGCAGCCATTTTCAGATCTCTGCAGAGATGTTCAATCGGATTCAGGTGTGGGTTCTGGCTGGGCCACTCAAGGACATTCACAGAGTTGTCTTGAAGCCACTCCTTTGATATCTTGGCTGTATGCTTAGGTTCATTGTCCTGCTGAAAGATGAACCGTCACTCCAGTCTGAGGTCAAGAGCGCTTTGGAGCAGGTTTTCATTCAGGATGTCTCTGTACATTGCTGCATTCATCTTTCTGACTAGTTTCCCAGTTCCTGCCGCTGAAAAACATCCCCACAGCATGAAGCTGCCGGCAACATGCTTCACTGTAGGGATGGTGTCTGGTTTCCTCCAAACATCATGACTCGCACGCCAAAGAGTTCAACCTTTGTCTCATCCAGGATGTCTCTGTATATTGCCGCATTCATGTTTTCCTCAATCCTGACTGGTCTCCCAGTTCCTGCTGCTGGAAAACATCCCCACAGCATGATGATGCCACCACCATGCTTCCCTGTAGGGATGGTGCCTGGTTTCCTCCAAACATGATGCCTGACATTCACATCAAAGAGTTCAATTTTCGTCTCATTAGACCAGAGAATTTTGTTTCTCATTGTCTTACAGTCCTTCAGGTGCCTTTTGACAAACTCCAGGTGAGTTGCCATGTTCCTTTTATTAAGGAGTGGCTTCCGTCTGGCCACTCTACCATATAGACCTGATTGGTGGATTGCTGCAGACATGGTTGTCCTTCTGGAAGGTTCTCCTCTCTCCACAGAGGAATGCTGGAGCGCCGACAGAGCTTTGACTGAGTGATCATGGGGTTCTTGGTCACCTCCTTGGCTAAGGTCCTTCTACCCCGATTGCTCAGTTCAGACTAGTGGCCAACTCAAGGAAGAGTCCTGGTGGATCCAAACTTCTTCCATTTATGGATGATGGAGGTCACTGTGTTCATTGGGACCTTCAAAGCAGCAGAACTGTCTCTGTACCCTTCCCCAGATTTGTACCTTGAGACAATCCTGTCTTGGAGGTCTACAAACAATTCCTTTGACTTCATGCTTGGTTTTTGCTCTGACATACACCATCAGCTGTGGGACCTTATATGTAGACAGGTGTGTGCCTTTCCAGATCATGTCCAATCAACTGAATTTACCCCAGGTGGACTACAATTAACCCGTAGAAAATTCTCAAGGATGATCAGTGGAAACTGGAGGCACCTGAGCTCAATTTTGAGGTTTATGGAAAAGGCTGTGCATACTTATGTACATGTAATTTTTTTTTTTTTTTTTTTTTTTTATTAATTTGCAAATATACAGTGAGGAAAATAAGCATTTGAACACCCTGCGATTTTGCAAGTTCTCCCACTTAGAAATCATGGAGGGATCTGAAATTTTCATCTTAGGTGCATGTCCACTGTGAGAGACATAATCTTAAAAAAAATCTGGAAATCACAATGTATGATTTTTTTTTAAATAATTTATTTGTATGTTACTGCTGCAAATAAGTATTTGAACTCCTGTGAAAATCAATGTTTATATTTGGTACAGTAGCCTTTGTTTGCAATTGCAGAGGTCAAACGTTTCCTGTAGTTTTTCACCAGGTTTGCACACACTGCAGCGGGGATTTTGGTCCACTCCTCCATACAGATCTTCTCTAGATCTTTCAGGTTTGGAGTTTCAGCTCCCTCCAAACATTTTCTATTGAGTTCAGGTCTGGAGACTGGCCAGGCCACTCCAGGACCTTGAAATGCTTCTTACGGAGCCCCTCCTTAGTTGCCCTGGCTGTGTGTTTGGGTCATTGTCATGCTGGAAGACCAGCCATGACCCATCTTCAATGCTGTTACTGAGGGAAGGAGGTTATTTGCCAAAATCTCGCAATATATGACCCCGTCCATCCTCCCTTCAATACAGTGCAGTCGTCCTGTCCCCTTTGCAGAAGAGCACCCCCAGAGTATGATGTTTCCACCCCCATGCTTCACGGTTGGGATGGTTTTCTTGGGGTTGTTCTCATCCTCGAAACATGGTAAGTGGAGTTGATTCCAAAAAGCTCTGTTCTGGTCTCATCTGACCACTTGACCTTCTCCCATGCCTCCTCTGGATCATCCAGATCGTCACTGGTGAACTTCAAACTGGCCTGGACATGTGCCGGCTTGAGCATGGGGACCTTGCTGCCCTGCAGGGTTTTAAACCATGACAGCATCATGTGTTACTAATGTAATCTTTGTGACTATGGTCCCAGCTCTCTTCAGGTCATTGACCAGGTCCTCCTGTGTAGTTCTGAGCTTTCTCAGAATCATCCTTACCCCACAAAGTGAGATGTTGCATGGAATTCCAGACAGAGGGAGATTGACAGTCATCTTATGTTTCTTCTACTTTCTAAAAAATAATCATAACAGTTGTTGTCTTCTACCAAGCTGCTTGCCTGTTGTCCTGTAGTCTATCCCAGCCTTGTGCAGGTCTACAGTTTTGTCCCTGGTGTCCTTAGACAGCTCTTTGGTCATGGCTATGGTGGACAAGTTGGAGTGTGATTGATTGAGTGTGTGAACAGGTGTCTTTTATGCAGGTAACAAGTTCAAACAGGTGCAATTAATACAGGTAAAGAGTTCAGAATAAGAGGGCTTCTTAAAGAAAAATTAACAGGTCTGTGTGAGCCAGAATTCTTGCTGGTTGGTAGGTGTTCAAATACTTATTTGCAGCAGTAACATACAAATAAATTATTAAAAAATCATACATTGTGATTTCCAGAATTTTTTTTTTTTTTTTTAGATTGTCTCTCACAGTGGACATGCACCTAAAATGAAAATTTCAGACCCCTCCATGATTTCTAAGTGGGAGAACTCGCAAAATCGCAGGGTGTTCAAATACTTATTTTCCTCACTATATATATATATATATATATATATATATATATATATATATATATATATATATATATATATATATATATATATATATATATATAAACTTTTTCATATTGTCATTATAGGGTATAGTGTAGAATGTTGAGGAAAAAATACATTTCATCCATTTTGGAATAAGGCTGTAAGATAAAATGTGGAAGAAGTGACACAATGTAAATACTTCCCAGATGCACTGTATATAGCATGGATTATCTGGTGCAGGGTATCTTCCTACTTGTACATTTGTAGACTTCCAAAAGTTGATGTTCAGGAATGCTATTTTTCTTCTCACTCTTGTTCAAAACCACAAGATCTCCTATACTCTCTCCCAACTGTAAAGAGAGAAATCCACATTTTTCTTGCTAAAAACCATTGTCCCAGATTTTGAGGTACTGTTTCTCATGTGGGGGTTTTAGACGTGCATTTCAAAAATACTTCTAGACATGTTTTGCACACAAGGACATATCTCTGGCTCACTGAGTTTCCACAAAATGAGAGGCGTATGTGATACACTGGGACGACCTGACAATGAGCCTGAGAGGTCAAATGGGAACAAATTTGCTGGAGGCGATTGGAAACATTGAAAGTAAGGGAACAACTAGAACATTAGCCATCGAAGACCACCATCATTGCTGCCCACAACATACACCACTTACCGCCACCCACTTCTCATCTCAGGCTGCCCAAATTCAAACGCAGTGATTGTCAATTGTAATGAATCTGCAATTTGCTGTCATGTATGGTGCCAAACATGGTAATACAAAGAGTCTGTTTAACTCCAATGGAAACATTTGCAAACAAAGTATCGTAAAGAATCATCAATCAGCAGATTGACCGTTTACTTGTGTTTGATTGGAAGCACTTCTCAATTATAGAACTCAGAGGGGGTCTGAATACACCAAAACAAGGAGAACATGGAAATAATCATTTTCATTGTAGACTGGAGAGGCAATTCAGTGCTAACAGGACTGAGTTATGATTACTTCAACCTTAGCATGTCATCTTCTTTCAGATAAAGCTAAGTTTAAAGATTTCATATTGCTGAGTGGTTGTTCTTTAGTATATTCTTTCATAAATAATTACTGAGCAAATATTTACCATAAGTACTCAGTTTATATAAGGTATCTTTAGTTAAGTTGTAATTTAGTAATTTTTCTAAGCTATGTTTTCTAAGTACTCAAGTGGCTTTTTAGTTATTTTTATATGTATTCCGTTATCCTTGTATTCAGTTAATTTTACATTTAATTAGCTTTATTTTAAGTTCTCTTTATATTAGCTTTAGTATGTTAGTGTTTGTTCACTTAATTTTATGTTCAAGTAGCTTCATATTCAGTTAGTTTTATGTTAATTTCATTTCTCTCTGTCCTTGGATTTTGAGGTTGATGGATGCCTGAGAAGAGTTTATGGAGTCATGAGGTCGCTAGTGATGTAGGTACCTTTGTATGGGAACAAAAGTCCAAGTCGTTAGAGTTCCAGTGTTTCCTGTGGTACTATATGACTGTGAGACTTAGACACTAACTAGTAACATAGTTTTGGATGTAACACTGAATTGTCTGTTGGGACTGTTTACACAGAGACTGCTACCTGCTGCTTTGGACTTGAACTAACAGTCTTTTTCAAGACTTTTTTACTTTTTTTACCTTTTTACTTTTTTTAACTTTTTTACTGTGCTCCAACGCCTAAGGAAGACCTCTAACGGTCGAAACATCGCGACGGAGCACTTTTATCAGCTAACTTTCATTAGCGTTGGCAGGCTAACTAGCTTGCTAACGCTTTCGTTTTTATTATTTTTTTTTTTTATTTTATTTTAGCACCGTTGTCGTGCGTTCGCTGTTGTCGTGCGTTGCCTGTGCTGCTTCATGGCCTGTTTGGTGCCTTGATTGGGGCACTCCTTCTGCTGAATCACCTCTGGATTATTTGCACATTATTCACTTTGGTGTGTTTTGGAATCCGCTCGCTTAGCGCAGCTACTAGCTCTTAGGCGATTTAGCATGGCGGCTTCTCCTGTCTCTCCCGCACTTTTCTGCTCTGGGTGTGAAATGTTAGTTATTCCTCGGCCTCCTTTAGCAGTACACGGTACTTGTAATAAGTGCAGCTTATTCGTAGCTTTGGAGGCCAGGCTGGGCGAATTGGAGGCTCGGCTCCGCACCGTGGAAAATTCTACAGCTAGCCAGGCCCCTGTAGTTGGTGCAGACCAAGGTAGCTTAGCCGCCGTTAGTTCCCCCCTGGCAGATCCCGGGCAGTCGGGAAAGCAGGCTGACTGGGTGACTGTGAGGAGGAAGCGTAGCCCTAAACAGAAGCCCCGTGTACACCGTCAACCCGTTCACATCTCTAACCGTTTTTCCCCACTCGACGATACACTCGCCGAGGATCAAACTCTGGTTATTGGCGACTCTGTTTTGAGAAATGTGAAGTTAGCGACACCAGCAACCATTGTCAATTGTCTTCCGGGGGCCAGAGCAGGCGACATCGAAGGACATTTGAAATTGCTGGCTAAGGCTAAGCGTAAATTTGGTAAGATTGTAATTCACGTCGGCAGTAATGACACCCGGTTACGCCAATCGGAGGTCACTAAAATTAACATTAAATCGGTGTGTAACTTTGCAAAAACAATGTCGGACTCTGTTGTTTCTCTGGGCCCCTCCCCAATCAGACCGGGAGTGACATGTTTAGCCGCATGTTCTCCTTGAATTGCTGGCTGTCTGAGTGGTGTCCAAAAATGAGGTGGGCTTCATTGATAATTGGCAAAGCTTCTGGGGAAAACCTGGTCTTGTTAGGAGAGACGGCATCCATCCCACTTTAGAGGGAGCAGCTCTCATTTCTAGAAATCTGGCCAATTTTTTGGGATCCTCCAAACTGTGACTGTCTAGCGTTGGGACCAGGAGGCAGAGCTGTGGTCTTATACACCTCTCTGCAGCTTCTCTCCCCCTGCCATCCCCTCATTACCCCATCCCTGTAGAGACGGTGCCTGCTCCCAGACCACCAATAACCAGCAAAAATCTATTTAAGCATAAAAATTCAAAAAGAAAAAATAATATAGCACCTTCAATTGCACCACAGACTAAAACAGTTAAATGTGGTCTATTAAACATTAGGTCTCTCTCTTCTAAGTCCCTGTTGGTAAATGATATAATAATTGATCAACATATTGATTTATTCTGCCTAACAGAAACCTGGTTACAGCAGGATGAATATGTTAGTTTAAATGAGTCAACACCCCCGCGTCACACTAACTGTCAGAATGCTCGTAGCATGGGCCGGGGTGGAGGATTAGCAGCAATCTTCCATTCCAGCCTATTAATTAATCAAAAACCTAGACAGAGCTTTAATTCATTTGAAAGCTTGTCTCTTAGTCTTGTCCATCCAAATTGGAAGTCCCAAAAACCAGTTTATTTGTTATTATCTATCGTCCACCTGGTCGTTACTGTGAGTTTCTCTGTGAATTTTCAGACCTTTTGTCTGACTTAGTGCTTAGCTCAGATAAGATAATTATAGTGGGCGATTTTAACATCCACACAGATGCTGAGAATGACAGCCTCAACACTGCATTTAATCTATTATTAGACTCTATCGGCTTTGCTCAAAAAGTAAATGAGTCCACCCAACCACTTTAATCATATTTTAGATCTTGTTCTGACTTATGGTATGGAAATAGAAGACTTAACAGTATTCCCTGAAAACTCCCTTCTGTCTGATCATTTTTTAATAACATTTACATTTACCCTGATGGACTACCCTGCAGTGGGGAATAAGTTTCATTACACTAGAAGTCTTTCAGAAAGCGCTGTAACTAGGTTTAAGGATATGATTCCTTCTTTATGTTCTCTAATGTCATATACCAACACAGAGCAGAGTAGCTACCTAAACTCTGTAAGGGAGTTAGAGTATCTCGTTAATAGTTTTACATCCTCATTGAAGACAACTTTGGATGCTGTAGCTCCTCTGAAAAAGAGAGCTTTAAATCAGAAGTGTCTGACTCCGTGGTATAACTCACAACTCGTAGCTTAAAGCAGATAACCCGTAAGTTGGAGAGGAAATGGCGTCTCACTAATTTAGAAGATCTTCACTTAGCCTGGAAAAAGAGTTTGTTGCTCTATAAAAAAGCCCTCCGTAAAGCTAGGACATCTTTCTACTCATCACTAATTGAAGAAAATAAGAACAACCCCAGGTTTCTTTTCAGCACTGTAGCCAGGCTGACAAAGAGTCAGAGCTCTATTGAGCTGAGTATTCCATTAACTTTAACTAGTAATGACTTCATGACTTTCTTTGCTAACAAAATTTTGACTATTAGAGAAAAAATTACTCATAACCATCCCAAAGATGTATCGTTATCTTTGGCTGCTTTCAGTGATGCCGGTATTTGGTTAGACTCTTCTCTCCGATTGTTCTGTCTGAGTTATTTTCATTAGTTACTTCATCCAAACCATCAACATGTTTATTAGACCCCATTCCTGCCAGGCTGCTCAAGGAAGTCCTACCATTATTTAATGCTTCAATCTTAAATATGATCAATCTATCTTTGTTAGTTGGTTATGTACCACAGGCCTTTAAGGTGGCAGTAATTAAACCATTACTTAAAAAGCCATCACTTGACCCAGCTATCTTAGCTAATTATAGGCCAATCTCCAACCTTCCTTTTCTCTCAAAGATTCTTGAGAGGGTAGTTGTAAAACAGCTAACTGATCACCTGCAGAGGAATGGTCTATTTGAAGAGTTTCAGTCAGGTTTTAGAATTCATCATAGTACAGAAACAGCATTAGTGAAGGTTACAAATGATCTTCTTATGGCTTCGGACAGTGGGCTTATCTCTGTGCTTGTTCTGTTGGACCTCAGTGCTGCTTTTGATACTGTTGACCATAAAATTTTATTACAGAGATTAGAGCATGTCATAGGTATTAAGGGCACTGCACTGCGGTGGTTTGAATCATATTTGTCTAATAGATTACAGTTTGTTCATGTAAATGGGGAATCTTCTTCACAGACTAAAGTTAATTATGGAGTTCCACAGGGTCTGTGCTAGGACCAATTTTATTCACTTATACATGCTTCCCTTAGGCAGTATATTAGACGGTATTGCTTAAATTTTCATTGTTACGCAGATGATACCCAGCTTTATCTATCCATGATGGCCAGAGGATACACACCAATTAGCTAAACTGCAGGATTGTCTTACAGACATAAAGACATGGATGACCTCTAATTTCCTGCTTTTAAACTCAGATAAAACTGAAGTTATTGTACTTGGCCCCACAAATCTTAGAAGCATGGTGTCTAACCAGATCGTTACTCTGGATGGCATTTCCCTGATCTCTAGTAATACTGTGAGAAATCTTGGAGTCATTTTTGATCAGGATATGTAATTCAAAGCGCATATTAAACAAATATGTAGGACTGCCTTTTTGCATTTACGCAATATCTCTAAATCAGAAAGGTCTTGTCTCAGAGTGATGCTGAAAAACTAATTCATGCATTATTTCCTCTAGGCTGGACTATTGTAATTCATTATTATCAGGTTGTCCTAAAAGTTCCCTAAAAAGCCTTCAGTTGGTTCAGAATGCTGCAGCTAGAGTACTGACGGGGGACTAGCAGGAGAGAGCATATCTCACCCGTGTTGGCCTCTCTTCATTGGCTTCCTGTTAATTCTAGAATAGAATTTAAAATTCTTCTTCTTACTTATAAGGTTTTGAATAATCAGGTCCCATCTTATCTTAGGGACCTCGTAGTACCATATTACCCCATTAGAGCGCTTCGCTCTCAGACTGCGGGCTTACTTGTGGTTCCTAGGGTTTGTAAGAGTAGAATGGGAGGCAGAGCCTTCAGCTTTCGGGCTCCTCTCCTGTGGAACCAGCTCCCAATTCAGATCAGGGAGACAGATACCCTCTCTACTTTTAAGATTAGGCTTAAAACTTTCCTTTTCGCTAAGGCTTATAGTTAGGGCTGGATCGGGTGACCCTGGACCATCCCTTGGTTTATGTTGCTTTAGACGTAGACTGTGGGGGGGTTCCCATGATGCACTGTTTCTTTCTCTTTTTGCTCCGTATGCATCACTCTGCATTTAATCATTAGTGATCGATCTCTGCCCCCCTTCTCGGCATGTCTTTTTCCTGGTTCTTTCCCTCAGCCCCAACCAGTCTCAGCAGAAGACTGCCCCTCCCTGAGCCTGGTTCTGCTGGAGGTTTCTTCCTGTTAAAAGGGAGTTTTTCCTTCCCACTGTGGCCAAGTGCTTGCTCATAGGGGGTCGTTTTGACCGTTGGGGTTTTTCATAATTATTGTATGGCCTTGCCTTACAATATGGAGCGCCTTGGGGCAACTGTTTGTTGTGATTTGGCGCTATATAAAAAAAAAAAAAAAAAAAGTTGAGTTGAGTTTGTAGGATCCATGGGTATTGCTGGAATGACTTTGTGTCCAAGAAATGGTTGCTTAGAGAAACTCAGATGAGGAGTATCACTTGTATTGTGAGGGGATGTCAGCAAAGATGTTTGGGCATGTTAAGTTTTCAGAACACATCCTTGCATGTAGGTGCTTTAGTTAACATCGAACCACTTGAAACTTTACCCTTACAGAGGCAGCTCATATGGGTTGGACATACAATACACATGCTGCCTAATTGTCTACCGAGACAGGTATTGTACAAAGAACTGTCCAAAGACAAGCATTCTGGAGGAGGTCAGCACCAGCGGTACAAAGACCAACTGAGGACAAACTTGAAGGACTGTGACATTGAGCCAAGAAGGCTGGCAGAACTAGCTGAGAATAGGTCCAGGTGGAGACAGCTGTGTTCATCAAGCACTTGCACCTTCACTACTATGCTCAGAAGGTGGAAGCGAGAAGGGAAAAAATGCCACCAATCAACTCAGTATTAGGGCCAATACATCTGTGATGTGTGTGGACGTGTGCTTGATGCCCAAATTGGCTTGGTCAGCCATATACAGTAGTGTTCAGAATAATAGTAGTGCTATGTGACTAAAAAGATTAATCCAAGTTTTGAGTATATTTCTTATTGTTACATGGGGAACAAGGTACCAGTAGATTCAGTAGATTCTCACAAATCCAACAAGACCAAGCATTCATGATATACACACTCTTAAGGCTATGAAATTGGGCTATTAGTAAAAAAAAAAGTAGAAAATGGGGTGTTCACAATAATAGTAGCATCTGCTGTTGACACTACAAACTCAAAACTATTATGTTCAAACTGCTTTTTTAGCAATCCTGTGAATTACTAAACTAGTATTTAGTTGTATAACCACAGTTTTCATGATTTCTTCACATCTGCGAGGCATTAATTTTGTTGGTTTGGAACCAAGATTTTGTTCATTTACTAGTGTGCTTAGGGTCATTGTCTTGTTGAAACACCCATTTCAAGGCATGTCCTCTTCAGCATAAGGCAACATGACCTCTTCAAGTATTTTGACATATCCAAACTGATCCATGATACCTGGTATGGGATATATAGGCCCAACACCATAGTAGGAGAAACATGCCCATATCATGATGCTTGCACCACCATGCTTCACTGTGTTCACTGTGAACTGTGGCTTGAATTCAGAGTTTGGGGGTCGTCTCACAAACTGTCTGCGGCCCTTGGACCCAAAAAGAACAATTTTACTCTCATCAGTCCACAAAATATTCCTCCATTTGTCTTTAGGCCAGTTGATGTGTTCTTTGACAAATTATAACCTCTTCTGCACATGCCTTTTATTTAACAGAGGGACTTTGCAGGGGATTCTTGCAAATAAATTAGCTTCACACAGCCGTCTTCTAACTGTCACAGCACTTACAGGTAACTCCAGACTGTCTTTGATCATCCTGGAGCTGATCAATGGGTGAGCCTTTGCCATTCTGGTTATTCTTCTATCCATTTTGATGGTTGTTTTTCATTTTCTTCCACGCGTCTCTGTTTTTTTTTTTGTCCATTTAAAGTATTGGAGATCATTGTAGATGAACAGCCTATAATTTTTTGCACCTGCGTATACGTTTTCCCCTCTCCAATCAACTTTTTAATCAAACTACGCTGTTCTTCTAGACAATGTCTTGAACGTCCCATTTTCCTCGCTCTCAAAGAGAAAAGCATGTTCAACAGGTCCTGGCTTCATCCTTAAATAAGGGACACCTGATTCACACCTGTTTGTTCCACAAAACTGACGAACTCACTGACTGAATGCCACACTACAATTATTGTGAACACCCCCTTTTCTACTTTTTTTGCTAATAGCCCAATTTCATAGCCTTAAGAGTGTGCATATCATGAATGCTTGGTCTTGTTAGATTTGTGAGAATCTATTGAATCTACTGGTACCTTGTTTCCCATGTAACAATAAGAAATATACTCAAAACCTGGATTAATCTTTTTAGTCACATAGCACTACTGTTATTCTGAACACTACCGTAACAACACACCAGTAGTGAAAAGTCATGAAGTGATGTCATCATTGACAACGATGGACTACCATAAGCAAGTAAGCAAGCTGTAGTGTTGATGATCCTAGCAACTGTGAAAGGCCAAGGGGACACCCATGTTTCATCTAGCTGCAGCACATAGATGGCTACTTTCAAAAAGTGGTTGTCTGCCTGGGTGGTTGTGACCCAAGGAGGTTTGGTTTCGTAAAGCACCATATGTCGTGGCACCAGCACACTTAAGGTAGATATTCAGCTATCTTTATATCATTTCATCAGTAGCGACTTTTGAGTCATGGCTCGAAGACAATTAATTTTGTTCCGTTAAATTCCAGCTATTTTGTGTTTGGATTTTGTTTCATCTCTTGCCTTCTTTCTAGCACTCTGCTTTCTTCGCACTGTCAAAGAAATGCATGCAAGGTCATGTTCCACCAGGGCTTGGTGGCAAGATTGATGCTGTAAATCAGTCAGTGGGTCGGTTGGTCGGCCAGCCAGTCAAAGCCCAGTTCAAAACCACATGGATGGAGATTAGTTCAGTACTGATGTGTCCTCCTCGTAGGGATGCAGCAATGAGCCAGGGGGCGTGATGGTCTCAAGGTTAAAAAGGTGGGCTTATAACCAGAGGATTTCCCATTAGACCACAAGAAGTACCCTGGACAAGGTCTTTATTGTGTGACTATAAATTGCTTTGGGCATCTACATCAGATGGAAAAGCATGATAGAACTGCAGTCTGTTCACCAATGAGCGCACTCTGTTCAGTCTGAATTGATTTAAATAACCAAATACCTCTTCCTCTGGACGTTCCCTGTGTTAGAAAACAGACTAAAGAGCTGTGCCAAAAACTATCTGCTACTTTGTCTCTGCAGAGCCCATGACTGATCAGTTTTCTCCATTTTCCTGTGACATTTATATTTCCCTCAAGCCATCTCATTGTGTTTGTGTGTAACCCAATGCATCATACATTGAGTATCAGATAAACAGTTCTAGGACACGTCATCTTAACTTGTGCAAGCCGCTATGTGTCTCGTGCCACCGCTGCAGGGAGCCCTGGGTGGCTTTAGTTACTCATGCCATGTGTATACTTGAGCCAAACAAAACCGAAAGACGCTCCGGGGTGGCACACATGAGGGAGATGTGAGGAGGCAAAAAGCAGTGTAGTGTGGTCTGGTGTTGGAAGCCAATGATTTAGAGGCTGTTGATACCAGGCAGACAGCCCAGGCTCAGCCACTGACTCAGTGTCGAGGACGCTGCATAAGTCACTACACTTAAAATGTCCTTGTGTGTTTAGATCCGTTCAAGTGGAAATCGGGTGCACTCACACAGCTGGAAACTGCTACTGGATTCGATTTTCTTGTTTCTCTCTTGCTTTGGCCCTGAAGCTTTCATAAACAGATGCCATCGTTAAGCTGTTGTCAGAACTGTTAATGACATAGTGAGCACTTTCCGAGCTCCGTTTGCCTTGGGCTGTGCAATTGCCAAAGCTGGGCAATTAAAAAAGGTGTGAGAGTAATGCAATATTGCTGTGTGCTGAAAGGTGAGGGATGGGTGCCATGAAAGAAAAGTACATTAATGATTTCATGTTAATGTGGGAATTCTGATTTAGGAAAACATATGATGTGATGTGGTTTTACCACAGTGGAACTGCAATACTATCATAAGAAATTAGAATGTTCGAATTCTGTAAAAGCATTAAGCTCCCATATGTTTTATTTTCCCTTCGTTAAAACGTCATTGGGGCTTAATGTACCACTGCATATGCACATAAAAGAAAACTTCAAAGACTGACTGAGCTGTATATGCAACATTACATAGTAACAAGAAAAGCTGATTGGTCATAATAAAAATTAGCTCATATGTGCTTATTCAAAATGTAAAAGTGAGTGTTGAAGGGTTTTGTGGCTGCAGGCAAGGGGACGCCCATGTATCACTTAGCTGCAGCGGATAGATGATTATTTTAGATATGTGGGAATGGACCAGTTGTCTGCATGGGTGGTTGCCATCCAGGACCCAAGGTGGTTCCGTGGTGTCGTGGATGTGGAGACGTACAGTACCAGCACATGCTCCCAGATCTGGCTGTATGCAAGGCAGTAATTTTGTTTTTTGTTTGTTTGTTTGTTTGTTTTTTACATTGATTCATTAATATTCTGCTGCTTATCTGGGCTTAGTCAAGCAGCAGACCAAGCAGCTCAGTCCACACTTTCCTATTCTCATCCAAGTTCTGCAACACTTTCAAGTGGATCCCAAGGCGTTCTCAAGCCATCTGGGACATAAAATCCCTCCAGTGCTTCCTGGGTCAATTATACAGTATTTTTTGTCTTTCTGGTGCCTGATTCTGTTTTTTCTCTGTTTAAGGTGCAGCTCCATCCAGAGATGGGAGTTGTATTTGTGTTGGCGACCCTCCTGTCCTGTGCACCAACAGCAATTCTTGTATATTCGTCCGTGAATTGTTCTGTGAATTGTTTCTGTAATTTATGTTTGTATGAAGTGCCTTGAGGCAACTCTGTTGTGATTTGGCGCTATATAAAGGAAAAATAAATTGAATTGAAATTGGGTCTTGCCCGGGGTTTTGTCCCACTTGAACGTGCCTGAAAGTCCTCCCTCGGGACCATGGAGCATCCTCACCAGATGCTCGAACCACCTAAGCATGCTCTTATCAATTCAAATAAGCAACAGCTGTATTTGAAGTCTCTCCTGTAGAGTCAACCTTCTCACCTTGTCAAATTATCCAACAGAGGAACCTAATTTCCACTGCTTGTATCCACAACCTTGTTTTTTTTGTCAATTACCCAAAGCTTTTTTTTAACAAAGATAATATAATTTTTGAGTATTTATTAAATGATTATTTATGCATAGACACTTTCATAGTTTGCCATATTGACTTTTTTCAACATTATTTGGAATCTTATTTGAAGGTCAATGCTAGACCTGTCAAGCTGGCTCAATCATGCCTTGTCTGGTGTTGATTGGCAGACACCCAAAGACACCTGCAATCCATCCTTATTTTCCAAAAGTAACCATCTATCTAAAGCAGCCGTGTAACATGGACAATCCCCTTGTCCATTTTTAGTTGACGCAGCAGTCCCGAGACCTTCAAGATGAGTCATGTAATTGGCCTCACCCAGGTACCCTTATATAATCACTCATTTGACACATTATCCTTCCAGTGGTACACAGGGATTTCCCAGTCCACCCAGCAGTAAATGGGTACAGGCCTGAGCAAATACCCTGCGTCCGATTGGTGTCCCACCAAGAGGGTGTCATAGACACTAATCTGCTTCAGGTTGCACAGTCTGGAGATAAACAGTGGCACCAATGGGCCTTAGTGCTGATATAGGACTTACTTCTTCTCTTCTTCTAGTGGTACACAAGAATTGCCAGAGAGACCAAGTACCAAAGACATCCAGTCACCTTCTTAAGACACTGGTTAAACGTTCCGGTGTCACAGCTGTAGAGGAAGACAGCACTCTGAAGACTTCCACCTTTGTCCTTCTGCAAAGGTGTTGGCCCTGCCCCACACCTCTGTTTTGTGATGTCATGACTCTAGACTATTCCTTTGTCTTTTTTCATCAGGTTTAATGTAACTCTGTTCTACACATCTAGGCATCACCCCCACTAGGATCCACCCAAAAATATGATTTTCATTGGGTTTAAGAACAAAGACCAAAGTAAAACTCTGAAAACAGGCCAAACATGCATGTCCTCCTTAGTGAAAGAAACAAGAGATTAAAAACTGGGTCAAAATAGGAAAACCACATTATTATTTGTGTGTTCATGGTCATGTATTACACCTCACACTTACAGTTGTATGCAAAAGTTTGGGCATCCCTGACAATTCCATCCATCCATTTTCTTCCACTTTATCCAGAGTCGGGTCGCGGGGGCAGCAGCTCAAGCAAAGCCGCCCAGACCTCCAGATCAACACACACCTCCCACAGCTCCTCCGGGGGAACCCCAAGGCATTCCCAAGCCAGCCGAGAGACGTAGTCCCTCCAGCGTGTCCGGGGTCTTCCCCGGGGCCTCTTCCCAATGGGACGTGCCCGGAACACCTCTCCAGCAAGGTGTCCAGGGGGCATCCGGAAAAGATGCCCGAGCCACCTCATCTGGCTCCTTTCGATGTGGAGGAGCAGCGGCTCGACTCCGAGCTCCTCCCGAGTGACCAAGAAACTCACCCTATCTCTAAGGGAGCGCCCAGCCGCCCTGCGAAGGAAACTCATCTTGGCCGCTTGTACTCGCGATCTCGTTCTTTCGGTCATGAGCCAAATCTCATGACCATAGGTGAGGGTCAGAATGTAGATCGATCGGTAAATCGAGAGCTTTGCCAGTCCGGTCAAGAACCATGGTCTCAGATTTGGAGGTGCTGATTTTCATCCCGGACACTTCACACTCGGCTGCAAACCACCCCAGTGCACGCTGAAGGTCCTGATTTGACGAAGCCAACAGAACCACATCGTCCGCAAACAGCAGAGATGAAATTCTGTGGTTCCCAAACCTGACCCCTATACACCCTGGCTGCACCTAGAAATTCTGTCCATAAAGGTAATGAACAGAACTGGTGACAAAGGGCAGCCCTGGCGGAGGCCAACGTGCACTGGAAACAGGTTTGACTTTCTACCGGCAATGCGAAGCAAGCTCCTGCTGCGGTTATACAGGGACCGGATAGCCCTTAGCAAAGGATAATAATAAGCCCTGATAATTTTCATTTCATTTTCTTTATAAATCATAGGTTGTCTGGATTAGAAATTTCAGTTAAATATATCATATAGCAGACGAACACACTGATATTTGAGAAGTGAAATGAAGTTTCTAGTATTTACAGAAAGTGTGCAATAATTATTTTAAAAAATCATGCAGGTGCATAAATTTGGGCACCCTTGATATTTTATTGATTTTAATACATTTAGCACTAATTATTGGAACACAAAATTGGTTTGGTAAGCTCATTGACCCTTGACCTCCTTACACAGGTGAATCCCATCATGAGAAAGCATATTTAAGGTGGCCATTTGCAAATGTTTCTCCTCTTTGCATTTCTTCTAGAGTGGCAACACATGAGCCTCTAAAGAACTCTCAAATGACCTGAAAACAATGATTGTTCAACATCATGGTTTAGGGGAAGGATACAAAAAGCTATCTCAGAGATTTCATCTGTCAGTTTCCACTGTGAGGAACATAGTGAGGAAATGGAAGACCACAGGCACAGTATGAGTTAAGGGCCAAAGTGGCAGGCCAAGAAAAATCTCAGATAAGCTGAAGTGAAGGATGGTGAGAACAGTCAGTCATTCCACAGACCTGCTCCAAAGACCTACAACATGATCTTCCTGCAGATAGTGTCTCTGTGCATCGTTCAACTATACAGCGCACTTTGACAAAGAAATGCTCTATGGTGCTGTAAAGCAGAGGAAGCCTTTTCTGTGTACACACCACAGACAGAGTCGCTTGAGGTTTGCTAAAGCACATTTGGACAAACCAGCTTCTTTTTGGAATGAGGTGCTGTGGACTGATGAAACTAAAATTGAGTTATTTGGACATAACAAGGGGTGGTATGCATGACTGAAAAAGAACACAGCATTCCAAGGAAAACGCTTGCTACCTACAGTAAAATTTGGAGGTGGTTCCATCATGCTGTGGGGTTGTGTGGCCAGTGCAGGTACTGGGAATCTTGTTAAAGTTGAGGGTCACGTGGATTCCAGTCAATAGCAGCAGATTCTTGAGAACAATGTTCATGAATCAGTGACAAAGTTGAAGTTGCGCCAGTGCTGGATCTTTCAATAAGACAATGGACCTAAACACTGATCAAAATCTACTAAGTCATTCTTGCAGAGGAACAAGTACAACATTCTGGAATGGCCATCTCAGTCCCCAGACCTGAATATTATTGAAAATCTGTGGTGTGATTTTAAGCTGGCTGTCCATGCTCAGAAACCAACAAACCTGAGATCTTTTGTAAAGAAGAATGGTCCAAAATACCTTCAGCCAGAATCCAGACTCTCATTGGAAGCTAAAGGAAGTGTTTAGAGGCTGTTATTTCTGCAAAAGGAGGATCTACTAAATATTGATGTATTTTTTCTGTTGGGGTGCCCAAATTTATGCACCTGCCTAATTTTGTTTAAAGAATTATTGCACACTTTCTGCAAATCCTATAAACTTCATTTCACTTCTGAAATATCACTGTGTTTGTCTGCTATATGATATATTTAACTGAAATTTCTGATCCAAACAACCAATGATTTATAAAGGAAAATCTTGAAAATTATCAGGGGTATCCAAACTTTTGCATACAACTGTAACTCTACATCATGTAAAGGCTCCACGTCCTAACTTTAGCTCCATGTCCTAACTCTTCTGGACCCACATCTGAACACTGACCAGCACTAACAACTTCAGATGGACTCTTGAACTGTGAGGTGTGAAGCGATGGTTTCACCTGGAAAAACCAAATGCACAACTGCAGTTGCTGGTCATGAATACAATACTGGCTTATAAAGCAAATAACACAGGAACAGATAGGGAGCGCAGCATAAACCTAGACATTTCCACAGCAGAGACTGGAGTGAGAACTCCAGATTCATGTTGATCCTTATGTGGTCACACGCAAACCTAACCATCATCCTCTGGGGCATCCTCCCAGTGGGTCAGACACAGAGTGCATGTGAATTCCCCGTATGACCCTGCAGAAATAAAATAGCAAGTCAGGAGGTTTCATTTTAAGGAATTATACTCTTTGCTTATTCTATTTATATCCATACTGGACATTATATATATATATATATATATATAAAAACCCTAGCAATCTAAATTAAATGGAGCTTCTGAATGAAGTTTCACATATGAAGTGAGCTTAAATCCACAGCATGTCACACGTAGGGGTGATTATGAGAAAAAGTGGAATATAGCACTAATAATCATCTGTTTTTTCATGTATAGCTGTCTGCATCAACAAATCGATGTGCTTTAATAAGCACAGAATGAGCCTTTCACATCTAGATGGGAGCACGCCCCATGGAGGCCTCCATGTTGCACCGCCATGTTGACCAAAAGAGACATGCTTACTCTGCCTTTTGCATTTTGCAGCATGGCCACAAGACTGGAAAAGAAAGAAAAACAAGAAGTGTAATCAGTGGTTGCTCGCCTGTACACTGTTTACTGGTTGCTAGTGCAGGCTAACAAGTTTGAGAAGCCTCATTTTGAGGGGAAATGGAGGATTGTACATCTTGCTATCACAAGAGAAGGCATGAGAGCATCAATCCCCATCAAGAAAGAAGCGAAAAACCATAAAAGAATCAAAACCATGACCGGTGATTGCATAATGCAATCTGCAACCTCACCACTAGATGACACTAAATCCTATAAACTGTAGCTTTAAATGTGGACTAAACTGAGTCTTGTCTTCATGTGGATGCATGCCTATACTCAAACTGTGTTAGCTCACAACTCTCGTCTGTGTAATGGTTTATCTCTCCCAGCAGATGTACTCGTCTCTGATTCACATCTGCATCCCACATGTTTTCACGCTGCTCCCCGGCGCAGTCAGACTCCTTTTTCCTGCTCGGAGCTCCAGGTCTGGTGCGGGCAGATTTCTTCTTTTTTTTATGGCCCTGCTGGTTGCTTCCTTTGCATCATTATATGTTGCAAAATAACTTTTGCCCTGAAATATAAGCATCTGAGTAATGTAAAGATTGTGCATGGCAATGTTTTTGTGGTGGCAGTGTAGTCATTTCCAAAATTGCTCACAATCAAACCAGACCCCCGCCAAGTCCATGACTCCAGATTCCTGTAGATAAGACAAACTGTGGCCAGACAACCCCAAGTAAGAAGAGGTGTCGCTAATGTAATATGAGCTCATATTTTCAGGGTGTTCTCTGTGAATCTTTGTGAGACATTATTCTTGTAAGACTTTTTGAAGACGAAGAAGAGAGGACTTACCCCCACATTTAGTTTGGTATTTCCAGCATAAAATGGCACATACCCCAATATATGAGTTTAAATGCATTCTGCTTGATTATGTTGCACCAAATTAATCACTGTCAGCTGATGTAATTACTGACAGGGTATCAATCGAACGATTGATACCCTGTCAGTAATTACTTGTATCTAATTTCTGTTCCTTCACATACTCTGTGCTTTTTTTGTGTTTACAAGATTAAACGTAGTAGCTCATTTATAAATAAAGTCAAACTTCCATGAAACTGTTAGAATACCTTTCATTTAAAATACATCAGAACCTGCAGAAATCTACATTACTTGTTACAGAATGTTAGCTCTTCTAAACTAGAATAAAAATATACAATTTTTTTATTTGAAAGAGTTATAACATCTGCTATTGATGCTATTTGTTGGACATTTAGGTGAAGTCAAGAAATATTTTTGAAATGTGCCAATGAAGGAATGAATAAAAGTCGAAAGGGAAGTCGTCATGGAAGTTACTAAAATCCACCATACAATCAAAATAACAATGAAATAGGATCTAATGTCGGTACAGTAGTGGTACAAATAATATGAAGAAATAAAGCCAACTCAGTATATTTTTGCAAATATAAACACTTATATTAAAAGATCTTTGATGTACGACATTGATCAGCAAAGATACTTTGGCCTGCTTATGTAATATCACACAGATGTGTCTGCCACCTGCTGGATGGCTAGTGGATGCTGATGATGGATTAGGAGCAGGTGTGGTAGTCATTGAGACAGACAGATAATTCCACACAGAAATGTACTAAATCAGAGAATTAAACTTATTTTCTGATTGTTACACAGGACTTATGTTCCCAAAAACTCACATTACATGATGATACCTCCACACAACCTCACTGAAAGGATTTTGTGTGAATGTAGCCAAAGCAGATACTTCTTCCTTCTCACTGCATCTCTCAACATCCAGTATACGTGGATTTAAAAAGGCATCTAACATAAAATAATAATCTGATAATAATATAATATAATAATAATAATAAAATAATAATAATAATAATAATAATAATATTATTATTATTAAAATATATAATAATAATCATAAAAAAATAATCTGTCAGTTCATTTCAGTTTAAAAGCCTCGGTCTGGTGGCTATCAAGGCCACCACTGCTTGTTTTCTAATATGCCTGTTTATATCAACCATGCACCCTCCTTAAAGGTATAGGGCCACTGAGCTTTGTAAGATTTAAGGCATAAATAGATTTTTCACTGGCACCACTATAATTTTATTTATTGCTAGGCTATCAAAATTTGCATTGTCTTGAAAAAATTATATAAAGTTCCCCTGAAGGGTAAATTTTCAAAACAACACCTTCAACTACTGACGGCAGCCACGGTTGAAACCGAAAGTGGCGTCATAGAACATGTGGGGGCCTTTCCAGACTTTTGTAAAGCATTAAGGGGAACATGGTGGAAGCAAATCAGAACAGAGAGATACAATGACGTTATGAATAACAAATGTAGACATCCAGTGTGTCCAACGGGGGGGTGGACAACCCATCAGCGTACGCCGGCATTTTTGCTACGGTTGGCATGTGCTCCCTAAATCATCAAGGTGTGACAGGGCCTTAAGATGTTTCTCATATATTATGTAAACGCTAGCACGAAATAAATACTTCTAAAATTTAAAAAAAAAATGCTGTTTTTGGAACCTGAAAACACTTCTAGAGTAATTTGCAAGACATTTCACAGTCCTCAGCGTCACACATTGTGTCAAGGTAACTTCTGGTCTTATCACGCACACGCACGCACACACACATACACACACACACACACACACACACACACACACACACACACACACACACACACACACACACACACACACACACACATGTCCTCCTGCATACGGTGTTAGAAAGAAAAGAAAATATACCTTATGGAATAAATATGATCTCTTGATTAAAATGAGCTGTAATTTTACAAGATGTTTCAAGATGACATTTTAATGCTGGGGTTTCAGGAGAAACTAAATTTTGTCAGTTTAGTGAACTGTTGGTGCAGCAGGGGTGGTGGCCAAGTGGTTAATGCGCTTGGTTTCAGTTCGGGAGGTTCCGGGTTCAAATCCCACCCCTGCCACATTTCTCCATGTAATGTGGAGTTGCGTCAGGAAGGGCAAAAGGCGTAAAACCTGTGCCAATTCAACATGCAGATCCACCTTGGATTGGCTGTGGCGACCCCGAGTGCAAACAAGGGAGCAGCCGAAGGGACTTACTAGTGAAATGTTGGTGCACACTAAATAAGAGTATAATTTACTCTGCTGGGATAATATTTGGCCCTAGTCTAAATAGAGTAAAATACACTGTATTATAAAGTGAAATCAACTCTACCGTCATGCCAAATCAAGTGTTTCTACTCCAATAAGAGTTGATTTTACACTGTGATAGAGTTTATTTAGCAGTGAGCACTGTGATAGAGTATGTTTATATCTATTTGGACTGGGACCAAATGTTATCCCAGCAGAGTAAATTTTCCTCTGCAAAATTTACTGTGTGGCACTCTAGCTTTAAAGGATGCCTCCAATCTTTTCCACATTTTGTTATGTTACAGCCTTATTCCAAAATGAAGTATATTCATTTTTTTGCCCTCGAAATTCTACTCACAACGCCACAATTTGTTGATGCATCTTTGGCTTCGCCTCGTTGAATGGTTTGTTCCAGCTTTCACCTCATAAAATATTCGTACCATACCATTGCACTCTGCACACGTGCACACACAGGCACACATGCACACGCATGCACGTGTCCACGCATGCGTGCGCACACACGCACACACACAAAACGCGTGCACGCACACACACAGATCTTCTGTGCTGTCTGGAGGCTGCAAGCAGGAAGAAAGAATGAAAAGCTGGACTCATTTCTGATGTGATTTTTTTTTTTTTTTTGCTGCACTGAGGATGTACACAGTCTTTTTTCGGTAGTACACGCGTACACAAGCGCCGGCCAGGTTGCGCGTGTGTGTGCACGTGCGGGTGACAACGACTCTACCAAGACGATGATTTGATTGAGCTAACTGACGCTGCTAATTCTTGTAACACACACATACACACACACAAAATCCACTCCGCTGTAAGCCATCTGGATGCATGAAGAACTGTTCAGATGAAAAGCTGACGTGATTTTTGGCTGGACTGAGGAACTACACAAAGTCTTTTTTTTTCTTCTTTTTTTTAATGAAAGTCCAAAGTTAGTGCACAGCATCACTGGACTACACGTCACAATTTGGACTTCAGCAGCAGTGGAACGCCAAACTGTAAGTCCCTTTTCTGTTGTTTATAAATTTATAAAATATCAAATGACAGGGACCTATTTTAGCCGTTATATAAAACAAATAATGAATGTTTTACATTCTTTCAATGGAACGAATATTTAATTCAGTGAAAGCTGGAACATACCATTCAACGAGGCAAAGCCAAAGATGCCAAAGATGCATCAACAAGCCTCGTTGAATGGTTTGTTCCAGCTTTCACCACATGAAATATTCGTACAATTGAACTCATAAACAATCATTATTTGTAATATATATATATATATATATATATATATATATATATATATATATATATATATATATATATATATATATATATATATATACATACACTGCTGCACAACAATCTTTTTTGCTTGTGTGCTGTGTTGAAGGAAAAATCAGCGCCCCCTGTGGGTGACTCACGCACAGTAAATGATGCACAGTAAGTGATGCCCACAAACCCTGGATGTGATGACCTCATCCGGCCACTGGGGTGCCAGTTTTATGCCATACACCTTCCACCACTACTCATAAAATTCTTTCGACTTTCTATTTCAAATAATCATCCTCTTTCTTTCAGCAGAACAACAACCGTTCTTCACATCTTTCTTTCTTTCTTTCTTTCTTTCTTTGAGCTCTTGGTTCCGCGCCTGCTCTGCTCTGACAGGTACCCACGCGCGGACACACCCACCAATGGCCACGGTGCGCGCACCCGCCGATCCCGACGTCACCGTGCTCGCTCTTCTTCTCGCGCGCTGGTTAAAAAGAAGGAGGAAAGAGCACGGGGAAACATGTGAGCGCTCTGAGGACTTCAGTCAGACACAACTTTATTTGTGACATGCGTGCACAAATCGCTCCAAAGGAATTACGTCCAAAGGAAGCTGGCAGCGCACTGTTTGGCCTTTTGTGTTGGATAAATTGTCTCGTGCTGTGATTATACTTTATTTTTATTTTTATTTTTGAATTTGCGATTTGTACCATATAAATATAAGCTACAATAATTTATTTAAAATCATCCTCATTTGAAGCAGTAAATTAAGTTCAGAACATTTTGTTTTAAAGTAGGATTATCTATAATTATTGGGTTTGTACCCATTTAAATATATCTGTGTGTATATATATAATATATATATATATATATATATATATATATATATATATTATATATATATATATATATATATATATATATATTATATATATATATATTATATATATATATATATATCTATATATATATATATATATATATATATATATATATATATATATATATTGAACAGAGGACTTTGAAAAGAGGATATTTATATTTAGTGGTTTATTAGTTTTATAGCGTTAGCCTATTATTATTTTTTATACTTTTTTCATAAACGATGAAGCATTTGCAATTTGTGCTCGTTTTGGCCATCGCGGTCAACGTGTGGGAATGTGGAGACGCCAAATTCGGCGAGAGAGGAGAACTGAACCCCAGGAGAAGGAGATGTTATGACGGGAGTTTGCCCAAGCGCCTGAAGAAAAGGGAGAGAAAACTATTGCTCGACGGCGGCGGCAGCGGAGATGTTTGTCACAGGTTGTACCCACGCGTGTCCTGCTGTCCCACCAGGAGAGCCGCCTATCAGATCCTGCACCGCAGGGATGCCAGGGTAAATGATTCCATGTATTTCCACTCACGGATCTGTCATGCGTCTGTTGCGCACAGGCGATCTCATCTTAAACCGTCTTATTAATGCAGTAGTTTAACTTAATTCTTGCGACGAGACACAGATTTCTTTTTTTTTTTTTTTTTTTATGTTCGCAATTATTTTCATCTTGTCTTATCGCATTCTGGCGCAACTTTTAAGGTGCGCGTCCTGCGCGCTACAACGTGCCAGACTTTTACGCAGCGCTCCTGCCGCTCCGCGCGTCAACCAAAGCGGCAAAACAGGTGTTAAATATTCACCCTGATCGCTCCACTGCTCGGTGAAAAGGTAGGAAACCACTGTATCTGCCGAACTTGTAATCTGCGGAGCTTTTCCTTTTCTGTTTTTTGTTATTCTTTTTCCCCCCTAGGAAACAGTTTTTCGGATCATCCAGTGGCTGGGTGGTATCTCACTTTGTGTTGCGACAAAAAGCCATATTGCATCATTTAATTTGCTCAAGTCATGCAAATAGGAGGTGACGGTGGTGGTGGTGTTGGGGGGACTGAGAAACTGAATGGGAAGGACTCGACTTCTCCTCCTCCCCACTACACTGCCCACACACGGAGCCCTTTCTGATTATGGCTAAAGAATAACAACACACCATTGTGTTTGTTGGTTTCGTTAATGGGAGAGAAGCTGGAGAACATCACACTCAGCGCTGTCCTTTGAGAGCGTGTGTGTGTGTGTGTGTGTGTGTGTGTGTGTGTGTGTGTGTGTGTGTGTGTGTGTGTGTGTGTGTGTGTGTGTGTGTGTGTGTGTGTGTGTGTGTGTCTTTCTCTCCATCTCATTGCCAACTTACATCTATTCCCTGCGGACAACTTGTTTGTGTCTCTGTGACCATATGAGGTTTGCATTACAGATTCTTTGCCATTGAATGATTTCTTTTTTTTTTAAATGTTGCATTTCCCTGGCAAAAGCGATTATGCAGATGCCATCACAGAAAGAAGTAATCCTATAACAGCTGTTCTCCCATGTGAAACTATGCATTGAATTGGCAGCTTGGTTTGAAGCCAACATTTGGGGGAAGGAGAAAAAAATGCAACATAAAGGTCGAAAACAGCCTGGGAATCTGCTAAGTGACAATTTGATTTTGCTGTTAGAAGGCTGTTTGTGATTGCAACTTGATTTCATGTCTTTAGCAAAATGTCCAGCAGCCGAGACGGACTGCTTTTGAGGAACATGCTCGCAGAGGATCAGCTAAAGACAACAAGCTAAGCTTGTTCTGGTCAGGATGAGGGCAACATTGGAGCCCGTCCCAGCCAACATATGGATGCGGGGCATGACTGAGAGCACACAAATGCTACTCTCTGCAGACCTTGTGCCAGGCCATGGCACATGGAATCAATGGGCATGAGCATGAGGGCAGGCATACCCACAACACTGCGTGGCGTGAGCGTGTGAAGGTGAGGAGACAGAGGAGCGCGCGCCACATATGCAGGGTCGTATCAATCTGGAGCTCCCTTATTAGATCAAATCTGCTATCAGTGTGTTGCAGTTTAAACATAAAAGTGACAATGTATGTGAATTTCGGGAACACCCACAAGGTTTCGCCTGTAGGTTGTGCCAGCTGTTTGTGTGATTGCAAACCTCCTGCTTTGTCGGTTATGCTTGGGGTAGGGGGAGGAGTTGTAAGGTGTCCATATGTTGGCCTCGGGTCTGCTCGTCTAATTGACTTCGACAGACTGCTAATTTGTTGATACCAGAGTGGGAATGATGTGCCTGTCTATCTGTAAATTGATGTTTACACATGGACCTCACACAGAGCAAAGCACTACCAGCCCGACTGGCTGCTCGAGCAGCGCTGCTCCTGACCTAAAACAGATTACATTGTGTTTTATTACACCTAATTTGTTAGGTAAATAATCATGCTAATTTCTCTCGGATTAACTCTTGTGTAATGACCCCAAATTAAACTTTGAGGCTTGTGCAACATCATTCATTTCACACTCCTACTTCTGCCAGACATGACAAATATAACCAGATAAATTATTTTGCAACAGTGTACAAACTACTACATCACAAAGTGCAGCCCACATTAAAAACTTGGACTGGTTGTACACTTGTGACTTTAGTAGTAAACCCTATATAGAGCCCGTAGTGTGAAGCGGATGACAGTTTACAACTCCCTCTGGACCAGTCGATTGCTGGTTAGTTCCCCAACATTTATAGCTCAGTGGCTGGATCATGCAGCTGAAGTGTCTTGTTCAAGAACACAGACTGGTACCATGACTGGGAACTGTACCAGATCTACATGATATTTCTCGTTTGTTCCGAAGATGATGTGTCATTAGTGGACAATTCCACAGTTAATTGTCGTTAGAGAAAATTTTTAATGGTGAGCTAAAACGTGACTAGATTTTGCTGTCATTGTAATTCCATTACCTTAGAATTGCCCCATTGCAAATCATCAGTGTCTTCTCAAGGTGGCTCTGTAATCCCAGGTGGGATGCACAGATTCTTCAGTAGTGGTGTGCTGGAAGTCGGTTGCATGGATCACTGCTTGAGTTGCTTTGTAACCCTGTTTTCTGGCAGTGTGAGTTGTTGCCCCAGTCCTGCTCCAAGTTATTGGAGGTAGAATGGACAGTAGTACGAGCGTTCTCCAGCACTCGCTTCTAGTTGCTTGGGTTTGATGTTGCACCATTGGAGACGCATTTCAACAATGTCTTTGTACCATTTTCTTGGGAGTTTTTAGGTCTACAGGTTGATAGCCAAACTCCTTATCCTACACTAAGTGGATCTAAGTATTCTGTGATTCTTTACATTTTTACAAGTTCATCTCTTTAATGAAACAATTTTCTTCACCAATTGCTGAAATACAGCAACAGTTCCAAGGTCAAACAAGCATTTCCAACCACTTTTTGGACAAATGTTTAACTGGAATCTTTGAGTAATTTCAGTAGTTCAGTCAGATCTGAGGAGTGCAGCCATTCTGGTCTGTGCACACCTGATCTCATGAGTAATTAGAGAAGGTCCTGCTTTATCCTTGTCTGGAACACTGCTTTGGAATGCCAGGGGTTGCATGAGTTTCTCCCTGTAGAGCTGGAGTTGCGTCAGGAAGGGTAGTCGCTGGGAAACCTGTGCCAAACCCTCATGTGGCTATACAGGACCCACTGTGGTGACCTCGAGCAACCGGGATAAGCCAAAAGCAAGGGCAAACTTAGATCCAAGTGGCAGTGTGATTGTGCAGATGTTTAGTAGTCTTGTCTCCAAATGAGAAGGCTGCTGTGTTGGGGCCACCCATGTCCACTCTCCTCATATGTTTGGAGAAGTGTCTGGAAGGGCATTCAAAATAAAATTTCTACATGTACAGTCTGCATGTGGAACCATGTGGGATCTGCTGCATCGAACTGGGGTAAACCTGAAAGAACCCAAAAGAAGCAATACCTACAACTCGGGTCTAAGTCATGGGTAAATCTTCATGGGTAAATCTGGTTGCTGTTGGCCTTTACCACGGTAAAGTTTAATTTTCGGACAAATTGTTCAATTGTAGCTGACAAAAACTTGGATCGTAAAAATACTTAGATATCAACATTAAGAAAGTGCATCCAATGGTTCCTAAATGTGTGTTATTATATGAGTAACATCTATAGAAGCACATGCAGATGTTCCAACATTAATTAAAGGACAAGTTTCAGTTTTTACAAATTAATCAAGACATTATTAGCAATCAAACCATTGAGTGCTTGACTGGTCTTAGACAGTTTCGTTGTACAAAGCAAATCCCTCAAAATGCCCCCAAAATTCCTGAAATAAATATGATGTTGTCGAAGGAAAGCTACCAAGATACCCAAAGAGCTGGGATTGGAGAATCTAGGAATAGTACATCTTTTGTCTGTTGTACCACCGGTCACAGCATGATGGTGTTTGTGGAACAAGGAAGGATTTCGTACAAGAAAACAGATCAACTCTGGGCTGTCTTTTTGCCGATAATGGTTTTTATTTAAACTTGGGCTGTTAAGAGTAATAATAATGGTGGGATTTGTCCTTTACCAAAGGCTAGCAGATAGAACATTTGTTAATAGAAAATATTAATAATCAAATTTGTAGTGATGTCGCTGTTGTGCAACTTTAGCAGAATGTTTAGAAGGAAACTGTTCAAATCCTGTGCTGAGTTCATGTGGAAGGTCACCAGACTCCGTCTTTAGGAGTTCGATCTGGAGACCGTTTTTATATATATTTCTGCATCCAGAGCTGCTTCACATCTTGCTGTAATGTGGATGTGCATGCCTCACATGCACGTATTACGATAGAAAAGTGTGTTGTTACAAGTTGTTGTTCCTTGAGCACATTTATGTATTTATTTCATAGATACATCGTTTCTGTTTGATATTTGGGGTGGGATTGACTTCACTGGACTTTATGAGCAGCTTTTATACTTATCATTTGGAAAAGGCTGCAGAAACATTGGTATTTCCGTAATTTGGGGCAATGTTTCCAAAGTAACAATCATAACATTTTAAGATTCAGAAAGGCTTTCAAAGCCTCTACAAGGTGACCGATGAACATGATTTGGTGACGTATTACATTTTGCCAGAAATGTTAGAACTCGAATGACAATCAGAAAGTGTATACCTTCACCAAGATCCAACAGTCTTTATCAATCAATTTTTTTATATAGCGCCAAATCACAACAAACAGTTGCCCCAAGGCGCTTTATATTGTAAGGCAAGGCCATACAATAATTATGTAAAACCCCAACGGTCAAAACGACCCCCTGTGAGCAAGCACTTGGCTACAGTGGGAAGGAAAAACTCCCTTTTAACAGGAAGAAACCTCCAGCAGAACCAGGCTCAGGGAGGGGCAGTCTTCTGCTGGGACTGGTTGGGGCTGAGGGAGAGAACCAGGAAAAAGACATGCTGTGGAGGGGAGCAGAGATCGATCACTAATGATTAAATGCAGAGTGGTGCATACAGAGCAAAAGAGAAAGAAACAGTGCATCATGGGAACCCCCCAGCAGTCTACGTCTATAGCAGCATAACTAAGGGATGGTTCAGGGTCACCTGATCCAGCCCTAACTATAAGCTTTAGCAAAAAGGAAAGTTTTAAGCCTAATCTTAAAAGTAGAGAGGGTGTCTGTCTCCCTGATCTGAATTGGGAGCTGGTTCCACAGGAGAGGAGCCTGAAAGCTGAAGGCTCTGCCTCCCATTCTACTCTTACAAACCCTAGGAACTACAAGTAAGCCTGCAGTCTGAGAGCGAAGCGCTCTATTGGGATGATATGGTACTACGAGGTCCCTAAGATAAGATGGGACCTGATTATTCAAAACCTTATAAGTAAGAAGAAGAATTTTAAATTCTATTCTAGAATTAACAGGAAGCCAATGAAGAGAGGCCAATATGGGTGAGATATGCTCTCTCCTTCTAGTCCCCGTCAGTACTCTAGCTGCAGCATTTTGAATTAACTGAAGGCTTTTTAGGGAACTTTTAGGACAACCTGATAATAATGAATTACAATAGTCCAGCCTAGAGGAAATAAATGCATGAATTAGTTTTTCAGCATCACTCTGAGACAAGACCTTTCTGATTTTAGAGATATTGCGTAAATGCAAAAAAGCAGTCCTACATATTTGTTTAATATGCACTTTGAATTACATATCCTGATCAAAAATGACTCCAAGATTTCTCACAGTATTACTAGAGGTCAGGGTAATGCCATCCAGAGTAAGGATCTGGTTAGACACCATGTTTCTAAGATTTGTGGGGCCAAGTACAATAACTTCAGTTTTATCTGAGTTTAAAAGCAGGAAATTAGAGGTCATCCATGTCTTTATGTCTGTAAGACAATCCTGCAGTTTAGCTAATTGGTGTGTGTCCTCTGGCTTCATGGATAGATAAAGCTGGGTATCATCTGCGTAACAATGAAAATTTAAGCAATACCGTCTAATAATACTGCCTAAGGGAAGCATGTATAAAGTGAATAAAATTGGTCCTAGCACAGAACCTTGTGGAACTCCATAATTAACTTTAGTCTGTGAAGAAGATTCCCCATTTACATGAACAAATTGTAATCTATTAGACAAATATGATTCAAACCACCGCAGCGCAGTGCCTTTAATACCTATGGCATGGTCATTTTCCTACCAGTTGACTTTCTCTTCCCTATCAATGTTTGGTCTTAATTGTTGACCTCTGACCCTGATCACTTTTCTTTGATCCTTAATCTTGAAACTCACCAAAGAGGTTATTTTTTTGTTGCTGTTTTGGGGGGAGAGGACTCTCTTGCTTTGATCACTGATGTGTAATGTGCAATCCTGATTACAGGATCAAAGGAATCTGGATCAGAGGTCACAAATTAATGGTAGGATTAGGATCAATCTTGAGTCAAGATCAGAACTCAAAGATCACGGATCAAAGGCAAGATCCACCCCTTGATATGGATCCACATGAAAGCTTAATCAATTCTGTGTTGGTCACATGTCTAACTCACCACCAATTTCACTGAAATCCATTTATGTCCCTTTGAGATATCCGTGTTCAAAGACAAAATTTCATCATTGATGTCAATCCACACCAAAAGGCAATCAAGTCTAACTTGATCCTAAGTCTACCTCTACATAGTTATTTGAAAACCATTCATGTCATTTTGAAATAGCGTACTAACTGACAAACAGTAAGGCAAACGTCTTTGCAGAAGGTTAGGAGAATTTTTAGACTCTCAGCATGAATCATTTTAATCAGGGACTGGTCCTTGTTCCTTCCAGATTTTCTCCACTAATAACACTGAATGCGGACGCCTCCTGGAGGAGATCAAGTGCGCTCGCTGCTCCCCCAATGCCCAGGTGCTGTTCCACTCCTTGGACACGGATAAGATGCCACACAGGGAGCCCGACCTGCCGCGGCTCTGCCAGGACTTCTGCCGCGAGTTCTACTACACCTGCCGGGGGCACATACCAGGTAATTACACGGGTTGTAATGACCTAGAAGGTGACGGGAATTACAGCCTGTGCGCGGGTTACCTGGTGACACGAACACAAACATGAACATAGTGAGTGACATAAGCGTATATTGTGTTTGATTGTTCTGATCTGATGAGTTAAAGCTCACAACAGGCCTCATTTCTGTTTCAACTGTAAGATTTTTGGACGTATTCAAGCGGTGCCGTGTCAGTCGTCTGGTCCGTGGATATTTATTTATCTTGCTCTTACCTCATCTGACCTCACCTCCATTTGTTGCTAAGCATGTTGCTGCCTAAACCCTTTCATGCACTTGGACATTTTGTGACCTCTTTCTGTTGAAGGCCTAAAGTGTATTTGAGGCTTTCTTTCAACATGTGAATGGAAAATGCGTGCAAAGGCATGAAAACAAAGTCTGACCCAGTTTGACTCACGTGTCCAAAAACTGGAGTAGAATGAAGTATTTTGTGATCTGTTCCTGGATGTGATTCAGCAGACTCACCTCATGTGGTCATTTCTGTGTTTGGGATGCAAGAAGCAGCTTATTTGTGGTCCAGACAGGTGTGCCCCACACCTTGCTTTCCTCAGACATAAACTGTCCCATTAAAAAAACTTACTTAAAATGCTCAGCCGCCAGTACGTTTTGCTGGGGCAGCAATCTGACATGAATCTAAACATTTTGAAGTGCGGCTTCTCTGACTGAGAGAAGGTGTGAGAAGGTCCAACAGTGAGTTGATGTTTTTCTGCACCATTCAGATACATTTCCTTGAAAACATTTGGTCACCAGGAGGATTTCCTTTGAAGGGATTCAAGCTAACAGGTACCAGTGTCTTCTGAGTACATTCCAAAGAACGATCAAAGGATTTTTAGTCTGTGTTCTCTCTTCCAGCCAAGTCCTCCTGTAAACTCTGCTTGCACAGTCTGATCAGAACTTCAGATTCAAACACTTTTTTTTTTTGCAACTTGTCCATGTTTTGTTGCAGATCATGTCAAATATCAAATGCATGCCATGTGAGACTGTCCCAACATGTGTGCAGCTCGGCACCAGGTCAACATCAGTGTAGGGGGGCCTTCTGATTTTTACAGAGGTCAGCCAAAATACCAACCAGAGACATCTTCTTACTGATGATGTCACCATAGTGATTTGCAGCATAGGCTAGTAACTATCTGCAAAATCCACCACAGACTTACAAAAGCGAAGCCATCAGAAGACCAAATTTGCCCAGAGCTACATCGCACCTCCATTTGAACGTTATGTCTTGGGCCATCTTGAGGCAAACACCAGCAGGGCTGAGATGGCTTGGTGTCCACTGAGCCCTGTGGGAAACAAAAGGCTTTAAGCCCCTTTCGCACCGGGCATGTGTAGAGTTGCGTTGTGCTGTTTATCTATTATGCAGAAATGGCTACGGAGAAATGTGCGCAGGGGGAAGCTTTGGCCCACCCCTTCTTCTGTGGTTTTGAAGCCTCACTGCCAGCAAAGTTCACCAGAGTGCAGTGGGATGAATAAAATATAGCAATGCAGGTATGTACTTATAAAAAACCTAAAAGGCTTTTTCGCCAGACTGGTGTAGGGTAGCGTATAATTGCGGAGGCTTGGTGAACAGTAGTGCAGTGTTATGTAGACTTGCATACAGTAGTGGAGTGTTGCATAGACTTGCGTAGAGCACTGCGTCCAGTGCTCGATGCATGCTCCCCGACTCAACTTGATCATAAAATGGCTGGCACATTCTACATTAACTATGTATTTTACTAGGCATCGCAATCCAACACCTTTTCCATGCCATGACACGGCTCAACAGGTCAAGTAGGAGATTGCCTGGTGGGGACCTTATATTCCATGTGGCCACTATGGTACCAACAGGACCCATCAGGAACTCTGAAAATGAGTCATCTAGTGGCGCTTTGGTGAAACAAGAAGTCCTCAATGGCAGATCAGGCGGAGGAGGTCATGGCTGTGAAGGTGGATGATGGTTGCAGCAGGTCCTCAGACCCTCATCATCGGGGATTTCCCAGCCATCAGACCGGGCTAAGGATCTATCAAGGACTGTGTGTTTGTCGGCGCGCAACGACATTCCCACGTTCAACAAATCCATGCACAGGCTTCTCTGGATTGACCCTGAATGTAAATATCCCATCTGGTAATTGAGCAAGAGACGATCCTCCTCGCCAATGAGGGATTTCCATGATGATATTTTAATAACAAAATATATTTTAGATGATTTATTCAATAATTATTGTTGTAAAACCACATTTACCAATGACCTATTGACTTGTTTGTTTACATAATTTAGAACTTTGTTTTGGGAGTGATTGTACTGTCTTTGGAAAGGCCTTTCTTGTCCAGACCTAGTTACTTTTCAGCAGAAGAAGAATGGGTCTCCAAACTGCAAATGTAGAAAGAGGGCTTATCTGGAGTTACATGACTTGAGCGGACAGACATATGGGCTCAGAGCGTTCAACAAAAAAAAAAAAAAAAGAAAAAAAAAAGAAAAACTCAGGAATCCAGAGGAGAATCTTCCCCTTCCTCTGTGCAGCTCCTCCCCACTTGCCTCCCCAGCCAGCCCTTCACAGATCAGCATATGTGGTGACGAATGACACATTTATTTTTCTACAAAGGTTGTGTGTATGTAAAACTGCTGAAGTGCATCAAGATGTCAAGTACTTTGGGTGGGCCACCCAGGTTGCCTTGGAAGATAACCAGATGGAAGTACGAGGGCTGTCTGTAAAGTATAGGTCCTTTTTATTTTTTTTCAAAAACTATATGGATTTCATTCATATGTTTTTACGTCAGACATGCTTGCACCCTCGTGCGCATGCGTGAGTTTTTCCATGCCTGTCGGTGACGTCATTCGCCTGTGAGCACTCCTTGTGGGAGGAGTCGTCCAGCCCCTCGTCGGAATTCCTTTGTCTGAGAAGTTGCTGAGAGACTGGCGCTTTGTTTGATCAAAATTTTTTCTAAACCTGTGAGACACATCGAAGTGGACATGGTTCGAAAAATTAAGCTGGTTTTCAGTGAAAATTTTAACAGCTGATGAGAGATTTTGAGGTGATTCTGTCGCTTTAAGGACTTTTCACGGTGCGAGACGTCGCTCAGCGCTCTCAGGCAGCGTCATCAGCCTGTTTCAAGCTTAAAACCTCCACATTCAGGCTCTATTGATCCAGGACGTCGTGAGAGAACAGAGAAGTTTCAGAAGAAGTCGGTTTCAGCATTTTATCTGGATATTCCTCTGTTAAAGGAGATTTTTTTAATGAAAGACGTGCGGACGGGTCCGTGCGTCGGGACGCAGCCGACGCGGCGCGGCGGCACAGGAAAAACACCTCCGTGTTGATAACATTTGTAAAATCCAGGCGGCTTTTGATGGCTTTCAGTGGAGTGAGTATATGAGAAATTGTTTATCAGCTGGAAATGTTCCAACTTGTCCTTAAGGCTTCCAACAGAGGTGTTTTTCCTGTGGCGGAGCGTCGCGGCGGCTGCGAGCCGACGCTGCAATCCGCCCGCACGTCTTTCATTAAAAAAATCTCCTTTAACAGTGAAATATCCGGATAAAATGCTGAAACCTGTTGTATGGCTGGGGGGCCTGGCTGCCTTTTTGTTTCTGTCTTTTGTTTTTCCTTCCAGGTGGCTTGCATTTGGGACTGAGTGGCTGTGTTGCTGAGGTTATCAGGACCTCACCCTGATCATCTGCGGCTCGTCAGGACTCACAGCTGTGGTGCATCTATATGGATTGGAACAAGGTGGCATTTAAGACTGGAGTATACAGTGTGTATTTGCCAGAGACTCGACCTTGTGACCAGACGGGTGAGATCGTCGTCTTGGGAGCCATCGCATCATCAGTGGATGCAGAGAACGTCCAGGGTTTGATGCACGGTCTGTGAAAGAGGAGGGGGTGAGGTCTCACGCTCGTCAGCACACTTCCTGAGGTACGTTAGATTTTGTGACTAACGTTTATACAGTCAGTAAATGTGGTGTCTCTCACACCTTATTATATTGAGCTGTACGTTAGTCATGTATCGGCTTCCACTGCAGTGGAGTTTTGTGAACTGGATGTTCCATGCCTGCAGGTTGGGAAGCTGATTAGTAATTAAGCCAGGAAGTGTTTGCTGTTTATGTACACCTTTGAGTGGTCTCTCTGTGTGTAGAGTGTGGACTCACATAATGGTTCCTTCTTTCACAGACTCGGTTTGTTGCGGCCACCTGGGGGGTGTCGGCGGGGTCCTTGGGTCCGAACGGCTTCTGGCTCCGGACCATTAGCGCTGCTGGGAGCGCACCGTATCACCACCACGCCAGACCGCACACTCTTTTGTTGTTTTGTATCACATCACTGTTATGTATTAAATTCAGTTAGCCTTTGTACCGTGCTCTGCTTATTTCATACTGGGTCCTTCAAACGCTGGTCAGTTCTCCGAGCTGCGTCCGACACATAACAGTAGTCTCTGGCCAAACATCACGGACCCAGCGGTAGCAGAGACGGTAACGCGCCGGGAAGGCGGCAGCAGACGTTCAGTAGTTATCCGGATCAGTTGTGGGTGCTCTCCGCCCGGATGGTGCGTGTTTTGAGACCCATTACTGAATACTGATTTGTGCTCTCTTGCAGCCGTGTTCCTGTGTTGTGCCTTATCCGTGGGTCGTGGTGGAGTGTGACTGGCGACGGCTTCGCGTCACGCTCCGACCGGATAAGAGGTTTAAACGGGAGCTGCAAGAGTGTGTCTGTAATGGGTGCACGCGCTCGGTGGAGTTCTGTGGCACGGGTCGCTGAGCTTCCTGTGTTACAGTTGTAGCCCCGTTTCCCCGGATAAAGATAACTACTGCGTCTGTTGTATCAGCTCCGGCGTTATTTAGTTGAGCACATTTTGGGTTGTGTGTTGCACACAGCTGCGCACGGAGATGCAGCTCGTTTGTTTTTTGTCACCGAAGGGGGTTTTTTCATTGTTAGCACTTTGGCTCCCTCTTTTGGTGACTAGTCACATTACCGTTAAGCTCTTAAGTTAGAACAGGTGTGTTCGACTTGTTTGAGCTTAACGGTATACGTCACTGATTTGTTTTGTGTTAGTTCATTTTGTGTGGGTGTTATTTGAGTTGGTTTTTGTGTGGGATTTTATTTTTTGTTTTACACTATTTAGTGTCTGGGTCGTGACCCTGCAGTTCTGTCAAAAAAAAAAAAAAAAAAAAAAAAAGGGACCCAAGCAACCTTATGTTAGTCTGTTAGTCTTTTTTATTTCTTTCGGTTTCGCCTCCCAGGGTTTGATGGGACGGTCCCCTGGGGGGTCATGGGGGGGTAATTGGGTTGTTTTTTCTTTTTTTTTGTTTTGTTTTTTGTTATGCCCTCTCTTCTCCTCTGACTCCAGCCGGGTGAGCCGTAGTGTCGGCGTTGCTGGAGGGGTGCAGTTTGGTTGTGCTGGGTATTTCCCAGGTAGCCTCTGCACCCGGGAGGGGGGGGGGTTTGAGGTATTTTCTTTTTCTTCCCTCTCTTCTCCTCTGGCTCCAGCCGGGTGAGCCGTAGTGTCGGCGTTGCTGGAGTGGTGCAGTTTGGTTATACTGGGCGTTTCCCGGGTAACCTCTGCACCTGGGGGGGGGGGGGGGTTGTTTTTTGATTCCCTGTTCCACCTCCGGCTTCAGCATGCCTTTGGCCGTCTGCCATCGGCATGGCTGAGGTTTGGGGCAGTGGGATATACCCGCAGCTAGTGGCTGGTGTAGATGTCGGAGGAGTGGCGCCGGTTTGTGCTGTTTGCCATAACCGCTGTTCCACTCCTTCCGGTTGGCTTCTGGGGTATAGTCACGGTTGGTGACACTGGACGTGCTTCCAGTTTCCACTGCGCCAAGGGGGTGGGGTTGGGGTTGTTTTGTTTGTATGTTTTTTTTTTTCCTCTCTTCTTGTTTTTCCCCCCAGTTTCCGCCCTCAGGGTTTGACTGTGGTGTCCTCTGGGGGGGAAAGGGCTGTGGGTCCATCTAGCCATAGACGGCCGGGGCTGGGTCCGTTGGTCATGAGGGGAGGCGTCTCCTGGGGTTGACGAGTGGTCCTCTGGGAGGCGCTGGGAGTCCCCGTGGGTGACGTTGGATCCCAGAGGGACCTCGGCTGTGGTTATTACTCCTGGAGCTGGCGGGGAGTCCTCTGGGGGGTGTTGGTCCCTACTTGTCGTTTGGGGGGGGGGGGGGGGGGGATGTGGTGTTTTAGCGCTTTTATTTGTAAGCTTAAGTTTGGGGTTTTTCTTTTCTCCTCTTCCCGGGGTTTGATAGGACGGTCCCCTGGGGAGGGGGGGGGGGGGTTTGGTTGTTTGTGTTTGTCTTTTTGTTTTATGACTAATGACCGCACATGGTTGGATAAAGGCTGACCGCACAGGTTTAAGAACTCCTGGCCACACCTGTGCTAAGTGACTGACTGAAACAAAGGCAAGGATGCAGCCAGAGGTGAGGACATCAACCATTCTGTTGGAAGACGAATGCAGATGCGGTTTCCAGCCATGGTCCCTGGAGGGGGGTGTTTCTCCTGGGCCAGGTTTGTGTGGTCGCCGGGAGGCTTCCCGTGAGGGTGGGGTACTGTTGTATGGCTGGGGGGCCTGGCTGCCTTTTTGTTTCTGTCTTTTGTTTTTCCTTCCAGGTGGCTTGCATTTGGGACTGAGTGGCTGTGTTGCTGAGGTTATCAGGACCTCACCCTGATCACCTGCGGCTCGTCAGGACTCACAGCTGTGGTGCATCTATATGGATTGGAACAAGGTGGCATTTAAGACTGGAGTATACAGTGTGTATTTGCCAGAGACTCGACCTTGTGACCAGACGGGTGAGATCGTCGTCTCGGGAGCCATCTCATCATCAGTGGATGCAGAGAACGTCCAGGGTTTGATGCATGGTCTGTGAAAGAGGAGGGGGTGAGGTCTCACGCTCGTCAGCACACTTCCTGAGGTACGTTAGATTTTGTGACTAACGTTTATACAGTCAGTAAATGTGGTGTCCCTCACACCTTATTATATTGAGCTGTACGTTAGTCAAGTATCGGCTTCCACTGCAGTGGAGTTTTGTGAACTGGATGTTCCATGCCTGCAGGTTGGGAAGCTGATTAGTAATTAAGCCAGGAAGTGTTTGCTGTTTATGTACACCTTTGAGTGGTCTCTCTGTGTGTAGAGTGTGGACTCACATAATGGTTCCTTCTTTCACAGACTCGGTTTGTTGCGGCCACCTGGGGGGTGTCGGCGGGGTCCTTGGGTCCGAACGGCTTCTGGCTCCGGACTGTTAGCGCTGCTGGGAGCGCACCGTATCACCACCACGCCAGACCGCACACTCTTTTGTTGTTTTGTATCACATCCCTGTTATGTATTAAATTCAGTTAGCCTTTGTACCGTGCTCTGCTTATTTCATACTGGGTCCTTCAAACGCTGGTCGGTTCTCCGAGCTGCGTCCGACACATAACAGAAACCGACTTCTTCTGAAACTTCTCTGTTCTCTCACGACGTCCTGGATCAACAGAGCCTGAAATGTGGAGGTTTTAAGCTTGAAACAGGCTGATGACGCCGCCTGAGAGCGCTGCGCGACGTCTCGCACCGTGAAAAGTCCTTAAAGCGACAGAATCACCTCAAAATCTCTCATCAGCTGTTAAAATTTTCACTGAAGACCAGCTTAATTTTTCGAACCATGTCCACTTCGATGTGTCTCACAGGTTTAGAAAAAATTTTGATCAAACAAAGCGCCAGTCTCTCAGCAACTTCTCAGACAAAGGAATTCCGACGAGGGGCTGGACGACTCCTCCCACAAGGAGTGCTCACAGGCGAATGACGTCACCGACAGGCGTGGAAAAACTCACGCATGCGCACGAGGGTTCAAGCATGTCTGACGTAAAAACATATGAATGAAATCCATATAGTTTTTGAAAAAAATAAAAAGGACCTATACTTTACGGACAGCCCTCGTATAACGTTCGCGCTTGGGAGCAGGGAATATGGACAGAGCTCCCTCTCTCACCTTCTCCCTGTCCCCGTCTCTCTCCTGCCTGTATTTTTTACTATTGCACGCTCTTCTTCTTCTCTTTTGCTTTTTTCTCCCTCCTGTGTTTTTGGGACATTCTATCAAAGCTTGTGCAGTACGTCACACTGAACACAAACACATCCTTCTAAACGCATTCATTCTTGTTACAGAGTGAGCTTTCATCTGTTGAGTCATACTGCTGAGTGTGTTTTTACCAGTAATGATTGTGCCTGAAGGTTTTCTTTTTTTTAAGTATTAACATATTTTTGATCTTAGTTTTATCACCTTGCTTGCCTCTACTGGTGGTTGGCTCTCACTGCGGTATTGTATCACTTCCTGTTCCGGAGCACAGCTGTGTTTTTCTGTATCTGTTAGCTGTTTAATCTGCGCAGTTAGATTGATCTAGTTATCTAGATTACGATTTGTTTCCCAGTGTAATCTTTACGTGCCTTAACTAAAGCACTCCTTCTGCTGAATCACCTCTAAATTATTTACACATTATTCACTTTGCGTGTTTTTAGGAATCCGCTAGGTTAGCATAGCTACTAGCTCTTAGCCGATTTAGCATGGTGGCTTCTCCTGTCTCTCCCGCACTTTTCTGCTCTGGGTGTGAAATGTTTAGTTATTCCTCGGCCTCCTTTAGCAGTAACGGTACTTGTAATAAGTGTAGCTTATTCGTAGCTTTGGAGGCCAGGCTGGGCGAATTGGAGACTCGGCTCCGCACCGTGGAAAATTCTACAGCTAGCCAGGCCCCTGTAGTCGGTGCGGACCAAGGTAGCTTAGCCGCCGTTAGTTCCCCCCTGACAGATCCCGAGCAGCCAGGAAAGCAGGCTGACTGGGTGACTGTGAGGAGGAAGCGTAGCCCTAAACAGAAGCCCCGTGTACACCGCCAACCCGTTCACATCTCTAACCGTTTTTCCCCACTCGACGACACACCCGCCGAGGATCAAACTCTGGTTATTGGCGACTCTGTTTTGAGAAATGTGAAGTTAGCGACACCAGCAACCATAGTCAATTGTCTTCCGGGGGCCAGAGCAGGCGACATTGAAGGAAATTTGAAACTGCTGGCTAAGGCTAAGCGTAAATTTGGTAAGATTGTAATTCACGTCGGCAGTAATGACACCCGGTTACGCCAATCGGAGGTCACTAAAATTAACATTAAATCGTGTGTAACTTTGCAAAAACAATGTCGGACTCTGTAATTTTCTCTGGGCCCCTCCCCAATCAGACCGGGAGTGACATGTTTAGCCGCATGTTCTCCTTGAATTGCTGGCTGTCTGAGTGGTGTCCAAAAAATGAGGTGGGCTTCATAGATAATTGGCAAAGCTTCTGGGGAAAACCTGGTCTTGTTAGGAGAGACGGCATCCATCCCACTTTGGATGGAGCAGCTCTCATTTCTAGAAATCTGGCCAATTTTCTTAAATCTTCCAAACCGTGACTATCCAGGGTTGGGACCAGGAAGCAGAGTTGTAGTCTTACACACCTCTCTGCAGCTTCTCTCCCCCTGCCATCCCCTCATTACCCCATCCCCGTAGAGACGGTGCCTGCTCCCAGACCACCAATAACCAGCAAAAATCTATTTAAGCATAAAAATTCAAAAAGAAAAAATAATATAGCACCTTCAACTGCACCACAGACTAAAACAGTTAAATGTGGTCTATTAAACATTAGGTCTCTCTCTTCTAAGTCCCTGTTGGTAAATGATATAATAATTGATCAACATATTGATTTATTCTGCCTTACAGAAACCTGGTTACAGCAGGATGAATATGTTAGTTTAAATGAGTCAACACCCCCGAGTCACACTAACTGTCAGAATGCTCGTAGCACGGGCCGGGGCGGAGGATTAGCAGCAATCTTCCATTCCAGCTTATTAATTAATCAAAAACCCAGACAGAGCTTTAATTCATTTGAAAGCTTGTCTCTTAGTCTTGTCCATCCAAATTGGAAGTCCCAAAAACCAGTTTTATTTGTTATTATCTATCGTCCACCTGGTCGTTACTGTGAGTTTCTCTGTGAATTTTCAGACCTTTTGTCTGACTTAGTGCTTAGCTCAGATAAGATAATTATAGTGGGCGATTTTAACATCCACACAGATGCTGAGAATGACAGCCTCAACACTGCATTTAATCTATTATTAGAGTGTATTGGCTTTGCTCAAAAAGTAAATGAGTCCACCCACCACTTTAATCATATCTTAGATCTTGTTCTGACTTATGGTATGGAAATAGAAGACTTAACAGTATTCCCTGAAAACTCCCTTCTGTCTGATCATTTCTTAATAACATTTACATTTACTCTGATGGACTACCCAGCAGTGGGGAATAAGTTTCATTACACTAGAAGTCTTTCAGAAAGCGCTGTAACTAGGTTTAAGGATATGATTCCTTCTTTATGTTCTCTAATGCCATATACCAACACAGTGCAGAGTAGCTACCTAAACTCTGTAAGGGAGATAGAGTATCTCGTCAATAGTTTTACATCCTCATTGAAGACAACTTTGGATGCTGTAGCTCCTCTGAAAAAGAGAGCTTTAAATCAGAAGTGTCTGACTCCGTGGTATAACTCACAAACTCGTAGCTTAAAGCAGATAACCCGTAAGTTGGAGAGGAAATGGCGTCTCACTAATTTAGAAGATCTTCACTTAGCCTGGAAAAAGAGTCTGTTGCTCTATAAAAAGCCCTCCGTAAAGCTAGGACATCTTTCTACTCATCACTAATTGAAGAAAATAAGAACAACCCCAGGTTTCTTTTCAGCACTGTAGCCAGGCTGACAAGACTCAGAGCTCTATTGAGCTGAGTATTCCATTAACTTTAACTAGTAATGACTTCATGACTTTCTTTGCTAACAAAATTTTAACTATTAGAGAAAAAATTACTCATAACCATCCCAAGACGTATCGTTATCTTTGGCTGCTTTCAGTGATGCCGGTATTTGGTTAGACTCTTTCTCTCCGATTGTTCTGTCTGAGTTATTTTCATTAGTTACTTCATCCAAACCATCAACATGTTTATTAGACCCCATTCCTACCAGGCTGCTCAAGGAAGCCCTACCATTATTTAATGCTTCGATCTTAAATATGATCAATCTATCTTTGTTAGTTGGTTATGTACCACAGGCTTTTAAGGTGGCAGTAATTAAACCATTACTTAAAAAGCCATCACTTGACCCAGCTATCTTAGCTAATTATAGGCCAATCTCCAACCTTCCTTTTCTCTCAAAAATTCTTGAAAGGGTAGTTGTAAAACAGCTAACTGATCATCTGCAGAGGAATGGTCTATTTGAAGAGTTTCAGTCAGGTTTTAGAATTCATCATAGTACAGAAACAGCATTAGTGAAGGTTACAAATGATCTTCTTATGGCCTCGGACAGTGGACTCATCTCTGTGCTTGTTCTGTTAGACCTCAGTGCTGCTTTTGATACTGTTGACCATAAAATTTTATTACAGAGATTAGAGCATGCCATAGGTATTAAAGGCACTGCGCTGCGGTGGTTTGAATCATATTTGTCTAATAGATTACAATTTGTTCATGTAAATGGGGAATCTTCTTCACAGACTAAAGTTAATTATGGAGTTCCACAAGGTTCTGTGCTAGGACCAATTTTATTCACTTTATACATGCTTCCCTTAGGCAGTATTATTAGACGGTATTGCTTAAATTTTCATTGTTACGCAGATGATACCCAGCTTTATCTATCCATGAAGCCAGAGGACACATACCAATTAGCTAAACTGCAGGATTGTCTTACAGACATAAAGACATGGATGACCTCTAATTTCCTGCTTTTAAACTCAGATAAAACTGAAGTTATTGTACTTGGCCCCACAAATCTTAGAAACATGGTGTCTAACCAGATCCTTACTCTGGATGGCATTACCCTGACCTCTAGTAATACTGTGAGAAATCTTGGAGTCATTTTTGATCAGGATATGTCATTCAAAGCGCATATTAAACAAATATGTAGGACTGCTTTTTTGCATTTACGCAATATCTCTAAAATCAGAAAGGTCTTGTCTCAGAGTGATGCTGAAAAACTAATTCATGCATTTATTTCCTCTAGGCTGGACTATTGTAATTCATTATTATCAGGTTGTCCTAAAAGTTCCCTAAAAAGCCTTCAGTTAATTCAAAATGCTGCAGCTAGAGTACTGACGGGGACTAGAAGGAGAGAGCATATCTCACCCATATTGGCCTCTCTTCATTGGCTTCCTGTTAATTCTAGAATAGAATTTAAAATTCTTCTTCTTACTTATAAGGTTTTGAATAATCAGGTCCCATCTTATCTTAGGGACCTCGTAGTACCATATCACCCCAATAGAGCGCTTCGCTCTCAGACTGCAGGCTTACTTGTAGTTCCTAGGGTTTGTAAGAGTAGAATGGGAGGCAGAGCCTTCAGCTTTCAGCCTCCTCTCCTGTGGAACCAGCTCCCAATTCAGATCAGGGAGACAGACACCCTCTCTACTTTTAAGATTAGGCTTAAAACTTTCCTTTTTGCTAAAGCTTATAGTTAGGGCTGGATCAGGTGACCCTGAACCATCCCTTAGTTATGCTGCTATAGACTTAGACTGCTGGGGGGTTCCCATGATACACTGAGTGTTTCTTTCTCTTTTTGCTCTGTATGCACCACTCTGCATTTAATCATTAGTGATCGATCTCTGCTCCCCTCCACAGCATGTCTTTTTCCCGGTTCTCTCCCTCAGCCCCAACCAGTCCCAGCAGAAGACTGCCCCTCCCTGAGCCTGGTTCTGCTGGAGGTTTCTTCCTGTTAAAAGGGAGTTTTTCCTTCCCACTGTAGCCAAGTGCTTGCTCACAGGGGGTCGTTTTGACCGTTGGGGTTTTACATAATTATTGTATGGCCTTGCCTTACAATATAAAGCACCTTGGGGCAACTGTTTGTTGTGATTTGGCGCTATATAAAAAAAAATTGATTGATGATTGATTGATCTAAGGCACTAAATGAAGCTATGTGTCTTAATAGATAAATTCTAATGCAGATTCAGACTACAAACTGATAAAATGGTTACTTGACTAATACTGGAAACAAGCACATTAACCACTTGGCCACCACCCTGGTCAAGACCAAGTACCAGTACCTATTTACAGCTGAGTGGACTTGGACACTGTAGCTTAAGTGTGTAGTCAAAGAACACAGACGTGTAACATGACCGGGACTCAAACCCAAGTCTTTGGTCGTCCATCTCTTTATCCCACTGAGTGACCTGCTCTGGCACTAAAACAATTCTTAACTGTCACTTCAGTCTTAAACTTACAGAAATCTTTGAAGAAATAAGTCCAGTATAGACCCTGGTTCTGTTTCTTCTACCCGAATTCCAAAGTGTGAAACAGATGAGACTAGGACTCCTCTGGGATGGGATGCCAGTCCATTGCAGAGTTCGTCCCCATTCAAGGCGATGCAGTATCCATTTACAGCTGGGTGGACTGGGACTATGCAGATGAAGTGTCTTTTTCAAGGACATAAATTGTTGTTGAACCTAGGTCTACATATTGTTCATCCAAGTCTTGTCATACTGAGCGACCTACTCTGTCACTAAAACAACTGTTTAACTGGTACTTCAGTTATAATCATTACAGAAATGATAGTTAACAAAACTAATCAAGCATTAAAATCCAGATTTTCACAAAAGTCACATTTCTGAGTTTCTCATGAGACTCTGCACATATTGACATCAGTGGGCTCTGATAAAGTGTCATCATGTATTGCTCCAGACCAAGAACATGCTGATCGCTTTGTGACTTTCACAGAGTAATTTTTTTCAACATAACAAAAAAGGAGATCTAATTCAAATGATTTAAAGCCCGAGTAAAGTGTATCAAAATCAAACAGTATTCTGAAAAGAAATACTGCCTGATTTGCTCTTTTGCCAAAAAGACATTTACCGATTACCATGTCTTCTGTAAAGTCTTCAACCGCCCCCCACACACCCACATACTTTGACCCGAGGCCCCCACCAACATGGTTAAGCTAACTGCCACCCGAGCGTGTGGGCGGTTCAGCATGTAGTGTTTAGACGCTGGAGCGGATATCCTATCACCTGCACTATTTTTGCGGTCAGGCCTTGTGGCCAGTGTGTGACAGGAGAGGGAGATGAAAGGAGGCTCGGGGGAGCCCTGTTTGTGTTTTTATCACTGGTGTATTTGCTCTCTTTCATCCTCTGAGGATTCGCAGAAAGGAAACCATATCGACAACATTTATTTAGGTCGCACTGGGTCCCTGAGATCCGCTGCATACATCGTTTTGCAAGACACAAGGATTGGAAGAAGATTGTGTTTTTAGGTTGGATTTCTTCAGAATGTAATTGGCCAGTCCTCTGATGCATCAAACCTTCCTTTACGCCATAAATGCTTCTTACTGTGAAACAGGCTTTTGTTTATGTGGAATTACATGCCATATTTACCAGGTTGATTGTTATATTTCTCCTGCTGTGCCCACATCTTGCTCAGTAATAAAAAACACTGACATTTTTAGGCCGTGTTTGAAAAGCTGGAACATGTGGTTGCAGTCTGATTTCCAAACAACATTTATGGTTGCCAAGGAATGTCAAGAATTCTGAAATATTTTTAGCTTGAAATTATTTGAATTCATGCACAGTGTTACGCATTCTGACTGGGGACAGTGAAATGACCCGTCATGTCCAATACGGAACAGGAGGTAGTACAGTTTTGTAGCCATCTGATAGATCATTGTGATTTTATCCTGGTCAGATCATTTCCTGAGATAACGTTTCTTCTCTGGAATTTGAGTTTATTGTGTTGTTTGCTTTTTCTGACAGTCTTGCATTGTTCTTTTAACTTGGCTATAGCTGTGACTGTGTTGGGATGTGTTGATCCACCTGGGTGAGGGTCCGGTTTAGGTGGGTAAAAAAGTTAATTGCTATTAATTGTTTAATTTTTACACTAGGGGTGGTGGACAATTGGTTAGTGTGCTTGGTTTCAGTGGGGAAGGTTCCCGGTTCAAAACCCCCTATCACATTTCTCCATGTAATGTGGAGTTGCGTCAGGAAGGGCATCGGGCTTAAAATTCGTGCCAATTCAACATGCAGGTTCTCCTCGGATCTGCTGTGGTGACTGTGAGTTTAAAACAGGGGAGCAGCCAAAGGGGCTTACTAATAATTTAGTTTTTATGAGCCTTTTTGTTGTATGGCTGGGGGGCCTGGCTGCCTTTTTGTTTCTGTCTTTTGTTTTTCCTTCCAGGTGGCTTGCATTTGGGACTGAGTGGCTGTGTAGCTGAGTTTATCAGGACCTCACCCTGATCACCTGAGGCTGATCACCTGCGGCTCGTCAGGACTCACAGCTGTGGTGCATCTACATGGATTGGAACATGGTGGTATTTAAGACTGGAGTACACAGTGTGTATTTGCCAGAGACTCGACCTTGTGACCAGACGGGTGAGATCGTCGTCTCGAGAGCCATCTCATCATCAGTGGATGCAGAGAACGTCCAGGTTTGATGCATGGTCTGTGAAAGAGGAGGGGGTGAGGTCTCACGCTCGTCAGCACACTTCCTGAGGTACGTTAGATTTTGTGACTAACATTTATACAGTCAGTAAATATGGTGTCCCTCACACCTTATTATATTGAGCTGTATGTAGTCGTTCAATCAGCTTCCACTGCTGTGGAGTTTTGTGAGCAGGGTGTTCTATGCCTGCAGGGTGGGAAGCTGATTAGTAATTAAGCCAGGAAGTGTTTGCTGTTTGTACACCTTTGAGCGTTCTCTCTGTGTGTAGAGTGTGGACTCACATGATGATTTCTTCTTTCACAGACTCGGTTTGTCGCGGCCACCTGGGGGGTGTCGGCGGGGTCCTTGGGTCCGAACTGGTTCTGGCTCCTGGACCGTTTTGTGCTGCTGGGAGCACACCGCAAATCCGCCATGCCAGACCGCGCACTTTTATATTTATCACAGCACTGTTATGTTCATTAAATTCTGTTATCCTTTGTACCGTGCTCTGCTTATTTTATACTGGGTCCTTCAAACGCTGGTCGGTTCTCCGGGCTGCGTCCGACACATAACACTTTTATCCATTGTGGCTCTGTATGTATTATTTTATTTGTTCTAATAAAGGTTTTTATGTCTTTATAAATTGGTGTGCAGGAACATAAACACATGGAATGACGATATTGTTTTGTTCTTCGATGTCTCAAAGTCCACCCCAATTTTGTCACCAATGCACCAAATTGCAATGTTTATTAGACCCTCGGTGTCGCTCTAGTAACCCTAAAGGTGTCTTCCCATGTCGAAATGTGAATGTCCTGGTAATAAACAAGTACAGTGGTATTACTAAGTGTGTTCACTGATGCCAAATTGCTTTGATAAACATGTCCACTGGATGTCTCTGAAAGAGAATGTGATTACATAATGTCGAGGTATCAAAGTTGGAATGCATCAAACCAGTTTACTAGTACAATGCCAATATGTCAGTATTAAATCTGAAGGCTATTCTTGCTTTGTGTCAAACACTCTATCTTTCATAATCACATGAAAGCAGATTTCAAGGTTTTTGGTGCTAATATATCAAATACATAAAGGTTGTGCACACACTTATCTGACAAAATGTTGAGCCTTATGTGCCAACCCTTGATCTTCAAGCTCAAATTTCTGGTTTGTGTGTTCTTAGGGTTAAGAAGAAGGTCAGCAGGTGGGTTGAGTATTTGCTTACTGTTCTTTATCCTTACAGAATAGAGATCAAATTAGGTTTAACTCCCCAATGTGCCTTCTAGCAAACAATAGCAATTCTTTTACGAGTTAAATTCCCTCAACAGCATTTAAATGATTGAAAGACAGGCAGCTTATGAATGAAAACATAGCTGCTTGTTCAATTTAACTTTCTTGTTTGATAAAACACTTCTGCAGTGGGAAGGAATGCAGCATCGTCATTAATTGCTGAGGTGAACAGATTTCAGACTTGTCGTTTTGCCAGAACAATCCATTAAGACTTGGGCACGGACATCATTCCATCAAAATTCCAGTGCAACCTGAAATTGGGAATGCAGTCTTCTTCCTCTCTGGAGGATGCATAATTCACTGCACAGTCCTGGCAATTTGAGATCCATTTAGTTTGGCCCAGTTTGTCTTCACTTGCTTATTTTCAGCTCGTTCCACTCAGATTTCAGTTGGCTCATCAAGCAAAATTCCACCCTTGCCGAACACCGAACCATCACCTCCTACACTCAGGTAACCAGCAAACTGCAAACCTTTCAGCACCAATTAGTGGGACATTACCCAGACTGTGAGGATATTTTCCAGTGGTTTGCATTAGTAAACAAGCTGGAGATGAGTGAAACATTACGATCTTTGCTAGAAATGCCTGTCAGGTCTACTGTCAAAAATACAAACTGCAGGGAAAACATGGAGTGTGTTGGGTGTTAAATAGTGAAATGTAACATTTGTAGAGTTGAGTATATGGCATGGTGTAGTATAGTGTATGGAAACCCAAGATTTTCTGTATTTCTTGAATCTTTATTCTGGATTAACTGCAAAAATAATTGCTGTACGTCTTGTGTGAGTTGCACTGTTCTTAGCTATCCGGTGAGGATTGAATAATCAGCAATGGGAATACTTGCCAGTTTTCCCTGGAGACTCAAAGCAATCCAGAATTCTGTTCTGCATTAACTGCTGTATCTCTGTGTCTAGCTCGCATCCATATCCACCTGTAACTTTATCTTGACCTGGTATTTACATCTTGCCTACAACCATTCCTGCTTCTCTATGCCTCCTTTTCTACTGTAACTCTATCTCTACCACTGCTTGTACTTCTATCCCTACTTTGGTGTCTCTACATGTTCACGTCGTGTGTGTATCTCAGTATCCGCCTGTACTCCACTCGACCTCTGTTTACGTTTGTCCCGACTACTGCCAGTAACCCTCCCTTTGTTCCTGTGTCTGGCTCTACCTTTACCTCTATCACTGCAATATCATTATCTCTATTGCTACACTCACAGGTTAATTTATTAGGTACTCCCATTCAACTCCACATTCAAGCAAACATCATAATCAGGTCCCATCTTGAATAATCAGGTCCCATCTTATCTTAGGTACCTCATAGTACCATATCACCCCAATAGAGCGCTTCGCTCTCAGACTGCAGGCTTACTTGTAGTTCCTAGGGTTTGTAAGAGTAGAATGGGAGGTAGAGCCTTCAGCTTTCAGGCTCCTCTCCTCTGGAACAGGTCCCAATTCGGATCAGGGAGACAGACACCCTCTCTACTTTTAAGATTAGGCTTAAAAACTTTCCTTTTGCTAAGGCTTATAGTTAGGGCTGGAAGTCAGGTGACCCTGAACCATCCCTTAGTTATGCTGCTATAGACGTAGACTGCTGGGGGTTCCCATGATGCACTGAGTGTTTCTTGCCTCTTTTTGCTCTGTATGCACCACTCTGCATTTAATCATTGATGATTGATCTCTGGCTCCCCTCCACAGCATGTCTTTTCCTGGAGTCTCTCCCTCAGCCCCAACCAGTCCCAGCAGAAGACTGCCCTCCCTGAGCCTGGTTCTGCTGGAGATTTCTTCCTGTTAAAAGGGAGTTTTCCTTCCCACTGTCACCAAGTGCTTGCTCACAGGGGGGTCGTTTTGACCGTTGGGGTTTTTCTGTAATTATTGTATGACTTTGCCTTACATATAAAGCACCTTGGGGCAACTGTTTGTTGTGGATTTGGCGCTATATAAATAAAATTAATTTGATTTGATTTGATTTGATCTCATTAGTCAATCAATTAAAACAGTGGACTTGAGACCAGAAAATCCTCTCTTCAAATCCTCATCAGGCTGAAAAATTACCCTTGGGTGTGCAGTTCAGCCTCTTGCATGACAGCACACTGACATTGGTGTGTCAGTGTGAGGCATTATTTTAAAGAGCTGTGAAGTTCTGATTCAGATGGAAAAGCTCTACAGAAATGCAGTCCATTTAACCTTGATGCATTTATGCATGGAGACACAGTCAAAAGGATCTGCTATAGTTCAAAGCAAACCTCAGAAAGGGGAAGCAAGGTAATTTTTTTGACTTTGAATGTGGCATTGTTCTTGGAGCCAGATAGCAAGTTTGGGGTATTTAGAAATTGCTGATCTGCCGAAATTTTCACACACAACCGTCTCCAGGCTCTATAGTCTTTAAATAAAGTGCCATTCAGTGATTGGTGGGTCTGTGTGGACATGAGACATGCCAAAGAAAAATGAACAGACTTGTTCAAGCTGATAGAATAACACTAAAAAAAAAAACACTCATTACAACCAATATTTTCATAAGCACTTCTCTGAATACATGGGCTCACCAAAATTGGACAATGGATGAGTGGAAAAAAGGCCCTGTTTTGTCTCATGTGTTTTCAGATATTTCTGATGACTGAATTATTTCTTCTCAATGAATGTTTTGAAAATCATTTGTGTTAAAGGCAAACATACACCTATACATCATTGACATACACACACTTCCACATACTGACATTCAGTATTCAGAGACTCATACTTAGATTTCTTGGATTTACATGTATATCTCTGTGTGTATGAGCCCCTCTGTCATATCTGTGTCTGCTTTGTTTGCTAGAAACTGTTTCAGGCTGATGTGGATGAGTTCTGTCAGTACTATGGACGGAGAGATGGCACGTCTATGTGCTTTCCAGACTTTCAACGAAAGCCACGAGTACAGGATTCCAACTACTTGGAAGATGAGAAAATAGAAGATATCAGCAGGTATGTAGCCTGCATTTTAACATATTTCACTCTATTTGAAGATCGAGGTACACTTTGGGATCTGTGCACACTTTTATTTTGATTGAACATCAGGTCCATTTCAGGCATCTGAGTTTTTCAGGCTTTGGGTTGTTGACAATAAGAATTTTTTCAGTTTTTATTGTCGCAGCTGTAGCTTGGGCTGAGTGCACTGGCCCATTTTGACATGGTTAATACTTTCAGACAGAAATGCTATGCCATCTCTCCTCTAATCCCAAAGTTTGTCCAGAGTGCCTTTGCTCAGCTTTGGCCACATAATGAAAATGCTATCCTGCGTCATTTTAGCTGCCTCCCTCACTGCAAAGGGTTGGACAATCACAGAGCGCTTTGCCCTTTTGTGCAGGGAGGGATGCCTTTCATCTTGTTTTCCCTTGAGGCGATATGGTTAGGCAACATAGTATATTCACCTCAAACCAACATTTAGTCAAATAACATATAAAACCTTAGACAGTGACAAGTTGAGTCTTCTTCTTCTGGACCTGTGAACTAGTAAGATTAATATCATGGTGTTAATGTGTTTTTCCAAAATAACTGTCAGTACGTTTCCTCTAAACACATACTAAAATAGGATAGAATCAGTAGGAATCTACTATATCGTCACACATTATCAATCTGTATATGGGTTACTTATTGACTTGATACCATTTATGCTACTGTGATGTTCAAAAATTGACAGCAAGAAAGTATGAAGAGCAGAACAGGCTAAAGAGCTGCCTAAAATTATTAGCATTATGTTTGTGAAACTTGATCACCAAGCAATGATCTAAGATGAGGAATAATTGGTTTGTTTAGCAGTCCCTTAGTTACCCCTGGAATAACTTTGTGTCAGGTAACAGTTCTCACATGAATGTCAAAGACATGAACATTTACTCTTTGATCTGTTTGAGGAGGTGGATGGTAAATCATGCAGAATCCCAGGAATGACAAGGATTGCAGTGTATAAGTGTTTTAGATAGCAGTCCCCAGGTGCATTGGACGAACCATGGATCCCACCAAAAATGTAAGGTAACAACCTCACTGGTCCTTGTTGGTAAATGCATCATACTATTTTGAAAAGAAACTATGAGAATGGACCTTTACGAGTATTTGTCAGATAAGATAATGTAACCCAATAAAGCACAAGAGACATTGTAGTGGGAATGGAAGACTATCCTCCAGTAATGGTGCACATCTTTAAATAAATGCAGAGGTATCACGTCTTACTTCTTAAAGCTATACTAAACATTATAATTGTACAAATATATGTTTTTTTTATTGTATGTCAAATAGATAATTTTCTACAATCTGATTTTAAATACTGATCAGAAGTTGTAATGTAACCCTCTGATGTGACGTATATCATTGTATGTCCCTTCGGCTGCTCCCTTTCACTCAGGGTCGCCACAGCCGATCCAAGGTGGGTCTGCAAGTGATTTGGCAGACGTTTTACAAGCGGATACCCTTCCTGATGCAACTCCATATTACATGGAGAAATACGGGAACCTTCCGCACTGAAACCAAGCGCACTAACCACTTAACCACCACCCCTGCCATATATAGGGTGTGATATTCATACACTCACATCCGCGGCTTACAGCTTTCAAATACTGGTATACATACAAAGACATTCAATTGAAAGTGACAATTAAATTAACAAAAAGTAAGCTGTAAACCATAAAACATATAAAACATCACCATACTGCTTCACTGCTTCACCTCAGGCGGCATTGTTGGCTGCTTTCCACTCAGATGTTTTGACAGTGTGGACAGATCTGTTACCTCACCAGAAAACCTCTCATTTGAGATACAACAACCCCATTTACACCTGTGTTCTACTTTTTACTCAGATTCCACATCACTGTAAATAGAAAAGTGGAGTTGCACACGCCCCACATGCACTTATGCCGTGTGATTTTGTTTTGAAGTTGCTAAGTAGCTACAGCAATAGGAAGTGTCATCATAGGTGCTGGAGGTGGATATGTCAGTGCTGTTGAGCATGACACATGATTGGTCATTTGTGGTGCTGCTGTTATTGTATCAACTTCACAACTTCTGACTAGTGATGGACACGAGACAGAATGCTCGCACAATCTGCCCCTGTGACATTCCACCAATGAGCACATTTGTCTTGCGTCCTTTATTTGGTCTTTACTGTATCATCAGTAGAATTTGTGTTCAGATGAGACTGTTATTCAATATAGACTTTACTTTGGTTATTTATTCTTCAGATGTCAAAAAGATTTTCCAGCAAGCAAAACACTGACACAAACAAATTGGTAAAGTTTACACATTGCAATTTTTGCCAGTCATAGTAATTTCTTCGCACATTTTTTTAATATAAATTCTCCAATACATACTGAAGGAATCACTACCTAAAAGCTACATATCTTGCACCTTACACCATTATTTTGGTACATCTTTACTGTTGTTTTGGAGGTTTTGTTCAGTATATCTTATTAAGCTTCCTTCTAGGCTGAACATTTTTCCTTACTGCTACTCTGTTATAACTAGGTTTTTCTCTTCCGCCATCATTCTGTGACCTTTTGTATCTCCCTGGTTACTCAGGAAACACAAACACAACTGCTACTGTGCCCAGGAGGTGTTGAGTGGTCTGAGGCAGCCAGTGGCTGTGGTGCATTGTGGGGATGGATCTCAGCGCCTCTTTGTCCTGGAGAGAGAGGGAATTGTCAGGATACTCACCCACGAACTTGAGCTGATCAAAGAGCCCTTCTTGGATATTCACAAGCTGGTGCAGAGCAGCCTGAAGGTAGGAACACGCATGGCTTCATACCAGATAACACTGTCAGGTTTGCAAGAGGACATCTGATCTGAACATGTAAAAATAGAGAATGGGGGGCATTTTGGTGTCTGACATTCAGATAAGTTTGTTGAAACATTCCAAAATGAACTGCAGGTTAGATGGTGCAATATTCTGATGTGCCTTACGTTTGGTTCATGGTGTATATACACACTGTTTGAATACACTACAAAGCTGGATTGAATGCACCCATGAAATGGAATAAATTTCAGAACCAATGGAATAATAATAATAATAATAATAATAATAACTTCACCTCGTTCACTACTTCACCTCAGGGAGCATTGGTGGCTGATCCATCCATTAACTCACCAGAAGACCTTTCATTTAAATCTGATTTCAAAATAACAATGTGCCCAGTGCTGATTGTGTCTTAAAGGTAACAACAGGTGATAATCTGACTGGTTTATTTCATTTTATGTGCAAGATATGCCTGCCTTATTAGGTAACTAACAAATTTGAGGTGCTTAAATTTCAATGTAGGGTCTGGACATGCACCAAGTGTATTTTCTTTTTATTTTTTTTAGCTAGTGCGTCATAGATCATCAAAATATGGCCCATTGAATCTTAATGGGATACGCCTTCAAATACTTGTGAGCTCTGACTGCCCTGCCTGCTACCAATGCAGATATCATATGAGTCACTCTCCTACTTTGCTGTAAGAGTGCAAGAAACACCAGCATTAGCTTCATCTAATGTAAAGAGAATGAGAAGTAAAACTCCTCATCTGAGTTTCACCAAGTAACTGCTTCGCACAAAGTCATTCCAGTGGTACTCAAGGATTCTCTGAAGAGATTGAGTATGAAAGACATCTAGTCATCACCTTAGAACATTGGTTGGTATCCAAATCACACAACCATGTACTAAAACGCACCGCAACTTTAAAACGTTTGGCGTTTGTTTGGTGATGTCAGTTCCTATGCAGGAGAACGATGGGTGCATGAAAAGACGGTCCTTTTCATACCCCTTTTGAAAGGTAATAATGTTTCACATTTTACTGCAATGCATGCTTCACCAGGTTTTCAAAACTTATAAAAGAAGTAACTGTTGTAACTAAACATAACTGTCTGGGTAGTTGCCAGACCCAAAAGAGTTTCTTGAAGTGGTGTCTGCAACACGCAGCACCAACAAACACATCCGGACCTCACCTGGGTTGGTCTGAGTGAGAAGGTGATGCTGACATGGTCAGCAGAAAGATTTGCTTTCCAGCTGCTGAGAACACTCCGTAGATAAACTCGCCAACAGATCTAGACCTGCTGTCTGCGGAATCCAGAGTGAATGTGCACATGCATGAAACTGCATGTGCACATTCACTTTTTACACATGTATTGTGCCACAGGCCGCTAAATATTTTTAATTCATAATTGTTTGGTTGTGATGGAGTCTCCCTTTGGGTTACATGCAGCTGGAAGAGCTGAAGAGCTGATCTCTGCTTTCCTACACAAACACTACTGTAGATGGAGCTCCACCATAGTCACACATCAGTTTCTGTCAGACATCTTCTCCTTGTGGAGTCACCACAAGGTGTGAGTTGACTTCCAAAGCAGACTTTGACATCTGATTTGATCTGGTTCAATTAAAGTTTAGTGTTGGGTGGTGATAAATATCTCTGCATAAGGGCCATTATTTGGGGAAATGTGCTTTTAATGTGACTGTGGGTTTCTGGGCAGGTGCAAGGTTCCAGTTTCAGGATATACCACGGTTTGAAACCTGATAATATTCCTGCTTCTTTGTATGAACTCCACAAAATAATTTCATGATTCAATCAGTGAGCTTTGAGTATCTAAAGGCAGATCAGTGGTAAAAGAGTTGATCACAAAAGTCACTCAACCTACAAAGCACATTCAAAAATTTCTAAAAGCAAAGGCAATAAAACATGCCTATGCACCTACAAGAAAACTGTCGACAGCTCTTTGTTTAATTCAGGTTAAACTTAGTTTGAAATTAACTTCATCTATGACAAAGTACAGAAATGCATTGTCAACATTATTGAAATAAATATTCAAGGCTCAGGATCAAGGCACATAGTAAGTTCCTTCGGCTGCTCCCTTGTTTTGCACTCGGAGTCACCATGTTAAACTGGCACAAGTTGTACGCTGGATGCCCTTACTGACTCAACTGCACATTACATGGAGAAATGTGGCAGGGGTGGGGTTTGAACCAGGAACCTTCCGCACTGAAATCAAGTGCGTGAAATACTTAGCTACCACCCCTGCAAGGATCAAGGCACATCTGAGTGAAGGAGGCATAATGTTGAGTAGAACTGATAATGGGTAGAGCTGATTAGCATGACAGTTGATGTCAGTTTGGACTGGTTTTGGGTCATGATAGGATATCTGGCTACTTGTTGGGCTTGAAACCCTTTTTACGAAAAATAGATAACACCAAGGACATGAGAAGAGAATGAATGTAACCATGAAGCTTTTCTCATTAAAGCTGTGCCAATAAAACCATCCAGTAGTGTTGAGTGTTGTGGTGCCAGCCCTTGATGTATATGATCTTTGTGACTATGGAAATACCACAAGGCTCAGTTCTAAGTATCTTTGCAAAGGTCTGACTCCGCAGCGTTCTGGGTGATATCAAGACAGAATCTTCACTGTAATGTCTTTTGTGTTTATTTTTCATCTACAGCCTTTGCTGATGTTGGGATTCTAAATTTGAAAATTGCTCTGAAATGGTCTCAGCCATGAAGATCGCATGAGGAGATTGGTTAGCTGGGATGTTTTTGAAGAGCAACGCACTCCCAGACAGGAAGTTTGTCTATCGTGCATGCCTCCTCCTCCTCTGCTGTCAAGACCCATTGCGTACAGGGAGTCAATGTGCAAGTGCCCCCTGCGGGATACTCTCCCTGTTCCGCTCTGCTTTCTTATCATCTTTCAACTGAACTGGTTGTGCCTAAAATGATCATTATGAACATTAGAAGTGGCTTGACTTCCCGCTGGCCCCCAGGAGTCCTATTCTGTGATGTTGGCTGGCGGTATGGTCTCTCAGCCACATGGGGTCGACAGGACAAGGTGTTTACTGGTGGCATCAACAGGATGGAGGCGCTTACAGCAAGAGGAACCCAGGCCCTCCAGAGAGTGGCCAGATAACAGGTTTATCAACGGCCCCATGCACATGCTTTGATTGTAATGTTCTGTGTTTCCTCCTGCTGTTTTATCCTCCTCCTTCCATGGTCCCTCCCCCACGGTGCCAATTAAGCTGAACGGGACAGAAACAATGCGGTGCTGTGGCAGTGTTGGCTCCGAACTGCGCTGTGGGTGTTCTGCTCCTGAAATTCAATCTGTGGACTGTTTGGACCCCCCCCCCAACGCATGCAAGCGCGAACACACACACACAAACCCAGTCATCATCATAATGGTTCATACACATCCAACACACTTGGTTAATGTTGGGCAAGCGCCCTTGATTGAACCACAACTTGGCGCAACAGAGATCAGAGAAATTTGGCTACTGAAAACTGTGACCAAGAATCCTGTATATATATTGAGCAATTCAGTTCCACTACTCCGTGAATGTCAGTATCCTACCAGCCAGAGTAATGTGGTTGGTTTAGCATTGAAGCTGTACTGTACTGACTGTAGATGTTGCTGATCTAATAGATCACCACAGATGTTCAGTTTTAAGACCATGACTATCGACTGCACACATACCGAACAAACCTTCTGTGGCATCACCCACAGGCTTTCTAAAGAGCAGTTTTGAAGCTTTGGATGTTGCTATCTTGGCAGTGCTTGACTCTCATAACTCCCAGCTAACTCATAAATAGGTGAAGAGATGAATGGGTGAACTCCAATTCCCAAACCAACAAAGCCAGAGCTAATGAGTTAACTTTGGTTTAGGCCTTTGGACTTGGCGGTGGTTTTATAATGGGCTTGAGTGCGAGCATTTAAATGTATGACCAGCATATTGCCCTTAGAATCAGTGGACCGGACCATATGTCACCAAGCTACCTGCTAATTAGTGCTAACCTGGTGCTCACTATGCTAACATAGGAATTAAATAATATTTAAATTTCACTCAACAGAAATACTGGAGCACCAACTTCTTTGATGGTCTGTACAATTAACCACACAGGAAACCATATTATCAGATATTTCTGATAAAATTCTCAGAAAGGGCAAAGAGTCTCCTCGACCGGGTTGAGTCCTCACCAGCTAGCAGTCTCATTCTGTCACACACATACATGTCTTTTGCTTTCAAACTCCACTGGAACATATTTTAAACACTGTAATTTATAAAGTCCTGCAACTTTTTATAGAACGAAACAAAATAAATAAAATTAGGAATCACCTTTACAGTGGAATTATTAAAAGTGACATGCATCATATATGTTTTTAATGTATTTCTCGCAAACTTGTCTATGTTCTGCCAGCAGTGCTCAAGCTTCATAATCATCAGTGTTGCCAGATATAGCTGATGGTTTCCCAGCCAAAAGCTGTTCAAAAATTGCCATAATGCACTAAACAACATTACTATAGCAATAATAGTTATTTAACACATAAATACCCCATATATTTTTAATTTGTTTAAATTTTTTTAAATTATATTTTAACTTCTGATAAATAAATATTTTAATTGCCAAGGTTGCTTTGTGTACCATAAAAAGCAATGCAGCTGAAGTAAATATAACAGTCCTTCAGCAAAAAAAAAACACTTTGTTTACAACAAACCAAATTTGCTTGCCTTTCTACCCTCCTCAGCAACACCTCCACAGAGTTGTTATTTAAAAATAAAAATCATCCCCTTGCAGTTGTCGTGAACAGGGAAACTAGCTATGGAGTCTAAAACCACTTTTTTATATACCTGTTTACTTTCCTGTATACATGTTTTTTATACCTGTGTACATGTTTGTGTATTTGTGCTGTAAACTAGGAGAATTTAACATGGGATTCTATGGGGAGTGACTCAAGTTTGGAGCCAGCCTCAAGCAGCCAGTCAAGGAACTGTAGGATTTGCAACATCCACATTGGCTTAATTTCTCAGCACCGAATGTTGGGGGATTTCTCACGAGTCACCACAAGTGTCAAGTCATACGCTACTTGTAGTAGACAAACACATCGCAATATAAGACATTGTTCATGTCTAAAGAGATATTTAAGGCAATATTCTTTTTAACTTAATATGTAGTGTATGCATCGCTTTTCTTTTTTAATCATTATAGCACATTGCCTTTTCCAACACCATTTAGAAAGTTTTCAAAACTGCTCCTGTCGTGAATGTACTTTTAATTTTTTGCACAAAAACAGCACTGTATTACCCACTCAGGAGCAGATGCTATGCAGACGGGGATTGTATGAAGGACGTTTTCTTGAGAAATTTCCAAAAGTCAGCCGTTGCTCGAGAAAAGTGTGAATGGGATGAGTATTATTGAAGTATAATCACCTATGTTGTGGAACAGATGAGAGCATGTTACTAACATGACTAGAAGTAGAGATGATAAATCAAGTCACCTATGATTTGATAAACTCCACCCTTTGCCCAATGTTTTGCAGTTTACATGATCTCATATCTGAAACATGCTTTGTATCTGGACTCAAAATCACAACCTCGGGCATGGGAGGCGGACGCTCTAACAAGGAGGCTAAAATCCAAGGGCCTGTAACTAGAATAGCTTTTGGGGTTGGAGAATACAATTTACTCACTGCATAACACCCCCTGGCCATAGTTACACCCACCACCCTAAATCTCACTCCCAGCTGGGTCATGGCACCAGTGTGTTGTGAACACAAAACCTCTATCAAGGAGTGAACGCAATCAGGATGAATGTTTAGTGATCAGGATCAAAGGTCAGGATCTAAGATCAGTTATTAGCATCAAAGGTGAGGGATCAAAATAATCCTGATCTAAGTTGAGCAATCAGAAGCAAACACCAGCAATCAGGTTCAAAGCTCAGTGATCAAAGTCAGAGATAAATATCAAAAGACAAGGTGAAAAATAAACAAAGTTCAGCGATCAGTATCAAAGATGTTTAAGCAGGAACAAGGATCGGAGCAAAGGTCAGGATCAAAAGTCAACAATCAGGATTAAAAAGTAAGCATTCAAGATCCCATAATTGTCTATTCATCTGTGTACTTTGTTCCAGGTCTAGATAATGAGTCTGCTCTGGTGGACAAAAGTGTACTTTTGGACAGGGTTGGTCTACTAGAATGGGCTAAGGGTTTGATCCTGGATTGAGGCTTCACTTAAGGATTCCTTATCCTACTGCGGAGTTGGGCAACCAATATGTAGACCTGGATTTGATTCATTGACATGGTATCTGTGTATGAATTTTACAAGACACTTCATCCACATCGTCCCAGCCCACTCAGCTGTAATGGGTACTCCTCTTGACTGGGAAAGTAACTTGTGTCAGACCGATGTCCCGACCAGATGGAATCATAGACTCCCATCACATTTTGGAATTCTGGAATCAACTCCGGCACCAGTGGGCCTAGAGACCTATGTAGGACTTCCTTCTTGTACTTGGTACTTTGGCAGAGGTATGCATGGTCTGACTGCCAATCTAGTTCTTCTTCAGGCAAGTTCAGTTAATGACAGCTTCTTCCATTTAAAGAAAAAAAGGCGGGGTGCACTCTAAGAGTAGGATGTGAGATGGTGAGAGCGAGTTTTACAGCGTAAATGAATATATTTGTCAACAGCAGCACAAAGCTGACCGCCACTGCATCACAAAGAGAAGTACGAGGTCCTGCAGTAAAACCAGTTGGTTAAACTGTTTAAACCGGTCGGTCATAGTATGTATTTCTTTTCATGTTGCTCTATTGACAACTGGTCTGAGTCTCATTTACTGCCCAAGGTTTAAGGCCAGGCTCATATAGACTAAAACAGGCAGCCTGCCACTGAAGAACTACTTATTGATTTCGCCTACAATTTCTTGAAACAGATTTTGTTAAAAATCAATGTCAGCTAACTGTTGCCCTGAAACATGGTCGACCTATGACCTATGAAATGTTTCTAAATATAGCAGTTAGACATCTTTATCTGCCAGAGTATAGATGAATGAGCATGCATCTTTATAGTAGAGGACCTAGCTTAGACATGTATGCACATCATTTAGGAGAAGATAACTCGACTGTTCTAGACTAATATGACCTCAGTGAACAACTTGGGATATGTGCCAATATATATATATATATATATAGAGAGAGAGAGAGAGAGAGAGAGAGAGAGAGAGAGAGAGAGAAAATGGCTAAAATAAGTGCATCAACGTACATCGAAAAAATGAACATTTGCCAAATATAATGAAATTTTATTTTCAGTCATACTCATATCAATGGAATATTGATTTAAAGTGAAATATACAAAACAAAACTTGTTCCTTTAGCAGAAACAATATCTAGAGATCTTAAATGTTTTAAAGATTATCAGAGAAATTTCCTGACAGCCAATAATACAACTTATAACACCACATTACTGCTTCTTTTTCAAATACGTAAGCACAACAAAATCCAAATATGAAGATTATGCTCATTCAGTGTTTACACTCTTCTATGACCCTTTTAAACATCTACTGGTCATTCTGAACATTTTGAGCACCTTGGAAAATCTATAGCTGCTGCAGTTTAGAAAATACAGCTGCATTTGAAGTAACACTTGGGACGAAAAAGGGCGTGGTCATTTTCAGGCTGCTGGTCCAGGGTAGAAATTTTGGCACATATCCCATGTTGTTCATTGGGGTCATATTAGACTAGAATAGTTGAGTTATCATCTCCTAAGTAATGTGCATACATGTCTAAGCTAGGTCCGAGACTACTATTGTTTTCTTCCTTGGTAACAGAATTGGAAGCTACCACTACCCGAAAATTTTGAATGTCTGTGTCACCAACTCTGTTATTATCATGTCCCACTGAGTTTACGTTCCATTTGGAGTTTACTGTAGTTTTTAAAACAACAACCAGCAGATGGAACTATAACCTCAGGAGTGGCCCAATGAAAACTTCTTGAGCCAATCGCATGGCTCATTTTTATTACCTGGAAGCAATTTTGACAAGCAGGTGTAGTTACATTGCATAGTTATGTAAACGTAGGTCCACGCACCCTGTTTCACTATAAAGGCCACAGCGCCTGTTTCTGCTTACTCAGAATTTTCTCTTGTAGTTCTTGTGGACCCACATGGAGAGTGTAGTTGTTCTTATGGGTAAAAATGTCCTGGAATTCACAGCTGAACTTGAGCATCTTACGTAGTGATCAAGCGGCAACGTCTGGTGCTGAATACTAAAGCCTGTGCAGAATTGTCAAAACTTGCACATTCTTAAACAGCTGCTTAAGGTCCTTAATCCAAAAGTTGCGCCTTGCATAGTGGTGACCTGATGATGTCTCTGTGGAGGAATACCCACAAGCCTTGAGGCACAAAAGGTTTACAGTAACGACGTGTCAACACATCTGTCGCTGAACTCAAAGGCAGCTGTCATGCACCGCTAGAAATCACAGCATTGTTTGTCACCTCTCAGGATTCTATCATAAGATGAAAGTCTGTGCATTTCTGAATATGTTTTCCTTTAAATCTCAATTTTCAACTGCATTTTTCTCCATTTAAAAAAAAATACTTACTGGGTTTTGCATCTGAACTCTTCATATTTAACCACAGCAGTGATGGACTGAGAGATTCCCACATTCTTTGAAATACATTCTCACCACAGCGCCCCCTAGCCTTCCCTGATTCTCTCGTACAAAACCCTGGAACATATTGAGACAGAAGTACATACTTTCAGGAGCTTGTAACTAAATACATCCTTCAAACATCAATGTAGAAATTAAACCTATGGAAATTAAAGTAGCCAATATGATGTGTAAATTTAAATATGAAATGTTTGCACCATGTCCATATGAGACTGATTTCTGTGCCTTACACACTGCAGTTTTGTCACCGTTTTCATTATTGTCATGCCCATATCCACAATTTGTCCTCTTGTAGTCCAAGTACAATGTTGTATCATCTTGATTTGGATTTTTGTTTTATTTTGTTTTGTTGAATACTCTTTAATGAAGCACAGGCTGTGGCGCCCGCCTGCTGCTGAAGGAGCTACTCATTAGCAAGAGAGCTAATATTTCAGCCCGTTTAACCACTGTGGATCCTGGTGGTCCCTCTTTGGCTTTGCATCTGGGCCTCTTTGGAATTGAGGTTTTTGACCCACTCCCTGTGGTGAGTTTATTTTGGGGATGCGGGTCACTGCATCTCCAAACCCAACACATGGTTCAGGCATTTCGGCATGAGTTTGAGAAGTACTCTTCCAAGCAAAAAATCTGACTTGCTTTACAAAATGTAGTCATCTGTGCTACATGCACAAGGCATATTTTAATTTGATGAACTGATGCGACATTTGGTCATAAGAGGAACTTTGCAGGTTTATGTGTCAACTTTCACAAGATTTCATTCCATATTCTTACTGATAGAAGCCCAGTAGCTTATTATGTGGGTTTCACTTGTTTCATTGGTACTTTAAGTGCAGTTTTCTGCAAGAAGTCCGCTTTTTTGCATTTGCACTTGAATCTCTATGCAGCTTGTATACGACTTGCATGTGGCTTGCATGCAGGTTGCATTCCACTTGAATACCACTTGCATGAAGTTTGCATGCAGCTGATGTGTGGCTTGTATGCACCGTGCATGTAGCTCAAATGCTGCTTGCATGCACTTAGCGTGCAACTTTCATGCAGCACACATGCAGCTTGTATGCTGCTTGTACATTACACACAAAGAAATCCAGTGCAACAATTATGTTCCGTGGCGTGTGACTACTGCTAAACAAGATCCTTTTTTGACATTTTGTTGTAGTGGAATACTTGAATGATTACATAATTATGCAGCCTGTCAAACTGGTGATTATTTGCACTAAGAGAGTCAGTTTTCCTTTTTCCCCTTGTATGTTTCTCCATCTGTCCATGATTCTGCTTCCAAACTGTGTTGCTCCGACTTCATTATATTGCATAGTTATAAGTGGTGACTAAGTGAGATTAATTAAGATTTATTTATATAGCACTCATCACTTATAAAAAGTGCTTCACAAGAAACACAACTACAAGACTACATCCCTTCTTCTGTCAAAGAGTTAGTCGTAAAATAGAACCATTTTTTCACCTTCACTTTTTATTTTATGGCAATTGCTCTGATTTACTTGACAATATATGAAGTGGAGTACTGTGGCTCAGTCCTCTGAAATCAGACAGATTTGGTTTCAGACCAAGCTATTAGATTTTTATTTACTTATTTAAAATATAATAATTTAGCAGTTGTTCCAGTGATCTGTAATTGGCAATCATCTATGATTGGTTTTGTGTATGTGTGTCCAAAAAAACAAAAAGGCTGAAGAGGCTCGATCCAATCGCCCAGGGACCACTTTCCAAATGTTCTTCGCACCTCAAGCTGTATTCTGTTCATTCTTTTGTCGAGTAGAAACGGGGAGGCAGACCTGGCTTGCCTCGCCTAGGGACTGAAATGCTAGAGCTGATTATTACAGCTAACTATGACGGCGGGACCACCAGCGTAGTGACAAGTGATGTAGCTGCCTCCGGGGTGAGACAAAGGTTTACATATTACACAAGCGATTTAGATGTTTTCTAAACATGTTGCCAAGACAGTGGGAGTTGGCAGCTCCTTCCTTGTTTAGGTTTCCTCCTCCTCCCCCCCCGATTTTACTCACTTCTCGCCTCCTTCCTCCTCCCAGCCTTGATTTTTTTTTTAACATCGATTTTGGGGGGCGGGGGAGCGAAAAAGCACAGGCTGAAGTGCTTGTGCTTTTTCGCTCCCCCGTCCCCTCACTTTTGTGCTCTCTATGAACTGTGAGTGAGCTAATAAATTCTTTCAGCCACTCAGCACAGCATTCACGGATATCCCCCAAAGATTACACACACAAATCACCACACAATAGAGGCCGCCGGGAGGGCCCGGGCGTCACTGGGGCCCCCGACCCTGAGGACAAGAGCGCACAAACAGGCTGGAGAGAATCCTGGGTGAGGGCAGGGGGTGGGGGGGTTGTAGAGGAGGTGTAGCTCCAACACGAGTCAAACGCTGTATAATGGCCGGTAGTGGTACATTCATGGAGGTTGGCAAAGGTGTGAAGTGAAAAAGGCAGTGGTAGGAAAAGAAAGAATAAGAGAATAGCAGGGGTGTGAAAGGGAATGTGATGGATAAATTAAAAAGGGTGGTGGTGGGGGGGGGGGGGGGGGGTTGGAGAATTGATGGAGGCGGGAGGTGATGGGTGCATCGGTGCTGCAGCAGCAGGCGGCCTCAGTGGTGATGAAGATGACCGAGAGGGCGGGGGCAATTTCGGCCTCGCAACAGCCGGGGTAGAAGCAGAGGAGGGGCGCCGAGGTGGGGCGTAATTAACTCCTGAATCTTTTGTGTTTCACATCTGACTCCAGGGTGGAGATGAAAGGGGCCTGCTAAGCCTGGCATTCCACCCCAATTACAAGAAGAATGGCAAGCTGTACGTCTCCTACACCACCAACCAGGAGCGCTGGGCCATCGGACCGCACGACCACATTCTCCGTGTGGTGGAGTACACCGTGTCGAGGTAATGGGAGGAGAATGTCATCTTGGTCGCCGCCTGAAATCAAAACCTCAGCGAAGTCGTCTTTGTCACATTAATTTGACTTGTAGATTAGTTCAAGGGAATGTGTTGTGCCAAATCTGTTAAAACTCAGAACTCAGTCTCATAATTCAGGTGCTACCCAGTCCCTGCTGCAAGCAACATTTAGGCCTGAAGCATCTCGTTTATGTGTGGACTCCTGGACACACCCAGATAGTGGGAGGGAGCTGCAGAGACAGCCCCCCCTCAAGGACTATTTTTTATTTCTGCAGTCCTGCCATAATTTTTTTTTTTTTTTTTGATTTGACCAGGTGAGTCCCATTGAGATTATGAGATCTCTGGCCAAGACAATAGTCACAGTTTCAGAAAACTTACAGAAATCAGTACAAAACATCACAGAACAAAACATACATAAGCAGCTCAACAGACCTAGAAATAATCACACCATGCATAGTAAATTAGGCTAGGAATGGAAGCAGTTACAAACTCTTGAAGAATCTACATCCAGTTCCTTTACAATACCTTTAAAAGCCCCAGGCGAGGTCGGCTCTTGGAGTTGTCAAGTACACAGCAACTCCAAATACAACCGATCGTCTCCCTTCACAAAGTGTAGCCATGACAACATATTATTGAGAGTTGGTGGGAAAATACCCCAGCATGTCGCAAAGCCTCTATGGCATTTGATTATCCAGACCTCTTTTCTCTGCATTGGCCAAAGGGTGTACAGATGTGCAGAAGAGCAGAAGTAAAAACCAGCTTTGAGGGAGAAGGGGCGTGGCCAGCAGCAGCTTCTTTACATTTAAAGCAACAGACATACAAGAACATTGGGCTTTATTCAAGAACCATTTAACTAACAGATGAATTGTTAAATAGTGTATACAAGGGTACGATCATAAAATAATAGTGTAGAATGATCGAATTTCCAGTGTTCACCATTTTTGCGATATTTTGAGGAAGGATGTGGTGGTGGGCCTAGGGTACAAACAAAATCTGAGTGGTCCAGACCTCCAGTAGTAGCCATCTGAAAACAGTCTGCTGTCATCAAAAACTGCTTTTTCAGTATGATTGAATATTTCATTGCTTTGAAGCACTTTTATTTTGAAAATCCTACATAAATTACATATCATAATTACACTGACACAATCCTGTCTAACTGGGAGCATCAGATGATCTAAATGAGGTATGTAGCCTCACAATATTATTATTTTAAGACTCAGTAACATAAACTATTCCCTTATTTCCTTTATATCCCCACAACTATTGGGGTGAGGTTTGGTGCAAAGATGTTAAACCAGTTATGGCACGTAATAATTCATTCGTCTCCGTGAAGGAGACTTATACTTGACCCTCTCCCATGATGGACAGTTGCCTTTATGTTGGAAGATGTTTTTAAAATCCATTACCATGCTGAACTGTTACTTCCTTATATTAGCAACAACATCCAACCATCAGTGGAATGTCACAGCATTAAAAGCATGAGGTAGTTTTTCCCCATTGGCTGCCTTTATGAGGGCTTTTGAGACTAGTTTCTACACTGTTAAGAATTACAGACCTCTGAAAAGACTCTGACAGAGGACCCCTGTGCAGAGAACCACAACGTAGGTCGGGAAAACCAGTTTTATTGGACCAGTAAGCAATCAATAGCAACACAGCACCAGCAAACAGCTAAACAGTGTTGATACAGTACAAAGTTTGCTTGGTCACTTACGCAGGTGATCAGGAACACGGGAGATTAGTCCAGTTCTGAGAGAGAGAGCAGCAGAAAAGTCATCCAAAAATACAGACAGGTTCAAAGCACAATTAGTGAAGATAACAGGTGACCAAAACCAGAAACAGCAGACAAGAATCTGTAAACACGGAGAGGGTCAAAAACATGAAGGCAAACACAAATAACAAAAACAAATAATGCAAGAGAGCAGGCAAAAAGCTAGACAATGTGACAATGAGGCAATGATCTCACAGCATAAATCAGATGAGTAAAAAACTGGACACTGAAGACCCATGAACCTGGAAGACCAGAAACAGGAAGTTAAGCTACATGAAGGGAAGACAGAGATGTCAGAATAAAAGAGCTCAGAAGAAAGTTTAACAAAGAGAAAACCACTAGAGACTGTAAAAGAGAAAATAACACTTAGGAAATTTACAAAACAGAGAAGAGAGTTTATTAAACATCAGAAATGTGAACCATGACAACTTTCTTCCATGTTTCTCTAGTACCAGGATGGAAAATACAGAAAAGAATAAAATATAGTTCTAATCACTGATCTCAGTGTCCTGATTGGGCTCCTCTGACGTTTATAGGTGTGGCGTGTAACTTTATTTGATATTTATGGGGTGTTATTCATGGTAATTCAGTCTTCTTGTGAATGCACACTGATTTGCACAGAAACTGAATTCACAATGTTTGCAAGTGTAATTTACAAAATTGTGTGGATTCATACTATGGTACTAGAAATTGCACAGAAATTTACACTGTTCTTGCATGAGGCCCAATGATTCTTGAGGACCTTGGAAAGTTCTGGTTTATGATATATCACCTCAGTGACCTTGCAGTTTTTACAGCCACAAACTTTAATATGAATATCTGCTTGTAATACACCTGGTGATCTTTATTTGCTTGGGGGAAAAACTGTATAAAATGACACGTTTAAATACCCAGTATGTATTTCTTCATGTCAAAACCAATTTTTTAACCCAAGTCACCATGAAGAGTCATAATAAAAATATATGAAGTCACAGTGGTAATTTTAATAATTATGAATATTTCTGGAAATCATAGTCTGTTTTTTACATTGAACTAAACGTGTATATAAAGTTGTTTCTTTATTTCAGGAAAAAGGATTATAAAGATAAAGCAAAACTGACATGTTGGAGCTCTGGACAGAGTGATTGTAATATGGTTGACTGTTTGAATCCAACATTAGATTCACAGAATTTCTTGTTAAGAAGCGCAGTGCGTTGTGTATTTACTAAACCCATAGTAACCGCTATAAACAAGCTGAGCTTTAAGTGCATGCTGAATAAAGTCCCTGCAGGCATGACAAAGAAAAACTTTTTTTTGTCTTTTGGGGATTTTGTGTCAACACAGCTTAAATTGTATATTTTCTGCTGAATGTGTGATTTACTGTTCAGATGCCGCGCACTCTTTCCAAATGACATGTGATTAAGGAAACAATCTTTTCTCACGAATAGCAGTTTAAAGTGTTGCATTTCAATTTTCATAATCACCGCCGTGCATATGATTTAACAAAGTAAGCTTTCAAATGACAATTATAGTCTTGGCATGCAGCCTCAGCGGCTGCATTCTATAGTCCTTAATTTATGGCTTCGTCATAGAAATGACAGTTACAGTATTTGATGGTATTTAAAGAGAGTCTTTCTTTCTTTGGCACGTTGCATTTTAAAAATTGCAGGAGTTTTGAACAAACTCCCCAAAATAACACCTCACACAATAGTTGTTGCTGACATTCTGAAGCCAAATCTTCGTTTTGCACTAGGATTGTGCAACATTTTGCAGCTTGTGCTACATTTGCAAAGATCCACCCACACTGTCTTTGCTACAAACATTAGACTAAATGTTTCTAGACAACAAAGCATTCAAACTCATTTAATGTTTGGTTTGGTATGTCACCTTTTTTTTGTTAAATCCTTCAAGTAGTATCACATTACCCACCAACATAGGTATTCTTTCTAGTAACCATAATATTAACAATTTATACAATCTTTTCCTAAACTCTACACATAAAACATTGCATAGCATTTCATTAATACCGAATAACAAAAGTAAAGTTGCAGTTAGGATATGCATGTGTATGTGGGGCATGGCATCCAGCAGCAATTATGATGGTGGTACAGAAATTTCAGAATTGCAGAATAGCGATTTTGTGGTCTTTTATAGATGAGGTTGAGAACTTTCTAAAGGAACTTTGTCCACAGTTTTTACTTTCCTGTTGTCTGCACAAAATTGTTGTTCTGATAAATAATAATGATGTATTATGAATTTATTCTAAGGAAAAACCCAAATCAAGTTGACACCAGGACAGTGCGGGTGCTGATTGAAGTGGCGGAGTTACACAGGAAGCACCTTGGAGGTCAACTGCTCTTTGGCCCTGATGGTCTAATGCACATCGTACTGGGAGATGGAATGATCACCTTGGATGACATGGAGGAGATGGATGGACTCAGGTGAATTAGAGGTCAAAGGTTGAACGTGCCACTTCAAAGCATTCTTCCCTGTTTCTCACAAGACCTGTCTCGCAGGTTTTATCTCTAGAAAAGAAAATTATAACTTGTGCAGACTTTACATTTAGACTCTAAAAATACAAAAACAAATTTACTTTTTTGTATTGACAACCATTGTGAAAGTGTTTCTTGTTCGCAGTGATTTCACAGGGTCCATCCTCAGGGTCGACGTGGACACAGACTATTGCACGTCGGCCTACTCTATACCACGGGACAATCCATACTTTAACAGTACCAACCAGCCACCAGAAATCTTTGCCCACGGATTACATGACCCAGGCAGGTAAGTGAGACATCTGACGGGGCAACATGCCGCACTGAAAAACACATGCTGTCGGGGTATTCTTATTCACTACTGTGACGGTTTACATGGGCCATATATTTTAAAAAAATGGTAACCGCAGTCACCGTTAACATATGTGGTCATAAGTTAGAGATGAGTATATGCCGTCACGCCAACTGTGGTTAATACTGTCATTAGTAATTGATGCTAACCACAGTCGATGCTCACAGACAAAGGTTGATGCTAATCATTCAGAGCATGGTTAGATGCACGAATGCATATGCTAATGCTAACTGGTAGCACATCAACCCATATAATAATTGTGGCTAGCTTTTTCTTTTAAGCCCCTTTCACACCGGGCCAACGGCGAGTTGCGTAATGCCGCGTACCGGCTATGCCGAGCGTATGCAGCCCTACGTTGAGTTTATGCAGCCCTGCATGGCAATACGCTGAGGGACACAAAGGGGTCCGCGAAATGGATGCAATTTAATTTTTTCATGGACTTTCAGCATAGAGCACTGGACACAGTGTTCCACACAAGTCTACACACTGTATGTAAATCTACACAACACTGAACCACTGTACACCATGCCTCTGCAATTGTACACAACCCTATGCCAGGGTAAAAAATCCTTTTCGTTTTTTATCAGTACATACCTGCAATGCTGGATTTTATTAATCCTGCTGGACTTTGCTGGCAGCGAAGCTTCAAAACCACGGAAGACGAGGCAGGCCAAGCTTCCACATTCACTAACTCCTCATGGACAGATCGCCAGCAAGAGGACATGTCCACATCCACTCCTCACGGACAGATCGCCAGCGAGGGGACATGCCACGTCTACTCACGGATGGATCGCACACACGTTTTCCAGCTGCAGCTCCGCAGTGCTTTCACCTCCTCAGGTTCTCTCACGATTGTGGCACGTTAAACAAAGTCCATTAACACCTTACCATGGACTGATCGCCAGCGAGATGACATGTCCACGTCCAGTATAACTCCTCACAGATGGATCGCCAGCGAGAGGACGTCCACCGTCCATTCCTCATAGACGGATCGCGCGCACAATCACCGGATGCAGCTCCGCGGCACTTTCACCTCCTAAGGTTCTCTTACGATTGTTGCACGTTAAATAAAGTCCACTAACTCCTGGAAATAATGTATTCTGACTTTTTCCGATGTATCAAATCCATCTGCGTGTTCAGGCGGTCTATGAAAACAGCATCATGGAGCCAAGTTTCTCCCCCCTGAGCACAGTAGGGGTTTCCCCCCCTTCCCTGAGTGCAACATATGCAGTCATTCCTGCTTACTAGATACGCAGCACAATGCAACTCTACGCAGGCCTGGTGTGAAAGGGGCTTAATACAACACAACAGGAGTGAAACACATGTCACTTGACAATACGGACTATAAATTCGGGTATGGTCCATATCCAGAAATCTGGCATTTCCTAGAAAACACTATCTGGAAAAGCTTAATTTGTTAGTCCCCTGGTTCCCAATATGGGGTCTAAGAAGGCTCCCGGGGGGAGGTCACAAAAGATCATAGGGGGTCTGCAAAGTTTTGTTTAAAGTTATCACAATTGAAAGTCCATATTATATAAAGTCATAACAACGCACTGGATAATCAACAGTAATTCAGAGATCATTGTTTTTGTTGGGATTATATAATTATGTGTGTAATGTTAATTTTTGCAGAAAAATGTTGGGGAGAGGGATGATCAGCCACTGGGTTCAGTAATGTGATTTACGAAATGTCAAGGTCACACAGAACCATATATTATGGTGTCAGTGAATCACAAAGTATTAATTTGAATAAATTGGTGTCCAACAATTAAGGCGTGGGTGTTATAGTCCCTGAGTGGCCATTCTAGTCCCGTCCCATCCAGACCCCCCCACCCAGCCAGTTTTATGAAATTTATTACATTTGAGATAGCTTCAGGACATGATTTCTGATTGTCTTCTTGTCATCCAGGTGTGCAGTGGATCGACACCAGAGGGAAAACGGGAGTGTTCTGATCATGTGTACAGATGCCAGTGGCAAAAACTCCTCAACAGGAAGAATATTGGAAATAGTAATGGGGAAAGATTATGGTGAGTTACACCACCCTTGAATGAAAACACTCTTCACGTTTTTGTGTTTGGATGGAATTCATTATACTGCTGACTTAATATCGCTCATTATGAAACAGAGCAAAACTTTATTTTTCCATGATGATCTTACAGCAAATGTGCACATATCTTGGACATCCTTTTCGTTGTGTCAAAAATGACATCTGTTTTTGTAAATGTCTTTCATTTCTTAACAATGAGGTGTTTTGGCAATAATAGATTGAGTGCAGAGACAGAGATTTATGAAATATCAAAATCATGTGATGGAGCACGATTTTCGAAGAGAATGTGAGATATATCTTTTTTCCCATGTTAGTTTTAAAGCTGTCAACAATAACTGTCTGGATGATGTTTTCCTTTAGGGGCTCAGTTCTTCTCACATGAACAAAATAATCAATACCAGCAGCACCTTGATAATGTTTAGCATACTTCCTTTCACAGGACACATATTCCTGCTGTTAGTTTCAAATGGATGAGTTATCTTTGCCGCAAAATGATGAATGTTTTGGTAATCCGAGATCACATTGAAAATCTGTGTCGCCTAATTTAGCTAGATTGCCCAAATTTGAAGTGATCATAATTTGAGAAGTCCTAGATCATAGATCTTAAGAGCCAACAAATCTTCACCCATATGGTTTTAAACCAAGGCATCTGTAATCTATAAAGCACAAAATGCAAAGATCAGTATGTACTCATTGGATTTTATAAAGATATATCATGTTCAATTTCAAAAACATGGCAAAAGTTTGAATTCGGTTTGTTAATCTATTGATAATTACTGTACTTTTATTTTTTATTCACATGTCTTAGTCCAACCTACAAACCCTCAAGAGCCAATAGAGATTTCAGACATTTTTTTCCACATCTGGCCAATGTGGACTTACATGTGGACTTAACTTTACTATAAACTCCAAATCACAATCCATTTGTAATACTGAGATTCAGAGTGGGTTCAGAGTGGGTTTGGATTCAGAGTGAAGCAACAGATTACTGATCTGTCTTTGTTCACATCTATGTCCACATCAACAGTGACTTACACCTCTTTATGATGCCATAATACAGGGTTTTCTAGAATGCTTATGGTAAACTAAAATTTTATCTGCGCTTCGTTTACCTTTGAAGGTCAAAGGTGTTTGACGATGCTGATTTTTTCAGGGGAATGAAACACCAAGTCTTTAGAGTCCTGCTGTTTCCTGTTTTGCTGTATGACTGTGAAACATGGATGCTAACCAGTGATCTAAGGCAACGGCTGAACACCTTTGGTACTAGGTGCCTTCAGAGGAACTTTGGGTGGAATGCCTTTGTCAGCCATGTGTCAACTTTGACATATTGGACATGTGGTACATTTCTCTTTTCATTATCCAGCCCACAGGTGTCTTAATGGTGAGGACCCCTGTGGCTGGAGAAGGCCAAGGGGATGTTTATGTTTCACGTGGTTGCAGCAGATCTGTGGAGGGGTTGGGATGGATCAGCTGTTTTCCTGGGTGGTTGCCATACAGGACTTGACGTGGTTCTATGATGTGGTGAATGCAGTAATGTGCAGCACCAATGTGTACTCAGCGATCTGACTTCACTTTCTTGACTTAGACCATATAACTCAATGGACTAAGGAGTTGGCTTCCCAATATAAAGACTTGGCTTTGACTTCTAGTCATGCTACCTGTCTGTGTCCTTGGACAAGACATTTTAGTATCTTAATTGTCTCCATCCACCCAGGTTTAAATGGGTAATGGCCTTGGCTGGGGAATTAACCTGTGTGATACCTGCATCTCGGCCAGGAGGAGTCATGGACTCTCATCTGCTTCATGCTAAAGAATCCATAGATAACCATATATGGGCTTTAGGGTGTACACATGTAGGGCTAGCCTTTTCCCAGTGATCTCTGGAGCTGTCTCTCCACAAAGTGTCTATCCATTGAAATATATCCATTAATTATATGAGATGTCTTGTTCATAAACAGAGGAGATCACATAATGTCTGGCTCCTCTGTTGGTGGGTGCATTGTGGTAAAATTAAATAAAATCAGTCCGTAAATCGCCCGGAATCTTGGGTTGTTATTCTTTATTTGTCAACATGAGCTAGATATAGTTTTTCCATGATAAAATGGGATACAGGACAATTGGAAATGTTTAAATATTCTTTTCTAATTCCATAGAAAATGAGCCCTCCATCTACGACTTGCAGTCCAGTGGGGGAGCGCAACCTGTGGGGGGCTTCATCTACAGGGGATGTCAGTCTAGAAGGCTGTACAGCAGTTATGTGTTTGGAGATAAAAATGGGTAAGTATGAAATAGGGCTAACTAACACACCCTATTTTGTTCCGGTGAATTATTGTTCTAAGTTATTTCTGAAATATTGTCCTTCTGAAGACTCCTCAACTTTTAGTTTTTATTTTTCTTAACACCAAAGGCTGGGAACTAACAGGACACAGTGCTTGGTTTTCCACTGTACTGAGCTTAGATCACAACTCATTCAGAGAATAAAATGCTGAAATGTAGATTTAAACTACAGAAACACATCCATGATGTGCTAGAAGAGAGAAATGAACCTAAAGCACACATTTGCTGTCATCAGAATTTATGCTGGGCTGCCTGCAGAGCTGTATGAAGGAGCAGAGGCAAGGTGAAACAATTAAGACTTACACTGACAAGAAAAGCAAAAATCATAATATGTATCCTTTTTACCTCTAACTGTAAATATTCAACTCAAAATAAATATTACAATATATTTCCCATACTCATGTCTCAAATAATCTCATGTAATTTCAGACACCCCTAAAGATTCACCATATCATTTTGTAACATTAGTTTAACCTTTTCTTTTCCTGCCTTACTCTCGTCATTGCAATGGCTCATTTAACATATGTCTATTCAGTGTTTTGTGATTGCCCAAAATGCAACATATCACTGTACAACTTCTTTGGAATAGTTCCGGTTTGGCACTATGCTTTTTATTCCAAGTTATTTGTGTTCTGTGCTTGAGTATTAGAGCAAAAACGCATTGAACAACAGTTACTGACGTTGCATTTTGCCTTGCTGACGGTCTCCTAATCTCAGGATAGCCATATTCCTGAAAGATCTGAAATATTAGCATTGAAAATGTGTATTCACATAGAGAACAACACAAACCCACGTTCTTCCACAGATTTTTTGTGCATGCTCCTTGCTACCGTGCCACATTGCGTTACAGATATTGACAAAACACGAAATGGCCGAGTGGATGGTAGAAACCAAAAATATACTCTAATAGGTTCATGTAAGCAGCTAACTAGCTTATTTAATACACTTTCTTACCTTCAGAGGTTCTGAATTAGATTGTGTCAAGTATCTGCAAATAAATTCAAATGCTACTTCCTATTTTGCTTTAAGTTGCACTTTAACTAATGTTAACTACCGACAGCTAATGTTCTCTAATGCCGCGTTCACACTGGATGCCACACGCCACAAATTCATCATTTTGCTGCAGGAGCTGCGTCTGGATGATGGCCGCTTTCAGCGGTACTTCTGCCTCTCCAGGACCCAGTTTGAGGACCTCCTGTCCCGTTCGCACGCGCATATGTAAACAAAGAAAAAAACTGGCTGGTGCTGCAGTTCCTCGCTCTCCTCTGCAACTCTGTCATAATTGTGTTATAAAACAGTCACCGTTTGTTTGTCTTTTGTATAATTCCCACTCTGGGAGAGAGGGTGATATTTATCGGACAATACTGATGGTACTGGGCCGCTCTTAAAATCATTTGTAATTTGCATGTAAAGCTTCATTCACTTTAAGTGAGACAAAACAGACCTTCCATATCTTATTTTCATACAGAAATAGCCGTCCCTTTTATTTGTGTCTGCATGAACACAATGATCCATCCACTTAGAGGAAAATGACTTTCATGTTACTGTCACCATAGTAAGTCCCTTCGGCTGCTCCCTTGTTTGCACTCGGGGTCGCCATAGCAAATCCAAGGTGGATCTGCATGTTGAATTGGCACAGGTTTTACGCCGGATGCCCTTCCTGACGCAACTCCACATTACATGGAGAAATGTGGCAGGGGTGGGATTTGAACCTGGAGCCTTCTGAACTGAAACCAAGCGCATTACTGTCACCATACTGCATTGGCTTTTTCACCGTAGAAGGAGATTAGACGTCCTGCCCTGTGCTGTTCACACTTTTCTTTGGTTTGTAATTTATCCTACTTTGCCAATGTCAACCACTAACGCATGAGTAAACAAAGGAAGTAAATATTGGGCCAAAGTACACTATCTGGAGTTGGCATCACGGTTACAACAAAGTGTGGTCAGTTAATGCTCTGCTTTGCAATTTGTGGGCATATTGTTGTGGCTAAATGAAAGCTCCAGCATGATGTTTGCTTTAAAGAGAAAAAGGTCTAAAATTACACTGTGCCGTCCACAGGCTGGAAAAGGGTGACTGCTTAGTCAGCTATGTTGCAATGACAAAAGGTTTACTTCGGATATTTGCATCATAGTAAAGCCTGAGAAGCACAATCATTGATAAACATCAAGGAAAAACATGCGAAACTCACATTAAATTACAGACCATGATTCCACATAGATCCCTATGCACCCATCCAACAACAAACTGAAGCCTGTGTGATGTCAGAAAGCTTTTCCACATGGAGCTCATTACATTTACGGGAAGCAATCAACCTCCCGGAGTATTTTCGTGACACAACCAAGGAGATAAGAATTCTCCATTACAGTGTGTGTGTGTGTGTGTGTGTTAGAAAAAGAGAATGCTTATTTTAAATATACCACTCTAATAACAGCAATAAAAACCTTAGTTGGACAACAATTTCCAGTGTAATAAAAGAACAATAGAACATCAAAATATTAAAATGTGATACTTAAACACAATATTAAAATAGGATATACATAAAAGTAGAATGAAAATATTAAAATTAGTGATGCAGTGAACCATAGTTGATCCATGAGAACCATACAGCAAGTTCCATACAGTAAATTTGCACGGTAATAATACAATAACATGCTTTTGGAGAGCGGTATGCATTTTCTGAGAATACTTGAGGCTGTAATTGCTGCCAAAGGTGCATCAACAAATTATTGAGCAAAGTGTGTGAATACTTATGTACTTGTGGTTTCTTAGTTGTTTTTATTTTTAATGAACTTTCAAAAAGTTTGTTTTTGTGTGCTTGCTTCAGTAACCTTCGGATTCTGCAGAAATCCTCATTTTCATCATCAACAAGTGGTGACCAGTGGCAGGAGAAAGCTCTGTGCCTGAGCTTGGCCGGCTCTTGTGGATCTTTAACAGCGGGACACATCTTGGGTTTTGGAGAAGATGAACTGGGTTAGTAAAACACCGCTGAGGCAAAACTGCTTCCATTCTCAGTCTCATTTTTTTTGCACTCTTTTAATCCTCTTTTCTTAAATCCTCATGAGTGGCAGTTATTTGTTGACATATTTTCTAAAGTCACAGGGTTTTCAAGCGAGGAGTCTTGAAGGCTTGTTGACTTCAAATGATGAATGTCAAAACTGTGGAAAAATCACAACCATGGAGCCATTGTGTTGTGTATCTAACAATGTTGCATGTATTTATATGAAACAGCCTGGCGTGGAATTTTCCAGTTAGTTATTTAACAAGATGTTTGTAGTGTTCTGTAGTAACACAGGGTGAATCACTTTGGAACATTATAAGTTTGAGAAAACTGCAATTGCAACACCTAGCTAATAGAATGTGGGACTCAGAGCTACAGGGAGACTGAAACCCTGCTGACTCTTCCTCTGTGGCACATTCCCAACAGGATATTAAACAGTGCATAGTTCCTTCTGGATTGTCATTTCCATAAAACAGCATTGCCACTGAAAAGGCCCACTTATAAGCAGTGTATTGGGCCACCTACACAGTAATGTTTTGCAGGAGTAGTGAGATGAGTTACTGTTTGACTGAGGTTTAAGACACGGTGAGGTGAACTGATGCTAATACGATACAGACCAGTCGTACCAATCTGGCCAAACAGCCCCTCTCATGGAATGATTAAGTGTCAGCTCTGGCGTTTTTGATGAAAACGAACACACGATATGGAGCACTCGTTAAGATATCAGAAACGTCTGATCTTGGTTCCTGCCAGGTCTTGGAGTTGTTATTTGAGGAGGTATTTAAAGATGACTGCATGTGATCATGAGTTACAAATGGTGCAAGAATTGTGGAGTAATTTGTCCCCTTATGGAATATTCTTGCTGGCTTGTTCCTCTTTCAATTATCTGCCTGGTTCCCAGTCGTGTATATTCGGCTGTTGGGTTAAACTATGCAGACGTATTAGCTCTTAATTTGCATTGTCTGCTGCGGCACAAAGGTGCAGCACTGTAAGTGGTATGTAATGTAAATGATGCTGACAGACTTTTTCCGTGTTACTGTTTCAGGTGAGGTCTACATACTGGCAAGCAGTAAAAGCATGGCACAGTTACACAGCGGGAAACTCTACAAGTTGGTGGACCCTAAAAGGTACAGTCAAAATGCACACTTCTTTCTGAGGGGATGGATTGTTTTCCATTTGGAAAGGGAGCCATATTCTTACGGATGTTGTATTTCCATGGATTATGTTGGCATGTAGTTATGTCTAAGTTCAACAAGTCATCTCTCAAGAGTTATAGACTCAGTTCCACATTGAGTTTATTTTTCAAAATTAGAGTACAGCCAGTGTTCTGTTGACAATATTTAACACCTAAATGTGTTCATTTTTGGCACAAAAAAATGAAAAAAGAGAAAAAAAAATCAGATACCCAAATGAGGGCTGACATTGGGTGCAATTAGATGTAATTTGTACAGATAGGGGGTAATAGTTAGTGAAAGTCAGGGCATGTGAGCTCTGAGCAGAGCTAAGAGGATGGATTTTGATTGTAGCGTGATGTAGCATATTCAAAGAAACTGCATCGTCAGCTGAAACACGTTGCCCCACTTTAACTGGACCTGCTCACACCATGTGTTGTACTTTAATTTTACAGATGGCTTTGTTTTTTAGTTTATTAGTGCATCTTGAAATAAATCATTTCTACTGAAATGTGGATTTGGCTGCTCAGTTATTTTTGATGCTAGGCTGCATTTTCACCCTCAGGGGTCCTTGGACATTGATGGTGTTTTATGTTTCTGGTACCCTGAGAGTTAAACTAAATTTAAAATAGAATGTAGATTGTTTTCGGTTTTGTAGCAAGCATCGAACAATTCTATTTGAGCAGGGTGAAAACTGGCTGGAGCATGAAGCAATCAAGAGTGCAGGGGTCTGCATTTGCTATGTGTGGGGGAGTTGGGGGAGGAGACGTTTTGGTCTGTCAGCATACAGCTCCATGATGAGTGATGATTGCTCATCCCTCTGACAAAAGGATCAATGTCGTACACATGTGCAGGGGTGGTTCTTTACCTAGGTGATACCAATCCAAGGCACAGGGCAGTTCCATGGTATGGTGGGTGTGGCAATGGGCTGTACTAGGGCATGCTACCAGACTTGATTTGACATGGACCTGGACAAATCATGTAAAGTGTCTTGTCCAAGGGTGCAAACAGCTAGTCTGACCAGGAATTGAAGTGAGGTCAACACATCGCCAGCCCATCTCCTATCCCAGAGTAACAGTAACAATTTTAATCCAAAGAATTATAATTCTCAAATCAGAAAAAGTTGGGACTGTATAAAATGTAAATAAATAAATTGTAAAAAAAAAAAAAAAAAAAAAAAAAAAATAGCAGTGATTCTTTTATGTACTTTGACTTCTATTTCATTGCAGACACTTATGAACCCAAGATATGTCATGTTTTGTCTGGTCAGCGATGCATTATACCATTAAATGATTCAAGGAATCTGGAGGAATTTCACTGCATAAAGGGCAACAGCACAAGCCCAAGCCGACACCTGTGAACATTGAGCCCTTGGCACTGCACCAAAGGCAGTCATTCATCAATAGCTGATATAACGACGTGGGTCAGCTATTACTTTGGGAAACCTTTGTCAAGCAATACAAGTGTGCCAACTTTTTGTCAAATGTGTTACAGGCTTGAAATGTGTAGCTCCTCTGCGTAGCATTCGACTCTTCCCACTCGCTCCCCTCGGGACGAGAACTCACGATCTCTGGCATGGGAGATGGATGCTCTCAGCAGTTGGCTAAAACCCAGCCTCTGACCTGAGCTGCCACAAAATGCTTTAGCTGTTGGGGGAGTGAGGCCTATTGACTACCATATGCACAGCGTTTTCTGCTGGCCTATGTCACAAATGCAGGAGTGAATGTAAATTAACAAATGAAATGAAGTTGACCACACAAAACATGAAATATGTTGGGTTCATACTGTCAGCAATGAAATAAATCAAATAAATGTCAATATAACACAATGCTAAAATACTCTTGGCCGTATGAACATAAAATAGGAAACAGAATGTGACCTTTTGACCCCTTAGTATAGGTCAAGGTAAGCCATCTTTGAACTTGTCCAAGGTCTGCGTCCTAAGAATGTTCACTGTGAATTTGAAGACCTTGGCAGTAATAGACCTGGATTTATGCTGAGCACAGACAGACGAATGGATGGACACAAAGTCTTTGCAATACCCGATGGCCATATTTTGGCCTTGGGTAAAAATCTAAGCTTTCTTTCTGTCTTTCTTTCTTTCTTGTCTTTGCTTTGATTAATTTGCATTTTCCATACTGTCCCAACTTTTTTTGATTTGGAGGGTGAGTAATATATAATTTCATTGATATTTAACTGGAAAAAAATTAGATAAAGGTCAACTTTGTAGCATAATTCCCTTTTTAGCATGAGAATCATGTCTGTGAGTGAATAGTCCACTACACATATCTCAACCTTAATCCACTCGGCACATTGTTGCATGGTTACCTCACTTTGCCAACATAAATATATGATAGTAACTGCACAATAAGCACATAATTTCAAAAATGTTCTTGTAAAATGATGAGCTGGCAGCGTTTACATTGGTTAAATATTTCCTGCTGGTATTTTTCAGAACTTGATGATCGGGTTTATATTGTTTGGGTGACAAAAATCAAAAGCCATGAGAGCTGCACTTATTTGGTGTAATTACAAAGACACATGTGCACACATTTATATATTTACACATTTTCTTTGTGACTTTTATAGGTGGATTAATCAAGAATATCATGCACTCTAAAAATCTAATCACTTGTCGTTAAACAACTGCCATGTGTTTGGAACATGTGCTTGTGAGTGTGCACTTGTGCATGTGCATGTGGGTGTCGTGTGATAATGCTTACCATGTGATCTATAAACTGTGCAGTGCCAAGTACACGTGAAAAAACATTTGTCACTGACAATGACATAATATGCATGTTTTGGGAATTCAATCCACATTGTGCAGAAATGATGAAGAAACAAAATCTCTGCAAATATGCTTAACAAAAATATGAATGCAACACTTTTGTTTTTGTTCTTAGTTTTCATGTATTGTAGTAAAACATCCCAGATTTACAACCCCAATTCCAATGAAGTTGGGACGTTGTGTAAAATGTAAATTAAAAACAGAATACAATGATTTACAAATCCTCTTCAGATAGATAAGATAGATAAGATATTTAATGTTCAAACTGATCAACTTTATTGTTTTTGTGCAAATATTTGCTCATTTTGAAATGGATGCCAGTGGTACATTTACAGTGGTATGTTTACCACTGTGTTACATCACCTTTCCTTCTAACAACACTTTTGGGAACTGAGAACACTCATGATTGGGTATAAAAGGAGCATTCCCAAAAGTCTCAGCCATTCACAAGCAAAGATGGGGCGAGGATCACCACTTTGTGAACAACTGCATGAAAAAATAGTCCAATAGTTTAAGAACAATGTTTCTCAATGTTCAATTGCAAGGAATTCAGGGATTCCATCATCTACAGTCCATAATATAATCAGAAATTTCAGAGAATCTGGAGAACTTTCTACACATAAGCAGCAAGGCAGAAAACCAACATTGGATGCCCGTGACCTTCGATCCCTCAGGCGGCACTGCATTTAAAGCCAACATCATTGTGTAAAGGATCTTACTGTGTGGGCTCAGGAACACTTCAGTAAACCATTGTCAGTTAACACAGTTCGTCGCTACATCTACAAGTGCAAGTTAAAACTCTACCATGCAAAGTGAAACCCATACATCAACACCCCCCAGAAACGCTGCCGCTTTCTCTGGGCCAGACCTCATTTGAAATGGACAGACGCAAAGTGGAAAAATGTGCTGTGGTCTGATGAGTCCACATTTCAAATTGTTTTTGGAAATCATGGATGTTGTGTCCTCCGGACAAAAAAGGAGAAAGACCATCCAGATTGTTACCAGCGCTAAGTTCAAAAGCCAGCATCTGTGATGGTCTGGGGGTGTGTTAGTGCCCATGGCATGAGCAACTTACACATCTGTGATGGCACCATCAATGCTGAAAGGTACATCCAGGTTTTGGAGCAACACATGCTGCCATCCAAGCAACGTCTTTTTCAGGGATGTCCCTGCTTATTTCAGCAAGACAATGCCAAGTCACATTCTGCACGTGTTACAACAGAGTGACTTCAAGGTAAAAGAGTGCGGGTACTAGACTGGCCTGCCTGCAGTCCAGATCTGTCATCCATTGAAAATGTGTGGCGCATTATGAAGCACAAAATATGACAACGGTACCCCGGACTGTTGAAGGCGTACATCAAGCAAGAATGGGAAAGAATTCCACCTACAAAGCTTCAGCAATTTGTGTTGTCAGTTCCCAAACACTTACTGAGTGTTGTTAGAAGGAAAGGTGATGTAACAGTGGTAAACATACCACTGTCCTAGCTTTTTGAAACGTGTTGCAGGCATCCATTTCAAAATTAGCAAATATTTGCACAAAAACAATAAAGTTTATCAGTTTGAACATTAAATATCTTGTCTTTGTGGTGTATTCAATTGAATATAGGTTGAAGAGGATTTGCAAATCATAGTATTCTGTTTTTATTTACATTTTACACAACGTCCCAACTTCATTGGAATTGGGGTTGTATTTCTCTGCACACAAAAGGCTTATTTCTAAAGGAAGTCAAATATGGAAGCATGCACAGGTGCCTTGTCACCACATCCACCACACCACAGAACCATCTTGGATCCTGAATGGTAGCCACCCATGCAGACAACTGATCCATCCCCACCACCAGAAAAGTAACCATGTAACTGCCACAACCAGGTGAAACATGCACGCCCCCTTGGCCTTCTCCAGCCGCTGCAGTCCTCAACAGTGGGGCATCTGTGTGCTGGATCATGCCCAGAGAAATGTGCCACCTTTCCAAAATGTTGTTGCTGACACTCCTTCACAGTACCAGTGATTCTCCTCATTTGAGGCTCCCTAAGTCACCACTCCTTTGGCACAAAGTTCTTCCAGGGTACCGACAGATCCTCTGAAGAGACCTCACATCAAAGTCAACTAGTCATTTCCTTACATCACTGGTTCAAATCCAAGTCTCACAACCATACAGTAAGACAAGAAGCACCAGGATCCTAAAGACATGGACCTTCATTCTCCTGCAAAGACATGGGCATTACCAAAGACATGGGCATTACCTGTTTCAAGCTGAAAACCTCCACATTTCAGGCTCTATTGATCCAGGACGTCGTGAGAGAACAGAGAAGTTTCAGAAGAAGTCGGTTTCAGCATTTTATCCGGATATTCCACTGTTAAAGGAGATTTTTTTAATGAAAGACGTGCGGATGGATTGCAGCTTCGGCTCGCAGCCGCTGCGACGCTCCGCCACAGGAAAAACACCTCCGTTGGAAGTCTTAAGGACAAGTTGGAACATGTCCAGCTGTTAAACAATTTCTCATATACTCACTTCACTGAAAGCCATCAAAAGCCACCTGGATTTTACAAATGGTTATCAACACGGAGGTGTTTTTCCTGTGCCGCCGCACCGCGCCGGCTGCGTCCCGACGCTGCAATCCGTCCGCACGTCTTTCATTAAAAAATCTCCTTTAACAGTGGAATATCCGGATAAAATGCTGAAACCGACTTCTTCTGAAACTTCTCTGTTCTCTCACGACGTCCTGGATCAATAGAGCCTGAAATGTGGAGGTTTTCAGCTTGAAACAGGCTGACGACGGCGGCTGAGAGCGCTGCGCGACGTCTCGCACCATGGGAAGTCCTTAAAACGACAGTATCACCTCAAAATCTCTCATCAGCCGTTAAAATTTTCACCGAAAACCAGCTTAATTTTTTGAACCGTGTCCACTTCGATGTGTCTCACAGGTTTAGAAAAAATTTTGATCAAACAAAGCGCCAGTCTCTCAGCAACTTCTCAGACAAAGGAATTCTGACGAGGGGCTGGATGACTCCTCCCACAAGGAGTGCTCACAGGCGAATGACGTCACCGACAGGCGTGGAAAAACTCACGCATGCGCACGAGGGTTCAATGTCTGACGTAAAAACATATGAATGAAATCCATATAGTTTTTGAAAAAAATAAAAAGGACCTATACTTTATTGACAGACCTCGTATTGTACCCGATTGTTCACTTTAGTTACTTTTAGACAAGTGTACCCGCTCTCCATCAGTTAAATCACATATTCAAGTTTTGTGGATCACAATGTAACCCGCTGTCATGACTTTTTCCAATTTTTTTATTTTATTTTATTTTATTTTATTTGAATTAGGACAGTGCATATTAATCAATGTTTTCGCACATCTTAAACATAAATATGCCAGAATTAGCACAATAGCTAAATTTAATCTGTTGTCCTAAGGCAGGTTAAAACAGAAACAGTTACAACACAACACAACATGTGACAAATGCATAGACTGAACAGACTACAGTTTCAGACAGACATTACACTATAAGAACACAACAGGGACAGACTATTTACCGTTAAAGACACTCTGAAGTTTAGTGACCCAAGAGGATGATGGATTTGCTTTCAGCCATTTCTTTAGATCTGTTTTGAATGTTAGGTAGTTTTCACAGTTTCTAATACGGTCTAGTAGAGTATTCCACAATTTTGTTCCTCTGATGGACACCACCATCTGACTGAATTTAGTTCTACGCCTCTGTACTTCCCAGTCTCCTCTTGTTAATGCTGTGGTACGAATTCCAAAATTACTTTTCATTACTTTTTTTTTTGTATAAAATACATTAAGGGTGGAGGGGCAAGCCCATTTAAAACCTTGAAAATAAGACATGCATCCAGTAGCATCTGGTAACTTTCAAAGTCTAATATGTTGTACTTATTTAGAATGTTGCAATAATGATAATGCAGAGACTTTTTATCCATAATTTTCAGGTTTTTTTTAAACAATGTCTTCAGTGGTTTCAGGGTAGTTGCATCTGTTTGGGACCATGTTGTGAGACAATAAGTTAAATGACTAAAGACCACTGAGTGCATGTACAGCTTCGCTGCCTCCGTGGTCAAATAAGGTCTTATATGTTTAAAGATTGATAGGTTGAATTTAATGATATTGGACACTCTCTTTATATGATCTTTGAAGTTTAATTTTGAATCAAAAGTAACACCAAGATACTTAAATTGTTCTACCACTTGCAGTTGTTCTCCATTGACTAAAACAGATGGCTGGTTACTAGTTGATGTCTGACATGAGAAAAACATGCAAATGTTTTTTTGGTGTTAAGGTGAAGGCATGAGTTTTGGAGCCAGTGGGAGACTGGCACCATAACCCCAGAAAGCATTGCAGCAACTTCATCTTTTGTTTTCGCATGAACCTATATAACTGTGTCATCTGCATATAGCTGCATGTTTACATTCTTGCATACGTTTGGCAAATTGTTGACATATAGACTGAATAGGAGTGGTCCTAATATTGAGCCTTGGGGTACTCCTGCTGATAAGGTTAGATATGATGATTGACAATTTTTTATTTGTACAGCCTGTGTTCTGTCCATAAGATATGACTTTATCCAACACAGAGTACATTTTGAGATATTGAAGTAAGTTAATTTGGCAAGAAGAACATTATGATTAATGGTGTCAAATGCACGTTTCAGATCAAGGAAAACAGCCCCCATTTGCTCGAAGTGTTCCACAACATTACCTTTCTCACAGATTGCAACAGCTTTCAGGTTCTGATTGGATATCCACTTTTGTTGTGTGCTAAAAATGTATACAATCGGGTATCAAAAATCAGCAATAGGAGACTGCCCTTAGATGATTTACTTCAGCTTGTGAAAGATGGGAGCGAAAAAGAAAGTGTTGCATATATATTTTTGTTGGCTATACAACTACACTTTGTAATATCAAGATGGAACCCCCTTGTTCAGTGAGGCATGAGAAAAATCCTAAATGAGAAATTTATTTTGCAGGCTGGAAAAACAATCACATAAATATAGAATCACACGAGACACAGCTGATTCTTCCGAGGTGACAACAGTGCCACCCAGGCATCAGCACAGTTAATTACACCACAGATGTTTCAAGGGGGCCCCGGTGCTTTGCTTCATAATTGTGTTCTCTGGCGTGACCACTGGATGCATTTTCACCCAACGACAGTTCTTTCCAACATCTCCTGGACTTGTTTAGTCTGTGTGGACTCTGTGATCTTGGAGTCTTGACTCTTAATATGCTCTGGCTTCATTATTAGGATCTTGTTACAGAGAGTGCAAAGAGGGGGTGACAGGCAGAGCAAATGGGGTAGCTAACGTGTCTGACCTCAGTGCGTTATCAAGTCCGGTGGCCCCCTCCTCGGTACTGTGGGGACATCTGGACCTTAGAAGCCTCTCGGAAAGAGGTTTGTTTTAAAGTGTGGTGGTTTCTGTGGTCCGGTGTAACATGGAGCACTGCGTTTTGACCGACTGTGAGTTTGGAACATGGATGGGGGTGGAGGCTATTAGGGGGGAGCAATAAAGGCTTACAGGGAAACATCAACCATAAAATCCCTCAGCAGTGTTTGTGTAAACATGTCCTCGCCAGATGACTTCATTTTGAGGTATTTGTTTGTCAGTTGGAGTACCCCTCCAATAATAAATAGGCCACCATGCATTTTGAAACATGCTGAATGTGTGCGTGTGTGTTAGTGATGGAGAACGAGAGGGTTTGTTTGTGTGGTACAAATGTTTCCAGTCAAGGCTCTAATGTAATGCACAATGACCAAATGTAATATTAAAGTTTTCATAGTACTGTTTTAAATCTGCTGTTTGTCAACAGCAACCTCACCTGCTGTACGAGCCTTAAAAATATATAACTCAGCATGTGTAACCCTCATACTCATTTTCCCTAAAGTTAACAGGGCAAGCACTGTAGTAACATGGTCAATTCGTTACTTTCTATTACAGATGTACACAAAAGCTTAGGCCAGATCTCACTGTGTAAACTTTTGGAGAGTAGTTGGAGACGCGGCATAGCGACTAACACTCAAATGAGCGACAAATTCACAGTTGGTATCTCACTGAAGTGGTACAAACGACACCTTGCACACAAGGTGCTCAGGTGGTATTAACCTGATATTATCCTGCTGTTGTCCATGTGAATAGATGTTTTAGACATTCCCACGACAGTAGCCAGTAACAGCACTGTAATTAATAATAAATAAGTAATAACAAAGCCTTTTTTCTCCACGGAGGAGAAAAAATATAACGGAAAGAAAAGTGTGAGCAGGGCACTCACCCACTTGTAGAATGATTTCCCACAGAATTAAATATATAATGTTCAGCAGTCCACGCCATCAAAGAGGTCATGGCTGCTGCCGTCATGCATGGATGGTGCATGAACAGCAGCCACATAATGAAATATATAATGTTCAGCAGTCCACGCCATCAAAGAGGTCCTGGCTGCTGCCATCGTACGCCATCCGTCGCCCAAAGTCCTCCTGTGAACAGATGTTCTCCTCGGCTCTGTGCTCATGGGCTGACCATGCGTACACCCATCTCATGGCCACCAGCGTGAGACTTTTTTCCCGGTTGAAAATAAAAATAAATGCAATCCCAGCTACCATAGACACATGTGTCAGCAGTTGACTCGCGGCTGTTGGACTCCCTCTGCCGCTTTCAGAAGCACAACCTCTCTCCAATCACCTCTGCTATTTTAGCGTGGTCCCTGGGAAGCTCATGCATGACTCCCACGAGTAATGTCATATCCTCAGTTTTATCTCTAATCATTGTAAATGTAGTTTCATTCGTCGTCAACCCCTCACAAAGTTCCCTCATGATTCTCACATTATGAGTCACTGAGACTACAATTGGAGGGCTTCCTAGTGCCCGCGACGGCTCTGTGAGTACTTGTCGAGGAGCTTTGTCACCTCGCCAACTTCGAACTGTTCAAAATTCAAGTGACACCCTGCGACTCGTGAGGAGATGGCGCCACCCAGCAGATGTTGAAGAACTGCTGCAAGCTGCAGTCAAATAACTAACTCACTGGTTTGGACTACCATTTAATAAACATATGTAGTCCCAACAGCACGGTGGATTAGTGGTTAGCACTGTTGCCTCACAGCGAGAAGGTCATGGGTTCAATTCCCGTGGCCTTTCTGTGTGGAGTTTGCATGTTCTCCCCGTGTTTGCGTGGGTTTCCTCCGGGTGCTCCGGTTTCCTCCCACATCCAAAGACATGCGGGTTAGGTCGATTGGCATCTTTAAAATTGTCCGTAGGTACGTGTGTGGGTGTGTCTGTGTTTGTTTGTCTATTTGTGGCCCTGCAACAGACTGGCGTCCTGTCCTGGGTGTACCCCGCCTTGCGCTCTATGACTGCTGGGATAGGCTCCAGCCCCCCGCGACCCTTAATTGGACTAAGCAGTAGAAGATGAATGAATGAATGAATGAATGTAGTCCCAACTAAATAAAATTAAAGTATCTTACATAGATGTGCTTTTTTGAGTTGTGGCTACTTATATTTATTAGATGGAAATCCTGCACATAATTGAATAAAGTTCATCCAATGAGTCATTTTTTTTATTGTCACAGCCCAGTGAGATACCACATTTAAATAGATAGATGCAATAAAAGTATTGTAGGTTGGATGATTTCTTGAACACTGCTGCATGTTTTGTGTGTTTTTTTTTTTTTTTTTTTTTTTTTTTTTGTAGAAATTAGTGCAGAATGGGCATCATCCACAAACAGTATGAAGCACAAATCTGTGCTTAACCTTTGCATATGCACAGTTTCAGCACAAATCTGTGCTTAACCTTTGCATATGCACAGTTTCAGCACAAATCTGTGCTTAACCTTTGCATATGCACAGTTTCAGCACAAATCTGGGAACTGTCAATATGTTCTGACCTAAATTTGTTTGTACTCTGCAAACAAATTTAGAACATCCTCTGACCATGAATATGCACAAATGATGACAACCCAGTACTCCTAGAATGTATAAAAACACACCCTTGTTACTAAATACTGTACATAGTATTTTAACACTGTTAATTGAATTTAATATTACTAAATTAAATAATCTACTTAAATAATGCATTGACCAAATGTATTACATAAGCATGAAATTGATGCCTTTTCATCCTCATCGTTTGTTGTCATCACTGAAATCTTCAACTATACCAGCTGAGTTAGTTTAATTAGTTTACAATGGAACATATGAGCATATTTATACAGTATTACAGTGGAACAGTTCTGACTTTTGTTGAATTGTTTATTAGCCTATAACTGATTGGTCACTCCAAACAATTTCTACTGCCATTAAATTGCGCCTTTGTAGTTCACTTTAATTTATTAATTGGTGGTATATTAAAGGCCATGCAGGGTATATAAAATTATAATGCTTAAGCTGATTAATTTACTTTTGCAAGCAGCAGTGCTATTTTCATTTAAACTATTAAACTATGCTGATTGAATTGCACTTGTTATTTACAGAAGACACGAGAAACAATTATAAATAAATTACATCTGGGTGGCTGTTCTTGGTAGGCCATCACTTTCTCCAACAGATGCCACTTTATAATGATGTTACCTTCTCTTTTTCCTCTTTATTTTTATTCTGGCCTGTGATTGTTGTTTTGCCAGTGGGACCCTGGAATTACGTCACCAGCAAACCATAGCAGCCACCATGCCCATAATTATTCATAACGTTATGGCTTAAAATAGCTTAAAGCGATGAGTTCTACAAAGATTCATCTTGCTACAGTTATCATGAACAGGGAAAATAATTGTAAAAACCAAAACCTTTTGTTGTACCAGGCTGTAAACATGTGCATTTGTGCTGTAAATTTTTGGGATATTAACATGGGTTTCTATGGGGAGTGACTGGCTTTTGGAGCCAGCTTTCAGTAGCCATTCCAAGAAACGCAAGTAGCTTTGCTTTTCAACACCGAACGTTGGGGCTTGATTACACTGGGTCACAACATTGAGTGTACACACAAGTGTACTAACTGCTTGCACCCCCACACTGCCATTACATTAAGAATTTAAGAAAAATGCCACACATATGGATTTGTAGATGTATTTTCTTTCTTTTCTTTTCTTTTTTTTTTTTATTAAAATTTTAGAATTAATGATATATGTATGATATGTATGTAATGCTGTATGAAGCTATATTGCTGCTCACGCATATTTATGGATATAAACACAGACTGACAGCATTCATCCATACATAAAGCATTAAACATATTAAATGGTGGTTTAATGACTTGTACACCCTGTTTCACTTGGGGTTTGGCTGTTATTCACTCTGCATTTAATCTTGGAATTGTTTTGAAACTACCATACAATGCAGCACTGGAATTCTGTTATTTTTCATGCCATCATTAATTGCACTACTTGTGCAGCTGGGCAGAATCAGCTTTGTTTTTACAGTTGGACTTTAACCATCACTTAATTGGAACACTTGAACACAGACCAGACCTCCTGCTGAGTTCTGGCATAAAAATCTCCCCCGTCCACAGAGAAGAAGGCAAAGCGGTAATACGAACCACTTTTCGCACATTTGCATTTTGCCAGCTGTAGCTGCTGATTAAATGGCAGTGAGCAGAGCCGTTAAAAGACACAAGTGTAAAAAGTCAGCCCCAGGACCTCTTTTATGAACTGTGTTAGCTGAGGAAGTGACAGATCAGTGGATGTGCTGGATGTGATGGAAAGAGGCTTTACGGATATGCTTATCTGCGCGTGTGCTTCTGTGCACTGATATAAACCGTGTGGGTGGGTGGTGGAAACACGCGAACCTGCACATCTGCGAGCTTGCACCAGAAAAAAAAAAGTGTGGGGGGCTTTCCTTTATTTTCCGATCCCCTACTAAATCTTCTTGCATCTCTGCTGTGGTCCTCCCTTCGCTCGCCAGTCTCACTGAATAGCCCGGCTCCTACAATACACAGTAAATTTCTTGCACAATTAAAACAAGGAATGGATCTACAAAAGAGGGCCCCAAACAATGGAGTCGGATGACAAAACAGCAAAAGAGACCACACTGAGCCGTTTGATTAAGCCATTGTTGGGGCGCACAATGTACACCACTCCACGGGCCTTTTTCTCACATACACCACATGTCAATCAAACCCCGCGAGCCAAGAAGCTAAACCCACAGGAGCAGTAGCAAACACGACAATCAAACGGGACAAAAAAAATTGAGACTGCGTCCAAACTTTCCAGCATCTGTACTGCAGTGGATGTGGACGGAGGACGCTACAGGGGAGATCCCTGACATTTTTAACACTCGGGCTCAGGTTCAAGTGCACGCTGACCCGCTCACTGTTTTCTCAGTTATGTACAAGTATCAGATATTTATCGTCAACAGCATCACACCATGTGCGATGACTGCCGGCCTTCTCCCGCTCCCGCGTGCTCACACATGCGCCCCTCCCGAAGTTGATAAATTCCCACAGTGGCTGTTGACCCAGCTGCTTTTGTCAAGTGGCACTACCAGCAGGTGCTGTTTTCACAGCCACCCTGGCAGTCGTACAGGCTGTTTAGTAGCGCTGCTGACCCCTGCCTGCTATTAACAGTGTTAGCTGCAGTCCACCCCCCACCACCCCACCCAAACCCTCCAGGGACTCTTACTCTGTCTCCACTCTCTCTCGCTCCCTCGTTTTTCTGTTTGTCTCCATCATTCTGTCTTTTTTTTAAACTACATGCAGCCTGCAACAACAAAGGCCACCACGGATGGAGTCTGGAGTTGGGTGCTGATGGGAGCATGGGAATTACTACCCCCCCCCCCACACACACACACACACACAAAGTCCTCGAGTCACTTGTCACACTAAATCTCTTAATTAGAGTTATTTATTTACCCACTGACAGATATTTGGTTAATTCTACCACATTTGCACATGGCCCGACTCACGCAGTAGGTCCTGAAAATGTCATCAGCTCTCCTGCTAATGGGAACACAAGTGTGGCGTTTACTGAGGTGATGGATTACGGTGGGGTTTTCAGCCAGGACAGGTGAGGTTTGACAAACATAATCAACAACCAAATGGTGCCGAGGCAAAAAGCACACTGGTTTTACTGTTTCAATACACTCAGTCACACAGAGGGAAACAGTAGTACTGGATTATTTAAAGTGGCCTTTCAGTAGTTAGGACCTTATCTAGCACCTGATGCAAAGTAGTACCCAGCATAGCACAAGTGGCATTGCTATTTTTTGACCATCAATTTTGTAATTTTCATGTCCAGCACCCATGTTGTTTAAATACACAATATACTTGCAATATATAAGTCAAGGGCCGATTTATTTTTTTTTCTGTTTGTTAGCTACACAATATTCCGATACATCTTACACAGGCAGGTTCACGCCTATGTAAGATGTATGTGTATTGCTTTCATGAGGCAGCAGAAAGCGAGTGCACCATAGACCACCACAAACTGGGGCTAGAGTTGTTCTGGTATTTATGCGGTGCAATATTCAAATACACCTTTCATGGGAATGTTCACGATACACATACACTCTGATTGTACAAATAGGGATGAGCATGAATCCCTTTCTCCACCAGAAAACCTCTCACTTCTGTCACCTGTGAAGATTTATTATACTAAATGTGTTGCAGATCTCATCTTTGGTTGTATGTCATAAACGGTTGTTTCTTCTTGTTTCTGCTGCACAGTGAACATTTGCTCTCCAGCTATGATTGGTGAGGGTTGTTCTCCCATGATGTCATAAACACAGCACACATACACACAGACATGCTGAGCTCACTTTTCACACTCGCGCCTCTCAGCTCTCAGACAAGCATCAGTCCACAGGATCTCAGTGGCGAGGGGAGTGCATGAACAGAGTGGTACATGCACGCTCATTCCTTCATTAACAAATTGCGTTGCCTCGTTAACTCGTTACTGCAGCGCAGCAGAAATGTTTATACACTCATATTTCTCTCTGTCAGTGGACAACAGGCGCTAACAGAGGCGTCAGGTTTGAACTGGATGAAATGATATCTGTATTACTTCCAGACTTTTAGAGCGTGATATGAAATGAGTCTGCTTCAGCCCATTTGCTGATGTGCGTGTCTGGATGTTTGTCTTAATATGGAGGATTTTTAAAAGTCTCTCTCGGTACTCAACCTTTATACAGATGCTGTGGAAATGTTGGTGTGTGTGTATGTGTGTGTACCTTGTCTGGATCCAGTTAATATTTGAGGACGCCCTCTATTGTGTTGTCCTTCAAGACAGGAGTGTGGAGGGAATACTTGAATTAAAACAAAAACAGTGCTTTCCTCCACATTAAAAATGTGTGCATACAACAAACACTCACTTTGTGTGTCCACCTTCCCTGTGACTGTGGGCACAGCAGAAACAACAACAGTACATACCCAACGTTGAGCCTGTCTGAGGTCTTAATGAGATGACATTGTGTTCCAAGATTAACCATACAAAATTTTTATCAACATATCACATATATACAAAGTTCCAGAGCCTCATCCTCCCCATGGCCACATTTAGAATTGACACATATCAAACACTGAACTTGTCTGAGCTCATAGGGGGTTGTAACACCAGGAACGTGGGCATGAATCCATGTATACTTGATCCTAACATCCAGTAGTGTCAACGCTGTGTACTCTACTCGACGCACAGATCAACAGATGGTACCCGGGACCACTGGAGAGGATGGTCTTGATCAAAGATGACTAATAAGCCTTGAAGCTCAAGATTGAGTCTCTGAAACATTGTGTACACAAAGTGATTGTCAAGATATCACATACATGTTTCAAAGACTTTGCTCCATGGTGACCACAAGTGGAATCAAAATATGCCCAAAGTCAAACTTGCCCTTTCTGAGGTCTTACTGAGGTGACCTTGTGTACAAACTTTCACCTTCGTATACTAAGCCTTTGCCAAGATTCTGTATACATATGGACCACACGGATGAGTCTTTGGCAGGAAAGAAGTGTGTAACTGCTTCACCCCAGGTAGCTGCAATGGTTAACTGCTGCTCAGGCGCTCACCATGTCAACCTCGTGTCTTAAAGAGGATGACAGATGACACTGATTAGATGAGTTTATGCTATGCCCATACCCCACCCATGGCTAATTAAGTAACTAAATACAACCCCATTTCACCCAGCACCTTACCTTGCATGCAGTTTATGCACTATGTAAATAGCAAAGTGGAGTTGGACACAACCCAAAAGCCAAATTAAATTGTCAAGATATGGCCCGTGGTACTTAAAACTATAAATTGGCACTTCTTTTTATTAAATCCCCCCCCCCCCAAAAAAAAAGGCACAACACGTGGTTCATCAAAATGACATTTTCAAGAAGTTTTAGCCACATTTAGTATGATATGGTTTTCATACATAATTACAGTACATGTTGTTTTTGTTGTTGTTTTTGTTTTTTGGTTGCTGTTTTTTTCCCCTCATCCCTGCTTCTGGTTAGTCTATTAGAGGATTCTTTTTCTCATATGCGATGAGTCACAGGAAAATGGAATCTGGAAACTATGATTGTCTCACAATTTAGAACTGATGTATGTTTGTGGGTGTGTAATGTTTCACCAAAATGCAGAAATCTTATGAAGAGATTTCTGCAGCACCATCAAAGGCAAAGCTCTTCTAACAACACAATCCGTTAAAAAAAACTATAGATCTGTGTGAGTTGATGTCACACTGAAATGCCACCCATAGCAAATAAGTGACAACCATCTTGCTTAATGTTTGTACACGAAATGTGGATTTTCGATTTCTGTGATCAGTTACTAAGTATATAATAATCTCGATCAATAGTACACAAGGAAGACTGTGATCTGAATATCATGAAAGCCTTCCTGGTGATGCTCACTTCAGATGTGTAGGAAAACTTTTCATGATATGGCCTACTTCGCAATACAAGCTGGCTAAAACAATAATAACCATACAAAATCACATATCACACCCCTGTCATGATCTGTTCCAACTGCTGCTGTCAGGCAAATGGCACAGGTTAATTAAAACAAGAACAAACAGACTCAAAAACTATTTTTATCCAGCAGTCATCAATATACTTAATGTGGCCAGAACAAAAACTAGAACATACAGTGCATCTGGAAATTATTCACTGTGCTTCACTTTTTACACATTTTATGTTACAGTCTTATTCCAAAATGGAGTGCATTCAGTTTTTTACCTTAAAATTCTACTCACAACACCCCATAATAACAACATGAAAAAACGTTTTTAAAAAACATTTTTGGTAGATTTATTAAAAATAAAAAAAAAACTAAGAAATCACATGTACATAAGTATTCACACTCTTTGCTCAATACTTTCTTGATGCACCTGTGGCAGCAATTACAGCCTCAAGTGTTCTTGAATATGATTCCACAAGCTTGGCACACCTATTTTTGAGCAGTTTTGCCCATTCCTCTTTGCAGCACCTCCCAAGCTCCATCAGGTTTGATGGGGAGTGTCGATGCACAGCTATTTTCAGTCCTGACTAGTCTCCCAGTTCCCGCTGCTGAAAAACATCCTCACAGCATGATGGTGCCACCACCATGCTTCACTGTAGGGATGGTGCCTGGTTTCCTTCAAACATGACACCTGGCATTCACACCAAAGAGTTCAATCTTTGTCTCATCAAAGCAAAGAATTTTGTTTCTCATGGTCTGAGAGTCCTTCAGGTGCCTTTTGGCAAACTCCAGGTGGGCTCCCATGTGCCTTTTACTCAGTACTGGCTTTATCTGGCCACTCTACCATACAGGCCTGATTGGTGGATTGCTGCAGAGATGGTTGTCCTTCTGGAAAGTTCCCCTCTCTCCACAGAGGAATGCTGGAGCTCTGACAGAGTGACCATCGGGTTCTTGGTCACCTCCCTGAGTAAGGTCTTTCTCCCCCAGTGTTTCAGTTTAGACGGCCAGCCAGCTCTAGGAAGAGTCCTGGTGGATCTGAACTTCTTCCATTTACAGATGATGGAGGCCACTGTGCTCATTGGGACCTTCAACGCAGAAATGTTTCTGCACCCTTCCCCAGCTTTGTACCTATTTGTGTCTACAGACCATTCCTTTGACTTCATACTTGGTTTATGCGCTGACATGCACTGTCACTGTGCGCTGTGGGACCTTTACATGTAGACAGGTGTGTGCCTTTCTAAATCAAGTACAATCAACTGAATTTATCCCAGGTGGACTCCAGTTAAGCTGTAGAAACATGTCAAAGATGATCATTGGAAAGATGATCATTTTTTAAATAAATTTGCAAAAATCTAAAAAAAAATTGAAAAAACCTTTTTCACATTGCCATTATGGGGTATTGTGAATAGAATTTGGGTGGAAAAATTAATTTCATCCACTTTGAAATAAGGCTGTAGCATAACAAAAGGTGGAAAAAGTGAAGCGCTGTGAATACTTTCCGAATACACGGTAAATGTGTGTACACAGTATGCAGTCTTGAAGGGAATTCTGTCTGCCTATGTGGGTCTGTCTTTTGTGTTTTTATTATTTTTTTTAACCCTTCATTTTAGAGTTTAATGTCTTTTGATATTTAGTATCTATATTATAATAGCCAAAAGGCGTGTGTGTATGGTCCATGTATGGCTTCAATCACAAGAGACTGGGAAGAACTGACATTTTCTGTTTGATATTCTTATGTATTTTGAGTCAAGGATGAATGCTTCGAAAACAGAAAGTTGATAGACCTAATATTTTTGGAGAAATTAGCAATATTAGCTAACAATAATAAACGATGGACATGATGCTGCAATGCACCATGGGAGTTAGGGGTTTTGTTGTTTTAAATGTTATTATTGTGGTTTATGTTAGTTCAACAGTGTTATTAGTGTTGGCAATTTATTGTGTTTTGTAGTTCAATTGGCTTGGTCAGTTTAGTTAAGTGTCATGTTGCCGTTGCCATGACTGAGTTAAGTGTCATGTTACCATGAGTGAAAACTGTACTTTATTTAATGTCTTCCTCCACTGTCTCTGTTTGTGGTGTGTAAAAATAAAAGCACCTGCTTGCAGCAGAATGCAGAAAAGAAAAAAGTGCATATACAGTAACTTCAATCATGGACAAACTGGGGAGAGCTGACATTTGCCGTTTGGTGTGCTTATGTATTTTCGGTCAAGGATGAACACCACCAAAATAGAACATTGATAGGACTAGTATTTTTGGATAAACTATGGATATTAGTTAACAACACTGAACAATTGATGTTGCTAATTACATTCTGGACTTACATGCCATTCCAGCAGGGGGTGGTAAATCATTTTTATATTACAAGTGTGCATTTGTGTCTGTGCATGATTTTTTTTATTTTTTTTAGTAAGTTCAATGTAAGTATATAATATAACTGTTGTTGTTGTCCATTCGGCTGCTCCCGTATCACCCGGGGTCGCCACAGTGGATACAGCCAGATCTGCATTGGTATTTGCCACATGTTTTACGCCGGATGCCCTTCCTGACACAACTCCAGTTTAACCTGGAGAAACACACACAGCCGCTGTTGTTCCGAAGAGGTCTCCCATCCAAGTACTAACTAGATCCTGCACTGCTTAGCTTCTGAGATCTGACAGGTTCAGGCTTACACAGAGCAGACCAGCTGCCTAAGTATATAACTGTAAATACATTAAAAATACATAGGTAACACAAGAAAGTGAAAACACTTATTTCCATTGTGGTCCATTTAAAAATCAAATGACAAAATACAAGTACTAATAAAATAAAAATACTGATAATTGTTACGAGCGAGCCAATCAACCCAAGCCCAAAAAAAGCTGCGAACTGAGTGGGGAAACAAAGTAATTTATTGAAGTAATGATACAGAGTAATTTAGAATGTGCAGAAAAGGCAGGAGGCATAGGCTGCGCAATGTCCTTAATTCCCCTCTTTGCTCCTGGTGTCCAGCACCCTGACATCGGTGTGTGAGTGTGTCTGTATGAATAGGTGTAAGCAAGGCATCATTGTAAAGTGCTTTGAGCTTCTGATGCAGATGGGAAAACGCTATATAAATGCAATCCTTTTACCATATTATCTGCAATGACAATAAATTATATTCTATTTTATTATATTATAAAATGGCCCAATCTTCAATGGCCAAAGGTCTACAATGTTCTTATAAACATGCCAAGTGAGTGCCTATGTCATTTCTGTTCTAAATCATATCATAATATCACAATGTCGATTAGGACATAAAGGACATAATAGTACACTGCTATGAAGGTGCAGTACATTTCACAATTTCAAGGTCATGATACTGTTCAAATCATGTTACATTCCTGTGAGATTTCCCCATGACAGGTACAGAAGAAAAGATGTACACAACATTAAAAAGATGGAACAATATGACTTGAAGTGTTCAACAATTGACTTGTGAATATATATTATCTGCATCCTGAGTTGAGCAAATTTGTGTCATCAGCAAATATATCTCTCAAATAAATAAGGTGGGCCCTAAAATCAAGCCCTGTGGCATGCCACAGTTTATGTTCAGTAACTCAGAACATAAATTAAGTCAAATATACTGAATAAGTCAATGGTATAGCTTTCATACACTAATTTAATCAATATTTGATTTCATGATTGAGAACATTGAATTATTTCTACAAAATGTTAGCATGTCCTGTGAAGCTTGTGTAATTTTCCCTCCCAACAACTATTGCAGGCCCCATGCCCCAAAGGAGTGCCAACGTCAAGTGGAGCCTCCAGAGCTACTGATGACGGCTTGTTCTAGACAATGTAAGAACGGACACTGCACTCCGACGGGCAAGTGCTGCTGCAGTGCTGGCTGGGAGGGACCATTCTGCAGAATTGGTAAGCGGCTTTTTTCCAGTCATCAGAAAAACTAAGACAAGAGATCTGGCGTTGTACCATACATTCCTGTGTGATTAACTGAGGTTTAGTACTGCACACTATCCACAACAGGCCCACCAATGTTTCCCTTTAAGTTAATCAAAATCATATTTTATTTTATTTATTTCCACTGAATAATACAGAATATTTTCCAATCTTTATAGGGCTTTGTTTGCCCATCTAACTGTCTGATAAGTTTCAGAACAGATCCAGGAACAGGATGTAGATGAAAAATTTGAATTATTTTACCTTCTGAACAATTGATTAACAATTTCTTTATGAACAATACACCACCATGTTTCATGGAAATCAGGAATTTCCTGCTGACAAATAAAAAACAGACAGATATGGGTGAAAATATAACAGAAGCTGGTTTCTGAGCTCTACTGTGGAGCAAGAGATGCAGCTGCTTCCTCCGCGGGCAGTGCTGGTGTGTAGTGTGAGGCTTCAGCCACTGCATGTGATGGTGTGAGTGTTGCTGCTGTCATGCTGTGGTGCTGGCCAGCCAGGAATAATTTGTCAGATTCCTCCGCCAGCGCACGGCAGTCTGTGATCGTGGTGTTGGCCAGCACTGCCCGCACCTTAGGAGGGAGTTGGTGCACAAAAAGTCCGGCCGGTGTCTTCTCAGGAGCTGCAGCATTCTGTCCATGAGCTCTGAGGGCTTGCTGTCCTCCAGCCCGTGCAGAGAGAAGAGTCTGCTGGCCCTTTCAGTGTCTGACAGTTCAAACGTTTTGAGGAGGTGATCTTTGATGGCTGCGTATTTGTTCACAGCAAGGGGCTTTGCAGGAGCACGATCAGCTTCGATCAGTCTGCTGAGGAACTGCTGAGGGCCGACATGATGTAATAATATTTCGTGTCATCTGCAGTGATCTCTCAAAGCAAACTGCGTCTCTGGTTTTGCAAGCCAGGCGGCAGTTTACAGAAGCGTGAACATCAAGTGTGAAAAAGTTTCAGCAGCAGCAGACATTCACACAGCTGCAGTGCCCGGTGATCAGAAACAGCGGGGTTTTGAAAAAAGAGGGCAGAGAGAGCGACAGCGCTATCTCTCTCTCTTTCTTTCTCTCTCTCTCCCCCTCTCTCCCCCTGCCCCCCCCCCCCCCCCCAATGCAAAGAAACGGAATGTTTAAGTTCGCTTGTGAGTTTAAATGGCAGTACTTTTTTGTGTGGGGGAGCACACAAGGGCTCTGAACTTTTTTTTTTAGCACAAAATAAAACACACAAAATAATGTATATACATAAAACAACCAAAGAGAGAAGGAGAGAGAAAAAAAATACAATATAAATAAAGTGCACTGAACTTTGCGATCTGATGTTTCCAACCCTGACAAGGAAGCAGTGTATCCTGCTGAAAATTTGGAGTGCCTTTGCTTTTTACCGTTTTGAGAATGGAGCGCATTTCTACAATACAAGAAAAAAAACGTAGGCAGGAGCGCGGCAAGGGCTACATGCAACAGTAAACGACATTAAAATCAAACATACACAGCTGCAAGAAAATCTACAAATGCAACAACACTCGATTACCCAGGAAAAACGCAGAGTACACGTGCATTTTGGGCATACTGTAAACGCAACTCTACGCTTGCGCCGGTGAGGGGCTATACCGAGGTGTTCCCAGGCCAGTGTGGAGATATAATCTCTCCACCTAGTCCTGGGTCTTCCCCGGTGTTTCCTCCCAGCTGGACATGCTTGGAACACCTCCACAGGGAGGCGCCCAGGGAGCATCCTTACCACATGCCCAAACCACCTCACCTTTCAACATGAAGGAATAACAGCTCTACTCTGAGCTCCTCAGGGATGACAAAGCTCCTCACCTTATCTCTAAGGGAGACACCAGCCACCCTCCTGACCCAACCCTCATGACCATAGGTGAGAGTAGGAATGAAAATTCATATACTGTTCATGCAACTGTCATAGCAACTTCCAGGATCATGTCTCCTGTTTTTTCTGTGTGCACACACAACAGCATTTCCATCAGATACCTCTATATACACCTTTCCCTTTCCTTTTCCTGTTTGGTTGATGTTATGGTATGCCTACAACACACCCATGCATAAAGTGCAGCATTAATGCAGCCCTTTACATCCAGCACTCAGGATTGTGTTTCTCAACTTCTGTTTTCCTCTCTTTGGCTGCAGCAAAATGCGAACCGGTCTGCAGAAATGGAGGAGTGTGCATAGAGCCCAACTTGTGCCTGTGCAAAAGTGGCTACTCCGGCGCTCAGTGTGAGAGCAGTGAGCGGGGAATGCCCAACGATCAGCAAAAAGACGGCCTACTGGACCACATCATTGACATGACTTCGTACCTCCTCGACCTAAGCACCTACATCGTATAGGGGTGTACAATGGGAGGAGGCCATCATCCTAAAGTGACACAAATCTACCTACCACCACCAGCAGGCGCTAATGAGGTGTCCTTAATATGGCATCTTCTTGTTCCACACAAGCATGTGTATACACACACATACACATACACAAATACGCACAGGCTCCTCGTCAGGCTGCGCTTCATCCACATCTCCATAACCAAACTCTTCCTTTTCCAACCTATAAGCTACTTGCTCTTGAGCACCAGGCCTGGCATCCAAGCCGTGTTCACATTTCAAGAGATGTGAGATGGACTGAGACATTCTCTCTGTCATTTGTGCACGGCTGACTCCTCGTTAGGGTCAACACTTGCCACAGAGGACACTGCACAGGAACAGACCGTTTTAACCTGAGACTTTGTTTTCTGGGGCTGTCAGTCGCCTTATGTAAGACCCTGAAAAATGGAGTTTGAAGATGTTTCAGCAAAGACAGTCCAGGAGTTACCTAAAGACTGAAAAATCTGAGGAATGGCAACATTTTTGAGCTCAAGAGCTAATTTTTTTTCCATTCAAATACAGCAAAGTAAAGATGTTTTAAAGAACACACTGCTTCTCAGCCTCACTTATACTGTCATCGTGCAGAGCTGCAGTCCTCTGTGCTGTTCTATTCTAAAGGCACACTTATGATGTATTTAGTTTGTGAGCACATTGTCATAAAAGGTATAGTGGTATACAGTACGTGTACTTTGGTAGAGACTTGTTATCGCTTGTAATCGATGTACAGAATGGCTCTTCGGCAGAGGACTATGATCTACACGTTGTACATTTCAAAGCCAGTCTCACATGATCTGAACAGTCTCCTACTCCTGTGCACTGTATTTGTTTCTTTCGTTAACATCGTTACTCATAAAGAGTTAAGTGAGAGTAGCTTCGGATCCACACCGACACAGATCTGGTTTAATAAACTCCTTCCATTGTGTCACACACTGAACCTGAACCCAAACGCCGCATGACAAAGGGAAGAGACAGCACAGTGATGTATATTTCCAATAGACGACTTAGCATTGCAAAAACTATAACAATACTATTATTATCATAGAGGAGGGTTTATTTTTTTATGCGTAATAATATATGGGAGAGAATGGTGTTTATAGAAAGCAGTTTTATTACCTTCATCAGCTCATATCATTTCCTGTTCTTTTAAATGCTGTAGTGCATAGTTGAACCCAAACAGACTGAAGAAACCAACTGCCTTAAACTATTTACTCAAGTGCAAATAAAACATACCAGCTGATGTAATTAAAGGAGATGAAACTAATTATATACAGTCAAAATAAATAGGCTTCACTGATTAAAAACACTTTGAATTATTTGGGTTAATTCAACTTAAATGGGTTAAGGTGGTTTCCTGAAGAGTTCAACCCAACTCATCAGCTTTCACAGTGCAAATAACCTTCTTCCACTGTTGAGAAAAGTTCACCAGAATGCCTTGTATTTTTTTTAATGCATGTCTATGCCTGCACAGAGAAATGTGAGGCAGGTGGATGAGTGATTCTCATATTTTACCTTAAGATATGGCAACATTACCGCTGTCAGTAATGTGTCTCGGTTGTGAAATGATCAAAGATCCAGTCGGGCCATCAGGTCGCTGCTGAATCAGTTGACAGTTCAAGGGAGATGTTATCTGCAGAGGGCACGTTTAAGATTAACCTGAGAATCTCTCTCGTGGAGATACTGTAAGTGTGAGAAACAGTTCAGCTCCATGTGCTCCTGCAGGTTATATTGCCCATATTTCACTTCACTGCATAATCAATGTTATTAATACCTCTAATTTGTGGTTTAAAGTTGCATACTATCAGGTTTTAATCTTGTTTCCCTTGATGATTTTTTGATAAAACAGTTGTCACAGGTCATTGAAGATCAGCAATGTCTCAAAGCGCATTTGTTTGTGTTTCCATCTCCCACTTTGCTTGTTTTGCAGAAAAAAGTCAGCTCTACCTGTTCTAATGAGGCAAAATGGAATTCATGCTGTAAAAATGGAAAGCATCATAATTTTAGCACTTAATGTGAACGTTGCATTGTAGCTGCTGAGAAGGCGTGGTGTGAATAGAATAACCATTTGCATTATTTAAGTAGTTACACAAATAAAATAATTATTTAAGTTCTCTATGTTGTTTTTACCATTGTACTGTATGTGACAATTTTTTATACCTCTATTGTAAATAAAGCTAGGGATAACTTTGTTTCTCTTCAGAAATATCAATATGTGTATTAAAATTTATAGCATGTCTGAAATACTTGTGAGACAGTTTTACGGCTATATGTGCAGTGCATCTGTAAAGTATTCACAGTGCTTAATTTTTCCACATTTTGTAGTGTTACAGCTTTATTCCCAAATGGATTCAATTAATTTTTTTCCCTAAAAATTCTGCACACAATACCCCATAATGACAATGTCAAAATGTTTTTGTTGTTGTTTTTTAGATTTTTGCAAATGTATTAAAAATAAAAACACCTAACAAATCACATGTACGTAAGTATTCACAGCCTTTGCCATGGAGCTCAAAATTGAGGTTAGGTGCATCCTGTTTCCACTGATCATCCTTGAGATGTTTCTGCAGCTTAACTGGAGTCCACCTGGGGTAAATTCAGTTGAATAGACATGATTGGAAAAGGCACACACCTGTCTACATACAAGGACCCACAGTTGACAGTGCATGTCAGATCACAAACCAAGCTGGGTGTCTGAGACACCTGAGATAGGATTGTCACGAGGCACAAATCTGGGGAAGGGTACAGAAACATTTCTGCTGTTTTGAAGGTCCCAATGAGCACAGTGGCCTCCATCATCTGTAAATGGAAGAAGTTCAGATCTACCAGGACTCTTCTTAGAGCTGGCCGCTCGTCTAAACTGAGCGATCTGGGGAGAAGGGCCTTAGTCAGGGAGGTGACCAAGAACCCAATAGTCACCTTCTGGAAGGACAACCATCTCTGCAACAATCCACTAATCAGGCCTATATGGTAGAGTGGTCAGACAGAAGCCAATTCTTAGTAAAAGGCACATGGCAACCCACCTCAGAACGACTCAATCTTTGTCTCATGGTCTGAGAGTCGTGAAGCATGGTGGTGGCAGCATCATGCTGTGGGGATGTTTTTCAGCAGCAGGAACTGGGAGACTAGTCAGGCTTGAGGGAAAGATGAATGCAGCAATATACAGACACATCCTGGATGAAAACCTGCTCCAGAGTGCTCTTGACCTCAGACTGGGGCGATGGTTCATCTTTTAGCAGGGCAATGACCCTAAGCACACAGCCAAGATATCAAAGGAGTTTCTTCAGGACAACTCTGTGAATGTCCTCGAGTGGCCCAGCCAGAGTCCAGACCTGAATCTTATTGAACATCTCTGGAGAGATCTGAAAATGGCTGTGCACCAATACTCCCCAGCCAACCTGATGGAGCTTGAGAGGTGCTGCAAAAAGGAATGGACAAAACTTATTCATGTTGTCATTATGGGGTGTTGTGAGTAGAATTTTGAGAGAAAAATTGAATTTACTCCATTATGGAATAAGGCTGTAACATAACAAAATGTGGAAAAAGTGAAGCACCGTGAATACTTTCTGGATGTACTGTACCTGCTCCTAATCAATCATCAATCCAATGTCAAGTAAACAGCAGGTGACAGGCAGCTATGGGCTGTTGCAAAGGCAAAGCAAAACAAAGTTCAACCAGATGTCAAAAGGTTTGTCCTCATTATATTCACATTTATTTTAGTGAGTTACAAAATTATAGCATTTCTTGTTTTTGAGTTGTTAAACTACAGTAGGACTCTTATCTACCTATTCACTCACTTCATTATAAAGGATGTGTGTGTACAGTCATAATCTCTTTGGATATACTGTTTTACAATAATATTGTCTGATTTCTGCTAAAATTTCCACTGACGGTTTGTCCTCCCAGCTAAGCACAGATGTGGCTACTATCCCTTATTTGAATGGAAACACTTCCTGCAGAGCTCTCAGTGACAAGACAGTCGAGTGACAGCTCCAACAGTACGCGTCGCTCCGAGCGCAAATCGAAATCCTGCATTTGAAGTGGAAATTCTGCACTTCATTTTCAGGAACTACACACACACACACACACCAAGGCTGCTGCTGATGGCAATATTAATTTCCTTCTCAAAATACCAACGAGGCTTTTGTGTTGTGCAATGATAGTGGAGACCACCCACCTCACTCTGGTCGCACTCACACACACTCGGGGCACACACAAACACAAATGCACATTCCCGTATTTAGAGTAACACAATACTAAGTTGTCTGTGGAGTGTTCACATCCAATCAAAATTGCATAAAGTAGAACTGCCCAATAGTTCTGCAAAATCCAGTGTATATTTGAGTTTATACACTATCTGTGGCATGAATCATTACTTTTCGTTTGGAATAGTTTTCTTTTTCCTTCCCAAAAGGCCCTTGTCTGGCTATCATTTCCAAACAGTGTAACCCAGTACTTTGAATAAACAAGAGCAGCCTGTATACCAAATATTTGCAGGAGTGAGATGGCTTGAAGTGCATGCTATAATATTGTGTACATGAGTGAAAGAGGCAGCACAAGTAATACTTATAGGGTAACAGAAAGAGAGCGTACAGTGCTGTGGGGGAGGAACATTTGCATCCAATTACAAAGAGAAGCAACATTCCTTTAGTTAAAAAAAAAAGTGAACAATGTGTTATGTAATTCGACCCAGTGATGCGCACAATGGCATCAAGTGGAAGATTAGCTTTTCAGCTAACTTTGGAAAAAAACCTTAGCAGACCGCTTAGCTCCTGCTAAATTTATTTACGCTAACTTTTTTCTTTTTTGAATAAAGTTTCACAGTTAAAACCATCTGAATATCTGTCATCATCATTTGCTTTTGTGCACAGTTGTTTTTTTGTTTTTTAATATGAATTCTGACCTTACATACCCACTACATTCCACAGGTGAACAGATTAATTGGAAACAGGTGAGTGTCATGACTGGGTATAAAAGGAGCATCCCCAAAAGGCTCAGCTGTTCACAAACAAAGATGGGAGGAGGATCACCACTTTGTGAACAACTCCGTGAAAAAATAGTCCAACAGTTTAAGAACAACGTTTCTCAATGTTCAATTGCAAGGAATTTAGGGATTCCATCATCTACAGTCCATAATATAATCAGAAGATTCAGAGAATCTGGAGAACTTTCTACACGTAAGCGGCAAGGCCGAAAACCAACATTAAATGCCCATGACCTTTGATTCCTCAGGTGACACTGCATTAAAAATCATCATCGTGTAAAGGATCTTACCGCTTGGGCTCAGGAACACCTCAGAAAACCACTGTCAGTTAAAACAGTTTATCGCTACATCTACAAGTGCAAGTTAAAACTCTACCATGCAAAGCGATAGCCATACATCAACAACATCCAGAAACATCCAGCATCTGTGATGGTACGGGGGTGTGTTAGTGCCCATGGCATGAGCAACTTACACATCTGTGATGGCACCATCAGTGCTGAAAGGTACATCCAGGTTTTAGAGCAACACATGCTGCCACCCAAGCAACGTCTTTTTCAGGGACGTCTCTGCTTATTTCAGCAAGACAATGCCAAGCCACATTCTGCACGTGTTGCACATGCTACATCAAGCAAGAATGGGAAAGAATTCCACCTACAAAGCTTCAACAATTAGTGTCCTCAGTTCTCAAACGCTTATTGAGTGTTGTTAGAAGGAAAGGTGATGTAACACAGTGGTAAACATACCACTGTCCCAGCTTTTTTGAAACGTTGCAAAATGAGCAAATATTTGTACAAAAACAATAAAAATTTATCAGTTTGAACATTAAATACCTTGTCTTTGTGTGTAGTCAATTGAATATACGTATGTTGCATGTGTATACATGTGATTTGCATAGTTTTGCTTGTACAGATCTGGTCAGATTCAGAAGCATAATTCTGTAGAACGTTACTACTTATGTGATGACAACTTCATACCACACCGGCTCTCCCTTCATGTCATATGGTTTGAAACCAGATTAATGTAGTGGTTGCGGTGCTAATCCTGCCACAAACATCAAATTGTGAAATTGAGTCTAACATGCATGTTTGGATGATATAAGAAAAAAATAAGTGCTTTGATGAATGTCTCATAAATACACGGAAATCATACCATCCCTGGTTCTCAAGACCAGGAACCTTGGCTCTATTCTTTTCTACTCTCCTATTTTACTCATCCTTTTTAGATATTTAGATATACCTTTTTATACTGGCATAGTTCCACCTTAGATTTGGAATATAATATATACGATATACCTTACTGAATTTTCATGCAAACTCCACACCGAATGTTAGTGGAACCAATCTCACAACTGTCGTGCTGTGATGAGGGAAAATTGATAACCACTGTGCCCCTGTGCTCCCCATGACATGAATCTCAAGCTGCAAAGTTGACTTAATGAAGCTCAATATAAGGTTTACGGAATATGAAGCTAACTGGATGTAAATTTAAATGAATATCAAGCTGAACTGTACATTAAGAAAGCTGCTTTCAGAATTTATCCAATGTTGTTATGGGTGTGAAATGTACGACTTGTTTTCTTGATCCATTGCCAGCTTGGCTTGTCAAAAATCTGTGGCAATATCTAGACCTGTGTAGCTTAATGTAGTTACTTAAAAGAAAGATGCTTTCCACATCGGTGGGGTCATTTACAGGAAAACTGTGACATTTTACAACCTGGGCTCTATTTTTCGATGTATTGGGGTTCAACTTTCACTGTTACAGAACAAGCCCCTCCACCGTAATCAACTTGTAATGCCTCAGTAGAGTGCAGTGCCACCAAATGGATGGGAGGCTAAGGTAAGCAACTAACTATAATAAGCCATCTTAAAACATTTATTTACGGGTGATTCTTTAACTACGGGCACTATTGGCCTTGTAAATGTAATTTCCACCACACCATTGCCTTACAATATAAAGCGCCTTGGGGCAACTGTATGTTGTGATTTGGCGCTATATACATGTGCTCCGATGTCACTGTTTATCTCCATAGAAACTATCCAAACAATCTTTCATACAAACTGTTAAGGGACATTACAGTGTTGTGGTGGAAATTACGGCAATAGTGTGGGACAACTACATTTTGTTTAAAAAAATCACAACAGTTGTATGACATTGAATACCCCAATTATGTTTTGATTATTTTACTGATATTTTATTCAGAGATATTTTAAAACATTAGAAAAAAACGTTTTTTTACCATTCATTTTTATCATTGAAGATCAAAAGTCTGGGTGTGGGACAAGCACAAAACGGCAATATTTGCATATAATGATGCTGAAAAAAGGTGAAAAAGTTATCATAGACTACTAGAACAAATTTCTTAACACACTTTCATTGTAAAGATAACTATAAAAGTGTGACATTTCCCCTTTTTTCTGTTTTTCATACAATATGATCAAAGGACATAATAAGTGCCCGTAGTCTAAGAATCATCCTTACAAGGTTTATTAGTATACACGTTTACCACTGTAGGCATCCTTCTCTGTCCTACCAGACCTTTCCAATGACATGAGTGTTTTTAGCTTACCTCATACAATAACATATGCAGTCAGTTAGCCCATGACAGTGCTCACAATATTGAACTGGTTAAAATAATTTTTGTCTTTTGTGAAAAGACGAACACCAAAACATTTAACATTTAAAAAAAAAAAAAAGAACCCAGGTTGAAAATTGTCAGTGTTCCCCTTTACTAATGGCCTTCTCAAGGGTTTATTGATCAATTGTGGTATAAATAAAATTGATTTACACAACAAGCAGTAGATTCTTGCATAAGTGTGTCAGCAAAATTATATGAACCAAAGGGAGCCTTGTGAAATGTCTAAATAGAGACCATGATTTTTCCAATGTATTTTCTTTAACTACCCTCCAGATTGAAGCCTTTTCCCCACAATTGTACAATTGTGGTGTAACAGCTACCAGCTGACTCCAATAAATTGACTTTTGCTGGTACTCTGCCTATGCATGGTAGATTTTTAGGGACCACCGCAGCGCTCGTCATGTCTCGTGTGCCTGCTCTGTGCACCATGAATAAGTATCACGTCAGTCTAATAAAAAGTATTGTGCTGTCATAGATTTATGTATGAAGGAAACTATGTTTTTAGAAGGAGCCTAAAGCATTTCAGAAAGCAAGATCTAAACTCTAAGTGTAAACCTGAACTCTGTTTGATTAACTTTGACTTCTCAGTTTTGGAACAGGTGATCTGAGTTAGTTCACTCAACTTTAAGTATAATTAACCCTGAGTATAGTGTGTGCTGTACATGAGGAGAAAAAAAAGCCCTGACACCACAGTTGTAACAACTGGAAGAAAAAGTTCAGTCCTGCTATTTTGTCCCAGTAGAGGCAGAAATATTAATGAATGTCTCTGTAGAATGAATGTATATTTTTATAATAGTAGCAGCAAAAAATGGAAGCTGGTGTGGCAGAAAATTCCTTATTGATTTAATGAGTGAGTATTGATGTTTATCCAGTGTGTTTCAGTCAGTATTTACATAAAAAGAAAAATCTCTAGTTCGATAAATAAATAGCTATCACAGTGGCCTAGAGAAGCAAGAAAACGTAAGACACACCTTTAACAAAAGGGGAAAACACACACAACTGGCATCAGTTCAGCAAATTATTTGCATCAACAAAATAATTGTCTCTTGACCATATCTCAATTAAATCTTGCAACCTGAGAAAAAGCTTGGAGAGAACACAAATATAACGAGCAGCACATGCAACAATTTAACTTGATGACACATCTGCTGCACATTTTCATAACGCACGGAACAAAACGGGCTTTTACCTGGAAGATTTTTTTTCTAACTGGTAAATCAATTCATCGACCAAAAAATACTTTATTTTTCTGAGTATAAGTTGTGGTGTGTTTTTTTTATTTTTACTAGTTTTGGAGTTCTTGCAACTTATAATCCAGTGTGACTTGTATACAAAACAAAAAACAAATAATAATAAGAAGAAATCACGCATTTGTTGTTCATAATACACAAACTCTTTCACACTCTTATTTATACGCGTACTTACGGCCAAATTAGAGTTTCCAGCTCATCCAACCTGCATGTCTTTGGAAGTCAGAGCACCCAGAGGGAACCCACATGAACATACAAACTCCACACAGAAAGGACCAGGTAGGAAGTGATACCGTAACCTTCTTCCTGCAAGGCAACAGTGCAAACCACTAAACAACCGTACTACCCCAATCCCAAATTGAAGAGCTGATTAATACAGAAAAACAGGTGTGACTTATACTCTATATAAGTATTAAACAAAACTAAATATTAAACAAAACTAGTTAGTTCATAGTATAACGCCAATGTTCACAGTTGTTTAAAAAGGAAAAATCATTTATTTTGAAAAATAACATTTATTGGTAAATTATTGTCAGTAAATGACCTTGAATTTTTTGGAGTGTGTTTTAGTTGTGACTGTTCTTCTGATTTATCTGCACTCTGAAAAACATTTGTGTTCATTATTTCAATGCACTTTCTACATGTGTATATACAGTAAATGCATTTATTCATGCATGTGCACATTTATACCCCTGGCTGTATATCTGCTTTTGTCACACCCATAATTGCGCAGCGTGTTGTGTGACCTCATGTGTTTACTCTGGGATGTGAGTGAGTACTGCTGAGGCATCTCAAGTCTCACATTCCCCGATCCCGATCGCTTTACTAATGAAGACGTACGTTCCGAGCGGCTCGCAGCTGCGGCCTTTTCCTCCTGCCTCACTTACTCTCAGCTTATCACGTAACAAAACAAACCGAACTCTCCGACCACCTCGGAGGCGGTTTGGCTTCGATTTACGCATTTTTGTCAGCTTCTGCTTCAGAGAGGTTGTTATTGTTGCTGCTGTTTTGTCATCCAAGTAGCATCCCTCACATTTTATTCCAGTTTAAACAGTCTTCATAGCTACACCTTATTCCCATATCAAACAGTTTTCTCCATTATTGCTCACTGTCCATCTGTCCTTCCACTCTTCATTCCAGCACTCGCTCTCCTTCTCTTTTCTCTGCTCTCCTGGGTTCGGTCCTTGTTTACTGTCCCAGACGGTAGCACTGACTCGCATCCATGAAATGATGCAATTTAGGTTCCCACTGGGGCTCAATCTGTCATGTTAGCACGTGCAAAACGCCCACAGAGGGCCAAGAATGGATCCGAATGTTCGGTCACAGGTAAGAGGTTGCGAGGGGTCGTGTTTCGTCAGACTCAGAGCCTTAAACTTGGTAATGAAGGAATTGGGAATTAAAATGGCAAACGTACCTTTGATCACACACTGAAATAGTATATGTGCATGTACTACATATGTGTGTAGTGCATGAAAATTCACACTTTGTGCATGTGTTGCATATTTCTATAGGACTGTGCATGTGGCTGTCAAAGCAACACATCGCTCTTTGTCTGCCTCACCTGTCTATGATCCTGAACTGGCCTGGGTAAACAACTGATGTCGGTTGGAATGGACCACCTAGGCATAAGTTTCCATGTGGGGGTATCTCCTCAAAGCAAAGTAAGGAAACTTTCCGAAACACATTAAAAAGAGTTATGCAAATGGTTTACGGCAGCGCTCGTGTGGCTGTATTGTTATATTAATCTGTATACACTGTGGCTCATCTTGGCAGGGCCCTTTGTTTGCCTTTGGTCTTAATCTGCACGGCTCATTTCGAGGTTACATCACTCAGAGCCAACAGAGGAACATCCGCCACTGCGTTACTAATAACACTAGAGCTAACACTGGGGTCGAATGGCATTTGTATGTCAACTAAAGCCCCCCCCCAAAAAAGGGTCAATGAATAGGCAAAAACCTTCTGCTAAAGAAACTGGACACCTGACCAGCAGTGTTGGCAAAGTAACTTTGAAAAGTTACTTTTTTAGTTGCTTTATACTGTTACTGTTGTGTGGGCCGCCAGAAGAGGAGGTACTGCTGGCCCACCACCAGAGGGCACCCTGCCTGAAGTGCGGGCTTCAGGTACGAGAGGGCGCTGCCGCCACGGACACAGCCGGGGGTGACAGCTGTCACTCATTATCTCATGACAGCTGTCACCCATCTTCACTTCATCATTTCACTCCATAAAAGCTGGACGTCATCTCCACCTCGTTGCCGAGATATCATCTACCTGTGAAGGTAACTTTCTCAGCCGTTGTTTTTGTCTTTTCAGACAGTGTTTGCTTCTGTATTGTTTGCAGTCGGTTCTGTGAGTGCTCGCAGCTGGAGGCTGAGTTTGTGATATGTGGAGAGCTGATGTCTTCACTCCCCACGCCAAACTGTTGATAAGTACTCACTACTACTGCACGTGCCAGTTTTCTGGATTAGAGGTGGAGGTGATATTCCCACCATTGTTGTTACTGGGTGTGCACGCACCCACATCTTACTGTTTTTGCTCCTCGCCAGCAGTACCAGATCCGACATTCGGAGATGGTGGCCACCTGGGGACTCGGGACTTAGCGGCTCCAGTATTCTCCAGGTTCGGTGGCGGAGGAAATCGTGTGGTTCCGGTTCTTCTCAGGACAGACGTCTTCTATCCTCGAGCCTGACCACACGTCACCTTTGTGGATTGACTGTTTGCATAAATTCTGTAATCCTCTGTGTTTTGGTTGTGCTCTTTCACAACAGTAAAGTGTTCATATTCGACTCTTTCATTGTCCGTTCATTTGCGCCCCCTGTGTGGGTCCGTGTCACTACACTTTCCCAACAGGATATCTCGGCCAGCGTCATGGATCCCGAGGGGCGTCAACCATCTGTTGGACAACCAATGGAAGAGCAGGGTGCACAGGCGTCTGCAGGAGGCGTGATTGGTGAGTTGCAGCAAAATCCTCACCGCCTTTACCGCTCGGTGGATCTGATGACCAGAGCAAAAACATCATCCTTAATCGCAGGATGGAGGCTCTCATCGCGCAGGTGGAAGCGCGCGCTCAGAGCGCTGCTGCAGCTCCTCCTCCTGCCAACCCGGTGCAGAATATAGACATTCCTCTGGTCGTTCAACGACCCCCCCCACCATCCCCTGAAGCATACATAAGTTCCCCAGAGCCGTACGGAGGTTGTGTTGGAGACGTGCGCAGACTTTCTTATGCAGTGTTCGCTCGTCTTTGCACAACTTCCCGTAATGTACGCGTCTGACACCAGTAAGGTGGCTTATGTAATTAACTTGCTTCGTGGTGAGGCACGCGCTTGGGCTACGGCGCTTTAGGAGCAAAATTCACGGCTCCTTACCACTTATACTGGGTTTGTGAGGGAGTTCAACACGGTTTTTGATCACCCTAACAGAGGAGAGACTGCTTCAACAGTGCTGCTGTCAATGAGACAGGGGCGCCGGAGCGCAGCCGAATATGCAGTCGACTTCCGCATCACGGCTGCGAGGTCCGGCTGGAATAACGTTGCGCTCTACGCCGCCTTCATAAACGGACTGTCGTCGGTCCTGAAGGAGCACCTGGTAGCCAAGGAAGAACCGGGGGATTTAGATGGGCTTATTGATCTTGTTTATACGGTTTAGACAATTGGTTAGAGGAACGCCGTCGGGACTGACGTAGTCTCAGATCGTGGTCCCCAGTTTTCCTCTCAAGTCTGGAGGAGTTTCTGCAGAGAACTGGGGGCCACCGTGAGCCTCTCTTCCGGGTACCACCCACAGACGAACGGACAGGCAGAACGGGCCAACCAAGAGTTGGAACAGACCCTCTGCTGTGTGACATCCGCGCACCCGATGGCCTGGAGTAACCATCTGGCCTGGATCGAGTATGCACATAACAGTCAGGTGTCTTCTGCCACCGGTCTCTCCCCGTTTGAGGTGTGTCTGGGGTACCAGCCCCCATTGTTTCCCGTGGTGGAGCGAGAGGTCGGTGTGCCCTCGGTCCAGGCCCACCTGTGGAGGTGCCGTCGGGTGTGGCGCACCGCCCGTTCTGCCTTGTTGAAGGCCCGGATGAGGGCTAAGACCCATGCAGACCGCCGGCGGTCCCCGGCCCCTGCATACCAGCCCGGGCAGGAGGTGTGGTTATCAACCATGGACATTCCCCTGCAGGTGGATTCCCCCAAACCAGGGGTGGGCAATCATGTGCCATGAAGGGCCGAAGCACTGCAGGTTTTCCTTGCTACCAATCACCTCAGCAGGTGATTTCATTAATGTTCAGGTGTTTCAACAGGTGATTTCATTGACAACCAGGTGTTTATGACAACCAGGTGTTTATGTTCAAGGGAGACGCTCATCAGCAACCCACCTACTGAGGTGATTGGTTGCAAGGAAAACCTTCAGTGTCTCGGCCCTCGTTGCCCACCCCTGCCCCAAACTGATGGACAGGTTCATTGGACCATTCAAGATCGTCAAAATCCTCAGTCCTGCTGCAGTGAAGCTCCAGCTCCCGGCTTCACTGCGGATCCACCCTGTTTTTCATGTCTCCCGGATTAAACCACACCTCACCTCACCCCTCTGTGCTCCTGGTCCGGCGCCGCCTCCTGCCCGGATCATTGACGGGGAGCCCGCTTGGACTGTACGCCGGCTCCTGGACGTCCGTCGAATGGGCCGGGGGTTCCAGTATTTGGTGGACTGGGAGGGGTATGGACCCGAAGAATGCTCCTGGGTAAAGAGGACTTCATCCTGGACCCGGCCCTCTGGCCGATTTCTACTGCCGTCACCCCGGACAAGCCTGGTCGGGCGCCAGGAAGCGCCCGTTGGGGGGGGGGGGGTCCTGTTGTGTGGGCCGCCAGAAGAGGAGGTACTGCTGGCCCACCACCAGAGGGCACCCTGCCTGAAGTGCGGGCTTCAGGCACGAGAGGGCGCTGCCGCCACGGACACAGCCGGGGGTGACAGCTGTCACTCATTATCTAATGACAGCTGTCACCCATCTTCACTTCATTTGTTTTTGCTCCTCGCCAGCAGTACCAGATCCGACATTCGGAGATGGTGGCCACCTGGGGACTCTGGACTTGGCGGTATCCAGTATTCTCAGGTTCGGTGGCGGAGGAATCGTGTGGTCCGGTTCTTCTCAGGACAGATGTCTTCTATCCTCGAGCCTGCCCCACACATCACCTTTGTGGATTGACTGTTTGCATAATTCTGTAATCCTCTGTGTTTTGGTTGTGCTCTTTCAATCAGTAAAGTGTTCATATTCGACTCTTTCATTGTCCGTTCATTACGCCCCCTGTTGGGGTCCGTGTCACTACACTTTCCCAACAGTTACTTCATTAGCACCTGTATGCAAGTATTTTATTAGAAGCTGCTGACAACGTTGCAACTATATAATAATGTACTATAAGGTAACTAGTATTTAAACTTGGTTACTCTAATATTAAGTATCAGTAAATAACTAATCACCAAAGTAACTAATGTACCTTTCTGAGTACTCAGACTTAAATAACCACGTTAGATTACGAGGTTACTTATTGTTACATTCAGCAACTGCAGACAAATTGTCGGCAGCTGCTAATGAAGTAACTGTAAAATGAACCTGTAAAAAGTAACTAATAAAATAACTTTACAATTTTGACCGTAGGTGTTTTGTGCATGTGTGAATGTGTTTGTCTCTCTATATATGGCCCTGTGATAGACTGGTGTCCTGTCCAGGTTGTACCTTGCCTCCTGCCCTATGACTGCTGGGATAGACTCCAGAGTAGTAGAGATTGGAGTAAGTAGGTATAGGAAATAGGTGAATGAATGAATGAATGTTTTATCACTGTTGTTCATCACTGCCTTTATTATGATAGCTACCACCACAAACTGCCGCGAAGATCATTGGCTTGATTAGGTCACTAGCAATTTTAAAGTAATTATGTTAATTTTATTATTACTTCCACCTGATCAGCACCATTTACCTTTTTTGTTTGTCACAGTTCAGCACCCACAAGAAAAGGACATAATTTGGCAAAAAAGGTTTACTCCAATCACAGGAGATGTAAGGAAACTGGAGTGTCTGGGGTTTTTTTTCTGGTATATTTTGATATTTCTGCACGATAACGAAGGTCCTAATGCTTCCAGTGTGTGTTAAATGGACTGCATTATATAGCACTTTTCCATCTGCATCAAATGCTCAAAGTGCTTTACAAATAATGCCTCACATTCACCCCTGATGTGAGGGTACTGCCATACAAGGTACTCACTACACACCGGGAGCAAACTAGGAGATTAAGGACCTTGCCCAAAGGCCCTTAGTGATTTTCCGGTTAGGCTCGAATTTGAACCGAGGATCCTCTGGTCTCAAGCCCAACACCTTAACCACTAGACCATCAACCTCCCCCAATTGCTCTGTGGTTGTAAGACCTGGCTTTGTGTCAACTGAACACTTACTTAGGGAAACCCAAATGAGTCCCTGACCATGATTCAGCATGCTGGTGCCTCAGCCAAGGCGACAAGGTCAAGGGGATACCATGCATTTGTGGCATTAAATCAAGTTATTCCACTCTAATATAGTAATTTATACAGTGATGAAGTTGATGTAGTACTGTTTGGAATGGAACCAAATGTAGTCACTTTTTCTGGGACAAATCATGGAGGATTCAAATGTCAGTGAGTGCAGACTAAGTATGCCTGTCCCCCCTACACTACAGTACCAATTCCAAGGTAGTTCTGGTTCAACAGGATAGATATCTGTGGTGGCCAAGTGGTTAGTGAGCTTGGTTTCAGTGTTGGAAGGTTCTCGGTTGAAACCTCACTCCTGCCACATTTCTTCATCTAATGTGGAGCTGTATAAAACTTGTACCAAATCAACGTGCATATCCACCTTGGATCTACTCGGGCAACACAGAGTGAAAACAAGGGAGAAGCCGAGGGGGCTTACTATTCTGTATCAGCAAAGATACAGAAAGTTAAGTAAAGCATAGTCAGTCTTCTTGTTTTAGCAAAGATGGTGTTTGACTGAAGTTGGTCCATTGATCGTATCAACCATCCATCCATTTTCAGTGCGCAAATCATTAAATGCTACCAGATGTCAGAGCTCTTTTTATCAGCACAGACTGAGACCAGCTGCAATGTATGGCTCAAGCAGCTTATCGTGCCACACCAGTAACACTCCTGTTGCACATGTTGACCCAATTACTAGGGCTGTACTGTAACGATTTGAAAGTAAAACATACGACTACTTTAATACACACCCCTGAATTGATATAAATGCACTATGCCATCTTCATCATAACAATCCCACAGTGGCGGGGAAGATTATCTCTAGGTAGCTTCCTGGACAAGATGGTGGAATTCTACATCCAAGTTTGATCTAGAGACGCCCGTGCATGGGTTCGTTTAAGGGCTGACAAACACACAGTCCTTGACAGATCTGTAGCCAGGTCTAATGGCTGGGAAATTCCAGATGATTGGGCTCTGAGGACCTGCTGCAGCCTTCATAGCCATTAGGTTACAAGCTATCACCTTCTCTGCCTGATCCACCGTTGACAACTTCTTGTTTCACTAGTGCCCCGTTAGCCATCTCGTGTTCAGGGTCTGTGTTGGGCCTTCATGGCTACCATAGCAGCAATGGTGCACATAACATCATCACATATATTTCACCCCAAGAGGGAATTTATACTTGATATATGTACTAGATCTATTTCCCAGGTGTCATGATGCAGATGAGGGATTGGATTTTGACACCCAAATGCACTATAAACTGGTCTATGACTTAAATTATTTAATTATTTATTTATTTATTTAAATAATCAATCTGTTACACTTGCTTTGCTGCTACTTCCACATCTTCAAACTCTCACAAAATTTAAAGGTCAGCACAAGACTGCTCATCATAGGAATGTTAACTTTGTGATGTAAAAGAAAATCAACATGTCTGATGGTGGTACACGGTATCATGGGTAAAAGTACCGATTTGAACTTAATACTGTTAAAACCATTTCAGAACAGGAAAGCTGCACTAGTCTAACACCAGCTGGCTTCTTCTTCTGGTGTTATTCTTTGTTCATCCAAAAAAAATAGAAGAGAAGCAGTGCCAATATAACCTGGTCTTTTGTGAAATATTAATTTGAATGTAAGCAGTGCCACATTTAGTTTATTCTAATTTATGATGGAAAATGAACATCAACGTTAAAACCTTGCATCATATCGCACCAAATTAAATCATTTCATGATTAAAAAGTACAATCATTTTGTAAGGGAGATTAAACATTAAATTCCTTCATTCTACTGCAGGTTGTGTGTATCTGCATGATGTTCAATGATTTAGTCTTTCACATCTCATGGCTTAAAAAAACAAAATATCTATTGTCACATCTTACTTGGTCAATTTGCCATTTCAAGTTTAATTCAGAAGTTATGCAATGAAGTATAATTTAAAATATTCAAACATCAAACCAGGCCGAGGTAAATTAAATGTCAGCTTGTTTATGGCTCTGCTGTTAACATAAATTCAGATGTGTGGGGCTTCTCAGTGAAACCTAATCACAAAAAAATGCACCCACATAACTCTTTTACTCCAGCGTCACAGCATACTCTACAAAATGAGTCATAAATCAACTGAATCAGTGCTACTCCAGAAATGGAAGCTGTTCTACCCGGTGAAATATTGAGCCCATGAGACAAACTGCCCATTCCTGTTTTGAAAATGTTGCCCATTCATTCTCATCAGTGCCATATGGGGTAAAAACGCATATGGTATTCTTGGCAATGCTCTCTGTCCTTTTGCATGGTATAGTGTTCTTCTGTGAAGGCTGTGTTGCCATTTCCAAAGTCCTAATCCTCAGTTTGGTACAGAGGCTGCGTGTGGTGGTGGTGTACTGTGTGCATCCTAATCTCTCTAAAGCTCTGTGTCGAATGGCTGCAGTGCCTCTCTTCACAGTGTGTGCTTCCATTTTTAAATAGCCTAACAAGCATGGCAAAGTGGTGACAGGAAGAGGGTGTTCCACAAACAGAATAGAAGGACAGAAGGAGGGACAGAAGGAAGCAAGGGAAGAAGTCAGGAGACACTGAAGGCTGGAGCCCAATTTGCATGTTGTTGACTATACAAATTGTAGGTATGTTCATATTCATAGTCATTAGACTTAACATCTCAACAAATTTGCAAAATGTCTTATTTTGGAATGATCAGAAATTTAAGTCCAGTATATCTAGTCCAGTTGAGGTTAAGCCCATTTTAAAGAGATCATATTGTACCCTCTCCCTCTGTCCACCCAAACCACCCACATGGATTGCATTAGCACATCCATGAATCACCTCTACCAGCTTCCCTTTTCACCTCCTGTTTCATCCTCAGCATCCTTCTCCCTACGGTGCATCCGGAACGTATTCACAGCACATCACTTTTTTCACATAACAATTTGTTATGTTACAACCTTATTCCAAAATGGAATAAATTTAATTTTTACTCTTAAAATTCTACTCACAACACCCTATAATGACGACATGAAAATGTTTTTTGAAAATTTTTCAAATGTATTAAAATAAACTAATAAATCACGTGTACATAAGTATTCACACCCTTTGCTCAATACTTTGTTGATGCACCTTTGGCAGCAATTACAGGCTAAACTCTTCATGAATATGATGCCACAAGCTTGGCACACCTATATTTGGGCAGTTTTGTCCATTCCTCTTTGCAGCATTTCTCAAGCTCCATCAGGTTGGATGGGGAACATCGGTGCACAGCCATTTTCAGATCTCTCCAGACATGTTCAATCGGATTCAGGTCTGGGCTCTGGCCGGACGACTCAAGGACATTCACAGAGTTGTCCTGCAGCCACTTCTTTGATATCTTGGCAGGGTCATTGTCCTGCTGAAAGATGAACCGTTGTTCCAGTTTGAGGTCAAGAGCGCTCTGGAGCAGGTTTTCATCCAGGATGTCTCTGTACATTGATGCATTCTTCTTTCCTTCAATCCTGATAGTCTCCCAGTTCATGCCCACAGCGTGATGCTGCCATCACCATGCTTCACTGGATGGTCCACGTAAACATTCTTGTTTCTCATGGTCTGAGAGTCCTTCAGGTGCCTTTTGGCAAACTCCAGCTGCGCTGCCATGTGCCTTTTACTAAGGAGTGGTGTCCATCTGGCCACTCTACCATACAGACCTGATTGGTTGTCTGCAGAGATGGTTGTCCTTCTGGAAGGTTCTCCTCTCTACACAGAGGAATGCTGGAGCTCTGACAGAGTGACCATCTGGTTCTTGGTCACCTCCCTGACTGAGATCCTTCTCCCACAATCGCTCACTTTAGATGGGCAGCCAGCTCTAGGAAGAGTCCTGGTGGATCCGAATTTCTTCCATTTACAGATGATGGAGGCCATTGGGACCTTCAAAGCATTAGAAATGATTCTGTACCCTTCCCCAGATTTGTGCCTTAACACAATCCTTTCTCAGAGGTCTACAAATAATTTCTTTGACTTCATGCTTGGTTTGTGCTCTGACATGCACTGTCAATTGTGGAACCTTATATGTAGACAGGTGTGTGCCTTTACAAATCATGTCCAATCAACTGAATTTACTCCAAGTGGACTCCAATTAAGCTGTGAAACATCTCAAGGATGATCAGTGGAAACAGGATGCACCTGATCTCAATTTTGAGCTTCAAGGCAAAGACTGTGAATACTTATGTACCTGTGATTTCTTCTGGGTTTTTTTTTTTAAATTAAATTTACAAGAATCTTAAAAAAAAAACTTTTGTTCACATTATCATTATGGGGTATTGTGTGTAAAATTTTGAGGGAAAAAATTAATTTACTCCATTTTGGAATAAGGCTGTAAAATAACAAAATGTGGACAAAGTGAAGCGCTCTGAATACTTTCCGAATGCACACTATATAGCGTGGTTCCCTCCCATGCTAGTCCAAACCATCTCAATCTCACCTCTCTGACTTTGTGCCCAAACTGTCCAACATGTGCTGTCCCTCTGATATGTTCATTTCTAACCCTGTCCATTCTTTCTGTTAGTGCCCTCACCTCCAAGCTGTACCCTATTGCTGGTCTCACTACTGTCTTGTAAACTTTCTCTTTTACTCTTGCAGATGAACCTCAATCATAAATCATTTATGCCACCTTTCTCCTATAATAATAATAATAATAATAATAATAATAATAATAATGTTTTCACAGTTAAATGTGTTTTCTTGTACATTTAGAAACTATCCTGCTTAAAACAAAATCTACTAATTGTTTTAAACTTCCATGACACATGACATGGAAGTTTATATGTACAGGACTTCTGCTTGAGACAGGAACACTGTCTCCTCATCAAAACGAAACTGAACTGCAACTCCAGCCAAGTGAACCTAAATCAAAATGAACACATAGGCAGGTCAGGTCTTGAGGGAGAGAGTGGGTGGGCAGGTACTGCTCATTTACACATCCACCACACTACAGAACTGCCTGTGGTCCTGGATCATAACTACCCAGGTCAAACAACACATTGACCCTAAAAGTAATCCCCTGTCTGCTGCAGCCGGGTGAACCACAGGTGGTTCTTTGGCCTTCACCAGCCACTGGGGTCCTCAACACTGAGGCATCTGTGTGCTGGCTCATGCAAGAGAAAAGCACCACATCGTCCAAATGTCATAGCTAATGTTCCCTCACAATCCAAGTAGTACTCCTCATCTTAGTCTCAATAAGAAACCGTTCATTTGAAATAAAGCCATCCCAGCAGTACCCAGTGGTCCTCTGAAGAAATCTGGTACCAAAGATATGCAGTTGTTGCTTTAGGTCACTGGTTATCATCCAAGTTTCACAACCACAAAGAAAGCAAATGGGACCTTAAAGACTTGGACATTTGTTCTCCTGCAAAGTTACAGGCATCACCAAATACCACTGTCTGGCAACCTCATGACCTCAGGTCCAAAGGTTCTGTCATTCTCAAAGGCGGAGGACCCAAAGACTTGGATCTCATTGCTGAGATAAGTGAATGTCTAAAATTAAGTTCAACACTTTTATAGCATGTAGATGGTCGATACCAGGAAGTCACTGAAAGCTAGGACGTTAGTCTCTATCCAGGTCAAGTGCAAACCCATGCACACTCTGATCATGCAGCTTTTCAAGTGCTGAAATTCAATTTCAATTTATTTTTATTTATAGCACCAAATCACAACAATGCTGCCGCTATATAAAGCGTCAAATCACACCTCATCGTGGGAAGTGATGGTCCAGTGGTTGGGCATTGGGCTTGGGAGCAGATGATCCTCGGTTCGGGTCCCAGCCTGACTGGAAAATCACTGGGGGCTCTTGGGCAAGGTCCTTAATCCCCTAGTTGCTCCTGGTGCGTGCTGGGTGCCTTGCATGGCAGCAGCCTCACATCGGGGTAAATGTGAGCCATTGATGTGTAAAGAGCTTTGAGTGTCTGATGCAGATGGAAAAGCGCTATATAAACACAGTCCATTTACCATTTATAAACTAAATAAATAGAAAATGAAAGCAAATTCCAAAACTAATTTAAAAGCAACTAACTTACTGCAATGAAATATTCAAAATTAACAGAACATGAAATTTGAGCATAAACAAGTGGGATGAAAAAATGTACCGGTGGCCTAATTTTTTTAAAATATTATGGGTATTATGGCCTGATAAGGGATTGAAGTGAAATTTTTCCACCACACTGGCATTATATGGATTACTGAACATTTTATTAATGCATGTTTTTGCACACAAGACAGAGTGCATGCTGGGTCAGAATGAGGAGGAGAGACAAAATTGTCCTGCTTGATAGATGGAGTGACACTTCCTGCCTCTTTTTCCTCTCAGATTCGTTACTTGTCCTGCAGTCAAGGCTTCTCGGTTGCTCTCACAGGTGTCCCGCCTGGTAACCTAATCCCTGACTTCTAGCCTTTAACCCACTACACCTGGGCAACTCCTTTGTATACTCCTTTGGACCTCTAACCCCAAACTGTCCATCATTCAGAGTTCACCTGGTAAAAACATTACCCAAAAATCTTTAGACACGCTGTGACATTATGGACACTCATAAATTAAGCAAATTACATTACAATGGCAGTGATGTTTCCATTCACTGATGAACAACTTCTCGGTGCAGGTCCAGTAGTTGGTATTAGTGTATATCCCAAAGACTGCAAGCTGTTTGGGCTTAAAGTTAAGGTGTAATGGAAGGTAGAGCATCCTTCATGTCTGTGATGTCGTGTCCAAGTGAAACGGAACAAGATTTCATGTTGGGAGTGACTTGATTCACCTGTTTGAAAATGTGGTCGGCATAGAGTCTCTGGAGAACCACAGACTCAATTATCCAATTATGGAGGACTATTCGCCTTTGACACCCTGTTGTTGGACCTGGCTCTTTGAAGTGACTAGACTGAGCCACTGGGACAACAACTGTCCATTTTTACAAATAATTGACAGGGCACCAGAAAAATCTGGCTGTGTTAAATAGCAACATGTGGCAGTGGTTAGAATTTTTGCCTCATAGCAGGAAAGTCCTGGGTTCAAACTCACCAAAGGCCAGTTCCTTTCTGGGTGTGGGGCAATTCCATCTTCTCCATGTATCTATATGGGTTCCCTCCAGGTGCTCTGGCTTCCTCCGACTGTCAAAATAAGCTCATCAGGTTCTTCTCCTTGTAGATCTTGAGTTGCATCAGGAAGTGCATCCAATGTAGGACAGGTAGCATATGGGGGATCCAGCATAAAAATGTAGCAAAGGCAACCATGGGGTATTTGTGATTTATCCTTACCGCTCCACAAAGGATGATGTCTCCATCTGCCTGATACCATGCAAGCCTGGCAGATTGTCATGTCTACAGTACATTCCCTTTCTAGAGGTGCCTTCAACTGGCACGCCCCCCCTCCCCCCAAAAAAAACCCTAACAAACCATGGAGTAGTAAAATAAAATCCTTTTTCTTGGGCCACATAATTCTGCCCTCAATCAAGGTCAGACCAACTGTGTTATTGTGAAAAACTGTCAGTACATTAAAAAAATTGGGTCTTCATTCAATTATACAGCATGTGAGGAAACACAAGGCAGAGTCATTACCTGGGTGCATACCTAAATCAAGGCCAAAGTTCAATTAGTTCAAATGTTAGAGCAAGGACAAACATATAGCTGGATGCTACCAATTATCCTTTGCTCCCCACTGATGCTGTTGGTTTAAAACTAAATCAAATCATCCAAAACGGCAGTGGGTATCACCTTCACTACATATGTATGTAATCTACTTTTACAGTATAAAATCTTCCTAATATGTAAACTGGACAAAAACAGGCAGATATACTTTTCAGTCAGTTGTACATGCATGTTTTTAAGGCTCAACAAGGCTGTCCCGTTTCAAAGGCTGCTTGGAATGTAGCCCATGTTTGTAGCCTTCTTTTCCCTGAAAGTGAAGAGTACAACAAGTTAATTCTTCACAGCCCAAGAATCACTGTGCATTTGTTTTTCTTAACACAAAATTGTGTATTGGCCATCTCAGCCACAGAGTTTCATGGGACATAGCCCTTAGCGGGTGCAGGCCCTGATTTGGGACACACCCAATAACTCTCCCTACTAGTTTTGCTAAGTACAGAATGTAGTATTGTCATTTAGCATGGTAGCTGTTTGGTTAGTCAGTAGTCACTGGCGCCATAGCCATATGACTGGAAATAGGAATAATGTTGCACGTTTGCGCTGTGTTTCTGTGGGTTCCTACCAGATGCTCTGACTTCCTTCCACTTCAGAGATTTGCAGGTTTGGTGAAGTGGTGACTCTAAATTGACCGTAGGTGTAACTGAGAGTGTGAATGTGTTTCTGTCTACTGTACATGTTGCCCCTGCCTGTCCAGGGTGCGCTCCACCTGTCGCTCAATGACTGCTAGGATAGGCTCCAACCTCCCCATGATCCTTAACTGGAATAACCAGTCTTAGAAAATGGATGGCTGGATGGATAATGAAGAATAATCATTTGATTGCTGTAAAGTGGCCAATTTGATATGGCAAATACTGCTCTATAATTGTAGTATGACCAGACATCTCCATTTTCTGGAGACCACCCCCATTTTTGTGGCATGTCTCATGCGGGACATGTCACCAAAAATGTCCCCATTTCTAATGGAATTAAAAGCAGATCACCCCTATTCATGCATGTAGAACATGAAAAAAATAACTGATGCATGTACTGTTTGAGTTTCATCTTTTTAATGCATAATTCATTTCCACAAATATACATATGTAATATGAACTTGCATTTAATGGCAACAGTAAAGTGATGAATGTTAGATCAGATGTTACTAAGTACTTTGGAAACAGACCTTCAGCCATTCCATTAATGGTGCTTAACTCCATAATGATGATGAGCCAAACAATTTTAATTTGACTTCTCAGAGACAAACTACCAACATTGTTCTAGGAATCTTATTTTCACATCAGGTGGACTTGTTTTGTCCTCAGTGCTTATGACTGATGTGTTTGAGCAGGTGGGATGGGGAAGGGGCCCTTAAGATATCTGATCCCTTTGTGAGCGTCTGTTTTTGAGTTAAGGAATCAAAGACCACCTTTCATGTGGTCCAAAGAGGAGGAGGATTGACAAACTTGAAACGATGATCTGGACCCACCAAGTTCATGCTGGCAGATGGAAGAGAGCCCAGCACACAGATCAGCTCCTGCACTTGCCACACACTGTGCTCACCCCAACATCTATCATCCCCCTTACCACTGACAGGGACTTTCTTTCCCCACCCCTGATTTTCCTCACCGCCTTCCTGTTTGGCAAGTATGTTGTATCATATATGACAGATACGCCTGTGGTTTGGCTCTAATTCAGTGCAGGCCATTTTATGGTTTCTGTCTAGCTCCCTTACTAATGTGTCGCAGTGACACATTTGACAAAAACCATCCAAGGGGTGGGTTGGTTTGAGAACTGTGTGCATGTGTACAATCGCCAGTATGCTCTTCGTTTGATGACACTTTTCTACTCCTGTGACATATTGAATCCAAAATGCGTTTATCACATAGGCGGCATTGAGGTGGGGCTAGCCAGGGCAGTACCCCCTCCCCACCACCATCATCACCACTACAATGAGTTACATACCAGACATTTGCCATACATTCTGCCTCTGTTTTTCTTTTGCTTTTTCAGGCACAAACACAAAATGTATTAATTTCAATAAGCTCATTATGTTTGCCAGCAGTATTAAAAATCTGTTGCTTCCTTGTTCCAGCTTCTACATTGTTAAATGCTTACATGGACTAAGTGCTGGGAAGGGTTGTGGAAACCAGGCAATACCGTTATCTTAGCGAAATCTTTGTATACACTGATTGCAGCAGTTGTGAAGCTGAGTGAACAATCAGAGTCTCTGGGTTTGCAATTGTCCTGGATCAAGACTATGATTCAGGCTTTCCAAGACTTCATGAACTCGGCCATCAAAAGTGTATCTGTATGTGTTGAACTTGTAGAGCGATTCACTTGTCTCAACAGTGAGTTAATTCCTCTGGGTCTTCAGCCTTGGAAATTGGGAAATCCTCTGAGAAGAGCTTATGGAATCATGAGCGTCAGAAGACAGAGGTGTTTGTGATACCCATATCTTTGCAGAAGAACAAAGGTTGAATGAAGTCTTTAGGGTCCTAGTGCTTCCTGTGTGGCTTTATAGTTATGAGACTTGGACATTAACCAGTGATTTGAGGTGATTACTGATTTGATGTCTTTGGCACTACATCTGTTTGAAGGATCCTTGGATACTGCTGGAATGACTTTGTGTTAAATAATGTTTCCTTTTAGACTCATATGAGGAGTATCACGTGCATGGTGAGTTAGCATCAATGATGACATTTTGGCCATGTGGCACATTTCTCTGGGTAACATCCAGCATGTAGGTGTCTCAGTGTTGACGACCCCAGTAGCTTCAGAAGGCCAAAGGGACATCCATGTTCCACCTGACTGTGGCTGATACATGGTTACTTTTGAGAGGTGAGGATAGACTTGCTGTCTGCCTCGGTATTTACCATCACACCAGTTCCCACATGGCAGTGTGTTGATGCAACTATAAATCTGGGAGCATCCCAGAATTGACTTGGGGTTACAACTTGATAAATTCATTCGTACTTGGTGTCTTTTGTTTTTGGTGTTGATAAAGGAAATCAAAATACTGGACTGTTTGAAAAAATTTAAAAAAAACTTGCAGCATTTTGTATGCACACTCATGCTTTCTCACTCTCTAGGCATTAAGACTTTGTTTGTTTGTTTGTTTGTTTGTTTGTTTGTTTGTTTGTTTGGAGTGTTGACTGAGTGATATCTCCATTCCTCACTGCAAAAAATGGAAAATCTTACAGAGTATTTTTTACTAATTTCTTTACTAATTTCTTAATGACACTTAATACAACCAGTTTTTGTTTTACTTGTTGCAAGTTAAAAACTTTTGATGTTTAAAAAAAAAAAAACTACTAATGGAACAAGTGAAAATTGAATGAAGATGCTGTGAAATAAGACCTTTAACATTTTGAGCACCATTTAACTCGTTCACATCATTACAACACAGTAACTTAAAAATTTTGTAGTGAGTCAAAAAAAAAAAATGCTGTTTCAGCTATGACTCAAAATAATATTTTCAAGACTCTTTCACTTTCAGTTTCAATTTATTTTCATTTATATAGCGCCAAAACAACAGAGTTGCCTCAAGGCGCTTCACACAAGTAAGGTCTAACCAGACTCAAAGGGGTGACCCTCTGCTTGGGCCATACTACAGACATAAATTACAGAAACAATTCACAAAACGAATACACAGGAAAAGCTGGTGGAGCACAGGACAGGAGGGTCTCCAGCACAAATACCACACCCATCTCTGGATGGAGCTGCACCTTAAACAGAGAGAGAGAGAAAAAAAAACAGAATCAAGCATCAGAAAGACAAGCAATATACAGTATAATTTGTCAGCATTAAGCAACAAGAAAAACAGGAAATACTAAGGTGATCGCCACCACTAGCCCTGAGCTTCACTAAAAGACCCAGAATTTAGGTAAAGTTGAGGCCGCGGCACACTCCGTCTCCTAATAAAATGAATTAAAAGAGCAAAAAGTGTAAAACAAAACTATACCAGTATGCTAGCCAGTTGACGCAGGGAGATCATTCCACAGAACAGGGGCATGATAAGAGAAAGCTCTGTGACCTGCAGACTTGTTATTCACCCTTGGGACATAAAGTAGTCCTGCACCCTGAGAACGCAAAGCCCGGGCCGGTACGTAAGGTTTAATTAGGTCAGCTAGGTAGGGAGGTGCCAGCCTATGAACAATTTTAGAGTAGTAGCAGAACCTTAAAATCTGATCTCACTGGGACAGGAAGCCAGTGAAGAGATGCCAAAATGGGTGTAATGTGGTCAAACTTTCTGCTTCGTGTCAAAAGTCTGGCAGCAGCATTTTGAACCAATTGGAGACCCCTAATGCTAGACTGTGGTAAACCAGACAATAAAACATTGCAGTAGTCCAATCTAGAAGAGATAAACACATAGATCAGGGTCTCAGCATCAGCCATAGACAGGATGGAATGAATCTTTGCTATATTTCACAGGTGGAAGAAAGCACTCCTCGTAATATTTCTAATGTGGAGGCCAAAGGACAACGTAGGATTAAAAATTACCCCAAGGTTCCTCACTTTGTCCATGTGATGTATGACACATGAGCCTAGGCTGAGCGTTAACTGATCAAATTGATGCTGATGTCTCAGTGGACCAAGAACCATCGTTTCAGTCTTATCAGAGTTTAAAAGTAGGAAGATTCTAGACATCCAGCTTCTCACTGATCCAAGGCAATCTTCTAAGGATTTTATGTGGATGAGATGACCAGCAGTTATCGGCATGTATAACTGAGTATCATCAGCATAGCAGTGAAAGGTAATCCCAAAGTGCCGCAATATGTGCCCAAGGGGTGCTATATAAAGGGAGAAAAGCAGGGGGCCTAAGACGGACCCCTGTGGAACGCCAAATTTCATGTCACTAGGGTTAGAGGTAGTGTTACTGTATAGAACACAGTGAGAACGACTGGTCAAGTATGACATCAACCATGCAAGGGCACTACCAGTAATCCCAAAATGATTTTCCAGCCTATCAAGTAGAATATGATGATCCACAGAATCAAATGCAGCACTGAGATCTAACAGCACAAGAACCATAGTGGTGTCCGAATCCACTGCAAGCAGAAGATCATTCACCACTTTAGTGACAGCCGTCTCTGTGGAATGATATTTTCTAAAAGCAGACTGCAGTGGCTCAAAGAGATTATTCTCAGTAAGACAGTCCACGAGCTGCTGTGAAACCACTTTCTCCAGAATTTTAGAGCAAAATTGATTGAATTGATGAAATTTTACTTCAGTGATTTTTGTGCTGTATGTAGTATAACTGGATTTTTGACTAGACATTAAATACTTGGTAAGATTTTGCACTATTCACTTCACTTTGCTGTTTGAGTACTAAATGATGTGGAACTGCACACATTTTCATTCACAATTACTCAAGTCTTGTATAATATGAAATCTATGCCTCTTTGAAAATGTTCTTCTACACAAAAAAAGACAAATGTAGCTCTTTACCAAGATGCAAAGTGCTACACAACATAAAAAAAATGAACTAAACAATAGTGCGAAAATTAAAATCAGTTTTAAAAGTAATAATGCACAAGTCACCCACCAATAGTGATTATGGACTGTCAACAACAAATTATTCTTCAGTCTATAGTTGTGAAACGCTCAGTGGAACTCAGATGCCAAATATGAACAGAAAAAGCTCTAAACTACTGCTGTTTTCTTCCTTACCTTTGGAACACTCAGAAAAGTGGCTCCCGGATCAACTCACAGCCCATTAATATTTAAGAGGTCAATAACAATACACAGGTATTTTTGAAAATGGGGATTTTTTGGCTTCTGTTTAAAAAAAAAAAAAAAAAAAAAAAAATCTGTCCACATGAAAATGCAAAACACATTCTCAAGTGATGTTAAGAGTGTGCCAGAGCAACAGATGGCTATATAACCTTAACCATACAGCCATGTTGGCCAAACTCTATTTTCTTTGTCTACACGTAAACACTGAAAAGGAGTTTCTGGGAAAAAAATTTTTTGTCTTGGATGCAGTTTTGCAAAAGCTCAGTTTTCAGTGACCTGAAACTCTGCGTGTGTCATACAAGTGCAACAGCCAATAAATAAAACTTAAATTATATGTTATATGCTTTTTGGCAAGGGCAGTGGCCAAGCAGTGAGTGTGCTTATTTCCAGTGCGGAAGATTCCTGGTTCAAAACCCACCTCTGCCCATTCTCCATGTCATGTGAAGTTGCGTCAGGAAGGGCATCCTGCATAAAACTTGTGCCAAATCAACATACAGATCCACCTCGGATCTGCTGTGGCGACCCTGAGTGAAAAAACAAGGAACAAGGAGAATGGACTTACTTAGTTTTGTATTATTGACAGAATTTTATTCCATTATTAGTTAAATGTTATTTGAGAAGTTTTTATTACAACCACAATTCCAATGAAGTTGGGACATTGTGTAAAATGTAAATAAAAACAGAATACAATGATTTGTACATCCTCTTCAACCTACAGTATATTCAATTCAGTACACCACAAAGACAAGATATTTAATGTTCAAACTGATAGACTTTTGTGCAAATATTTGCTAATTTTCAAATGGATGCCTGCAACAGGTTTAAAAAAAGCTGGGTCAGTGGTATGTTTACCACTGTGTTACATCACCTTTCCTTCTAACAACACTCAATAAGTGTTTGGGAACTGATTGTTCCCAAAGTAATTGTTGAAGCTTTGTAGGTGGAATTCTTTCCCATTCTTGCTTGATGTACGACTTCAGTTGTTCAACAGTCCGGGGTCTCTGTTGTCGTATTTTGCGCTTCATAATGCGTCACACATTTTCAATGGATGACAGGTCTGGACTGTAGGCAGGCCAGTCTAGTACCCGCACTCTTTTACTATGAAGCCACGCTGTTGTAACACGTGCAGAATGTGGCTTGGCATTGTCTTGCTGAAACAAGCAGGGACGTCCCTGAAAAAGACGTTGCTTGGATGGCAGCATGTGTTGCTCCAAAACCTGGATGTACCTTTCAGTATTGATGGTGCCATCACAGATGTGTAAGTTGTCCATGCCATGGGCACTAACACACCTCCATACCATCACAGATGGTGGCTTTTGAACTTGCGCTGGTAACAATCTGGATGGCCTTTTTCCTCTTTTGTCCGGAGGACACCACGTCCATGATTTCCAAAAACAATTTGAAATGTGGACTCATCAGACCACAACACACTTTTCCACTTTGCGTCTGTCCATTTCAAATGAGCTCGGGCCCAGAGAAGGCAGCAGCGTTTCTGGGTGTTGTTGATGTATGGCTTTCACTTTGCATGGTCAAGTTTTAACTTGGACTTGTAGATGTAGCGACAAACTGTGTTAACTGACAGTGGTTTTCTGAAGTGTTCCTGAGCCCACACGTTAAGATCCTTTAAACAATGATGTTGTTTTTTAATGCAGTGTTGCCTGAGAGATCAAAGGTCACGGGCATTCAATGTTGGTTTTCGGCCTTGCCGCTTACGTGTAGAAAGTTCTCCAGATTCTCTGAATCTTCTGATTATATTATGGACTGTAGATGATGGAATCCCTAAATTCCTTGCAATTGAACGTTGAGAAAATTTGTTCTTAAACTGTTGGAGTATTTTTCGCGCAGTTGTTCACAAAGTGGTGATCCTCACCCCATCTTTGCTTGTGAACGGCTGAGCCTTTTGGAGATGCTCCTTTTATACCCAATCGTGACACTCATCTGTTTCCAATTAGGTGTTCTTTGAGCATTCATCAACTTTCCCAGTCTTGTGTTGCCCATCCCAACTTTACTGAAATGTGTTGCAGGCATCCCTTTCAAAATGAGCAAATATTTCCACAAAAACAATAAGGTTTATCAGTTTGAACATTAAATATCTTGTCTTTGTGGTGTATTCAATTGAATATAGATTGAAGAGGATTTGCAAATCATTGTATTCTGTTTTTATTTACATTTTACACAATGTCCCAACTTCACTGGAATTGGGGTTGTAAATTAAGAATGGAAAAATGATTGGTATTGGTAATTATTACATTACTGGTTGTTGTAGACTCTGACTTTGGCCCCAATGATTGACCTTTGGCAAATTCAGCTTTGCCTTGGCAAGTTCAGAAGCCACCAACACATGTAGTGCCATGTTTGGTCGCCACTAGGGTGAAAAATAAAAAATTTTGTTCTTTGGCTCCAATGACTTTAACCTTTGTGCAATTCTGGATTCGACCTTCATCCACATACCAAGTTTGCTGGGAATCAAGCCAAGATAAACATTTCTCAAATTATAGTCATTTTAATGCTTTGTCCTCATCAGACTTAATCATAATTTTGCGGAGAGCAGGATTGTGCTATATTGTATCTGTAGAAGTATCTGGGTTTCTTGCTGGCTGGTGATCCAGTGGCCCATTTGTCTGTGCGATTCTCAGCTAGTGTTTTCCCATCTGTTTTTCAGGAGAAGCCACGTGTCTTTCCCTGTGCTGCCAATTTTGATGCCAGATGGACAGAGGGGGAGACATGCACAATCTGTGTCCCCTCCGTCTCCACCTGCCCACCGATAAACGAGCTCTGAAGGTAAAATTCCTCAGAAACAACGTCTGCTCCCTGTGATGAATCATTTTTGTCATTTACTATTGTTCAGAGAACATTGTGATGTTTATATATATATATATATATATATATATATATATATGTGTGTGTGTGTGTGTGTGTGTGTGTATGTATGTATTGAAGATATTTAACTCTGATATTTATTCTCAGATTGTTTATATTCAATTAGCATTTTATTTAGCACTCTGTTAGTTTTATATTCAGTACCCACCCACATCATGAATACCCTTTTCCTTAGGGGTCAAACATGAACATTGTTTGCCGACATGTCCTGTCTCACCTCGCTACACACTAATGTAGGGGTTGTGTGGGCCGCTGAAGAGGAGGTACTGCTGGCCCACCACCACCAGAGGGCGCCCTGCCTGGAGTGCGGGCTCCAGGCACCAAAGGGCGCTGCCGCCTCACAGGAGCAGCCGGGGTGACAGCTGTCACTTATCACCGACGACAGCTGTCATCAATCATCGGATCTACAGTGGTATATCAGCAAGACGGCATCCCCACCTCATTGCCAAGATATCGTTCTACCTGAAAGGTAATATCCTCAGCCTGACTGCTTGATAGAAAGCCTTTTTGTGATTTTTGTGAGTGATAACGGACTTTTTCTCCAACGAGAGGTGGAGGTAGCTTCCCTGCCGTGCAGATTGATGGGTGCAGACGCACCCCCGTTTAACTGTGTTTTTGTTCCTCGCCAGCAGTACCAGGTCCGACACGCGGAGGCAGTGGCCACCTGGGAGTTCGGAACTTGGCGGCTCCAGTATTCCCGGGGTCTGGTGGCGGAGGAAATTGTGTGGTTCCGGTTCTGCTTTGGACAGGCGTCTCCTATCCTCGAGCCTGCCCACACGACACCTTGTAATTTGGCCTTTGATCTATTGTGTGATCTGTTGTGTTTGTTGTGCACGTTCGCAACAGTAAAGTGTTGTTATTTGACCTATTCCATTGTCCGTTCATTTGCACCCCCTGTTGTGGGTCCGTGTACTTACACTTTCCCAACAGTAGGGAGCGGTTCCTATCATTGTAGTCAGAGTTGACCAACAAAGCAACAAAATATAAACGCTAACAAATGAGATAATCTTGGCGTCACTCATCATGACAGGTGTGGCAGACAGGTCATGTCTAGGAACATGCATTGGTGCCATGTGTCACAGTGATCACCACACTGCAGGACCATCTTGGGTCCTGGATGGCAGGCAACCACCCAGACAGACCGGTCCCTCCCCACCTTTTGATAATAATCATCTGTCTGTCACAGCTTAGTGGAAGGTGGGCATCCCTTGGGCCTTCTCTAGCCCCTGGAGTCTTTAACACTGAGAGACATCGACATGGTTAATCCTGTGCAGAGCAACGCGACACATGGACAAAATGTCATAGTTATTCCTTCTTGTGTACTAGCAGTTCCTGTTGTCCATGATATTTTATTGCAGTCCTACACTGTGTTCTTATGTTATGGGTCTTACCTGAAGATAACTGGACTGTTACCTGTTGATCTGTGATTGGACTCTCCGCTTGTTCAACAGTTAACCTAGCTGCCTGTTCCTTCATGGACACCTCAACTCAACTCAACTTTTTTTTCATATAGCGCCAAATCACAACAAACAGCTGCCCCAAGGCGCTCCACACTGCAAGGCAAGGCCACACAACAACCATGAAAAACCCCAACGGTCAAAACGACCCCCCATGAGCAAGCACCCGGCCACAGTGGGAAGGAAACCCCCCCCCCCCCCAACAGGAAGAAACCTCCAGCAGAACCAGGCCCAGGGAGGGGCAGTCCTCCGCTGAGACTGGCCGGGGCCGAGGGAAAGAACCAGGAAAAAGACACGCCGAGAAGGGGGGCAGAGATCGACCACCAATGATCAAATGCAGAGTGATGCACACGGAGCAAAAAGAGAAAGAAACAGTGCATCATGGGAACCCCCCCCCACAGTCTACGTCTAAAGCAACATAACCAAGGGATGGTCCAGGGTCACCCGATCCAGCCCTAACTATAAGCCTTAGCGAAAAGGAAAGTTTTAAGCCTAATCTTAAAAGTAGATTAAAGAAGTAGAAAGTAGATCTGCTCTCTTGTGTTGGATCTCCTGTATATGACCCTAGACTGTACCTGACTTTCGATTAAACAACTTTGTTTGAATTCATTGTGTCTGTTCTCTGCACTGGGGTTATATCTGTACTCACACTGTAACACTGTAAACATTGCGCACTCTTTTGTGATTGGCTAAGTTTTAAGTGTGTCTACATGATACAAACCGAAAAGCTAAAGGAAATGACATGCCTACTGTCAGTACAAGAAAAATGTCAGGTCAGTAACTGCCTCGTAACTACTCAAATATGTGTGGATGACCGAACTTTTTTTTTGACATGAGATATGTCACTTCCATCGATCTATCCATTATCTATACCCGCTTACTCAAATTAAGGGTCACGGGGGGTCGCTGGAGCCTAACTCAGCAGTCATAGGGCATGAAGCAGGGTACACAGGGCATATGTCCCTTCCTTGTAAATTTATCTAAAGAAGGTAATTTTATTGCCAAATCAGCAACAGTTGCTATCAGTCAAAGGATTCTCACTCATGCTTGGGTGAATAATTGAACTTTTTATCGGTGGGGGGGGTGGGGGTGTCTTTGTTGGTGTTGAACAACTTGTTAAAATGTCTGGCATGTTTTGACTTGGGTGCTTTTTGTGCTAAATGTTTGACCAGTGGCCCTTGCTGGGAAGATCTTATAGAGTCAAGAGGTTGACAGAGGTGTTTGGCAATGCCGATGTCTTTGTACGAGTTTGAAGGTACACATTTTTAGGGTCTTGATGCTTCTTGTCTTATGTAGTTGTGAGACTTGGACGCTAACTCATGACTTACGGTGACAACCAATGTCTTTGGTTCTCAATCTCTTCAGAGGTTCCTTGGGCACCACTGGAATAACTTTGTGTCAAACGAAGGAGACACCCACGTTTCACCTGACTTTGGCAGAAAGTTGGTTACTTTCGAGAGGTAGGAATTGAGCAGTTGTGTGCCTGGGTGGTTGCCATACAGGGCTTGGGGTGATTCCATGGTTTAGTGGATACAACAACCCACAATGCCAGTGCGTGGGATCACTTGCCCTTGCTGAGATGAAGGGGTAAAGCCCGATTTATGCTTCTACAGCTCCATAACTCCGTCGCCAAGCCATGACATCGATGCAGGCATGACCCTTACAAAGTTTTCCATCGCATTGGTGGCTGTTGCAATGCAATTTACCACCAGAATAGTACTGGGTACAGCGAGAAGAACAAGGCAGAGACATTCTTTCCACCTACACCACCACTGTTCCTGGTTGTTTTTCTTTCTCTTTTTTTCCAAAGAAATTTGTCCCTCAAGGAGCTCCACTTCTTTATCCAATCATCAACTTCCAAACCAATGTTCCGTGCAATTTCATTTGGGGATCTTTTAAGTTTTTTCATTCACTGTTGTGAAGTTGGTCATATTGGTGGACTTTTCTGCCAAATGTTCCTCTGTTTGATTCATGATCAAAATGTAATTGCCGTGTGCACTGCAAAAACTTTTAAATATGATGGAGAGGAAGGAGTGAAACTGGAAAAGTGACCAATCACAGCCTTTGCAGTCATTTCAACGTGTAGTTTAAATTTTGGGGAGGTGCATGTCAGGCTACGACGTGGCGCTCAGAGCGGTTCCGCAGTAACACAGAGCGCTTTGTGTCGCTGTGAAGACGGAGAAGCATAAATCAGGCTTAAAACCCTTTACACCTTTGCTGGGAATTAAATAGATTTATATTAAAATAGTAGTTTGATCCCCAGTTTGCTCCCACTGTGCAGTTGAGGACCTTGCGTGGCATGTGTTTTTGGCAGTTAAAAGCATTGGGTTTGAGATCCGAGGATCCTCTGTTTAAATTCCTGCCAGACAGGAACACCACTAACGGCCCTTGGGCAAGGCCCGTAGCCCCAGAGTTGCTCCTGGTGTGCAGTTGAGCGCTTTGTATGGTATGGTGTGAATGTGAGGCATCATTGTAAAGTGCTTTCAGCTTCTGATTCAACTGGGAAAAGTTATATAAATGCAATCTATTTAACGTCGAGTCTTTTCAATAATCACGGATGTTTTGGGCATACCATGAACTAAACCAATCAGATTTTATCTGTCTGTGTAGCTGTGCTCAAAATTATCCCAATGTAACAGTGTCAGGCTGCCAACTCCAAATACACCAACAACTTTCTGACAAACTGAATGGAATGCACCTTTCAAAGCTTCAGGACACAGAAGTGCTTGTAAGGTCAAGACAAGCTAGTCATTTGTGCCCCTTTGAAAGTACCATAATTATGGTTTAGAGCACAGTGATGCAACTTGAAAGCTATTTGTCCTTCAGACATTAGGTTTGTGTTAGTCAAATCTTTCCTCGCACTTAGGGACACAAGTGGGCTCGGTTGTTGTTGTCCACACTCGTGTGTGTGTCTGTTGGAAGCTAGATCTCACCAAATGTTCAGGTTGATTTCATTGATATTCTTTATGACATCGTTATCAAGTCCTGTTTTTTTGTTTGTTTTGTTTGCTCCGACCTTATGGTGGGACATCTTAGCACTCCATCTGTCTCCACCTTCATGTGTTTTCAAGCCGAGTGGCTGTTATTGCAGCAACCATCTCATGAATCGTACCACAGACCCCACAGTGAGGCTTCTACAGGCTGGGGCCCACCTGCAGCTGAGCATTATGGCAGTTTGGCATTCATTATCTCATTCAATGACACTTGTAATACATGAACAAGTAACTGAGATTTAGTGTTGTGAGTTTTTAGGTTGGAAGGCAACACGCTACACCCACTTAGCTATGGTTCACTTCCTTCCACCATGTCAATATTTTGCAAAATGACATTCTTTCATGTTCATAAAACCATTATTTGTTTCACTTCATTACCCAACATCTTAGAAGCCATTAAGTGGATTAAGGTCTTGGATTAAGTCTTAATATTTTTATCATATTTGTTAAAAATGTTAGTTCTTGTCTCTGTTCTAATACGCATCACAATATAACCATTGTGAATGTGGACACAGTACAGATTATGCAAATCACTAACTGGACTGGTTAGTCCAGATGACAGTATCCCTTGAATGGAATATTGATTTCATCACTGATCAAACTGCCCCAGTAGTTAAGTCTTAAACACTGTTGATCATGTTAGTTGGTAATAGTGATAGATGTTGGGCCCATATAAATTATGTTATGTCATAGCATATTCATGATATTTTACAGCCTTCAAGGGGTATAGAGCTGCAATGGATAATGTCACATATCCATGATCTTTTCAAAATGCAGTGTTGTTTTGAAGACCAGTCAGAGCACATGTGGACTTTTTTCATTGCTATGTATAGTGGTGATGGATAAAATAAAGAGCATTATTTATATATATTTAAATCAAGTGTGAAGTTGGCGAAAGGATTTAAAGCCTGTATCACTAGTAGATGCCACAGTATGTACAATCCTTCCTAGAATGGGTTTCCACTGTTTTTATGATGGTTACGACACTACATGTGTGAGGAATTCACCTTTTTCTATTTCACCTTTTTCTGTGAGTATTTGACCTTTTTCAGTTTGTCTTGTGAGTCTTAGGCTGAGCGTAGTTGACCTAATTGCCTCTTGTATCTGCATTCAGTCATCTACTCCTATGCAGTTTAAAAGACCAGCTCCTTCAGCCACTCCTCATTAGTTTGTTGATGCACCCCCTGTGCCTGCCATGCCCAGCCTCACCACCTGTCTTGCCCACTTCTGTGGTACACTTTGGAATGTTTGGACAGATCTCTAGTTTTTAGACTTGACTCTTCTTGTTTGGTAAATAAAATCACTTATTTCACTTAGTCAGTGTGTGGTTGTCAGCATTTTGGGGTCAAATTTATTCATCTACATACCAACATGTGTGCTTTCTTTGGAACTGCATTACTAGTGTATTCAGTATATTCCTAACATTGCACACCCCATTGCGAAGATGCGTTTGTGTGTGTTAATGTAGGCATGTGTCTGCTTGTTCGCTCATCAAACCACATTCAGATCTGTTCTTTTCTATGTCAGCACTGCAAATAACTCAGTGGATCACAGTACACATGCTTTCCTCATCTGCATTAATGACAGAGAAACAGATCATGTGGAATTGTGCCTTGGTAGCATGGGATCAAAAAACATATTTATTTGATGAGGACTCATAGCTCATCCACTCAGCTGTGGGCTCACCCACCCACAAGCTGTTTTTGTTTTTGTCAATGCGAAATTATCTGTCAAGCAGATTTAAGACAGACAGTTCCCAACACCATTTTCACTCTCTTTGCTGAGCTAGTACAATCTAGCTGTGAAGCAACCTTTGATTACCATCACACTGTGATGCAGCAATTAATCAAACACCTTACTCACTTCAAAAGTTAACAACAGGATTATCTGACAAGAATGTACAACATGGGTAGGTACATGGATAGAGTTGATGAGATAGTAGTCTCTATTAATACATCAATTAATAGTCTCTGGTCCCCTCCCCTCCCGGGGTACTGATGAGGCATTTAGCAGGCTGACATCGTTAAATAGGTGGCTGGTGCAGTTTTGTAGACAGCAAGGCTTGAGCTTTATTGATAACTGGCCTTCGTTCTGGGGCCGCCGTGGCTTGCTGATGCCAGACGGCCTCCACCCTACTGGGGAAAGTGCCGGCATCTTGTCTGCGAACATAAATAGAGCTCTACAGGGAGGGTAACATTAGGAATCTACAGCAGGCCACGGAGCAGGTGATTAGAGACCCTGCAAGGCTTATGACAAATGTGTGTGTGGAATCCATTAGCTTAGCGAATTTAGTGCAGAAAATCCACTATGGTAATAGTGCAGTTTATTTGCAAGGGAGGAAATTTCAACAAGTTGAGACTGTGGCCTGCTTCCGTAGTCGTGTCCATAAAAATCATAGAGGGATATGCTTTCCAAACTTAATACCCATTACTATATTGGATAATGTTGAAACTGAGGATGGCCCAGTGGTTGTTCCAGCAATAGAAAAGATTTTGGGTCTGCTACCTACAACGCGTGTGGAATGTCTCAAACCTAAACCTACTTCTAGGCATCTTATATATGCTACTCTGGAACCACCCCTAAACCCAAACAGTTCAACTGTCAACCCCACTGAGGTCCTTAGACTGGGTCTCATTAACATGAGATCACTGTCTTCAAAATCATTCTTGATCAATGATCTAATTATTGATCATCACTTAGATATGATTGGGATATGTGAAACCTGGCTTAAACCTACAGCTGTCCTCCCCTTAAATGAGGCCTGCCCACCAGCATATACATTTAGTCACGTCCCTCGTGATGCGAAGCAAGGCGGGGGTGTTGCTCTTATTCATAAATCTAGGTTTAGCTTATTAGCTGTTGGGGGTCACAAATATAACTCGTTTGAGCATCTGATTCTCCGCTTTGCTCAGGATATTACACATTGCCAAGGTCAGAAGAATAAAAATCAGTCGTATTACTTTGTCACTGTATATATGCCTCTTGGCCCATATTCTGAATTCTTAGATGAATTTGGTGCGTTCATCTCTAACTTGTCAACTATTGCAGATAACATTCTGATCATTGGTGACTTTAACATTCATATAAATAAGCCTTCTGATCCCCTCTGCAAATCATTTATGGAAATTGTGAATGCATTAGGATTTCGGCAATGCATTCGGGATTCAACGCACATTGGTGGAAATACCCTGGATCTGGTTCTCGCACGTGGTATTGCTGTCACAAATACTGACATCATGCCTCTTACATCAGTGGTGTCTGATCACACACTTATTAAGTTTACAGTTTTGCTGCTGTGTTTAGTGGAACAACAACCTTATATATCATTACGGTGATGCATCAACTCCTCAACTAAGACTGAACTCGAAGCTAGACTGCCTGATGTCTTAGCTTCACATTTGACAAATACCCAGTCAGTAGACAGATAGTTAAAACCGCTCTCACCCAAATCACAGTAACCTTGGTTCAATGATTATCTGCGTGACCTCAAGCATAAAGCAAGAGGTCTAGAACGGAAATGGCGTTGTTCAAAATTAGAAGTATTTCACCTTGCGTGGCGTGATGCTATCTTAGACTATAAGCATGCATTATTGGCTACAAAGCAGACTTACTACTCTGATTTGATCAACAAAAACAAGCATAACTCAAAGTTCTTGTTCGACATGGTGGCAACACTTATGCATGGACAACCACCTGTAGTGTGCTCTCCTTTTACAGCACAAGATTTCCTGGATTACTTCCTGGGAAGAAAATAGAAGACATCAGGTTAAACATATCGCGGCATGCCTTAACCCAGCCACTACACCCTGCTATTGAGGTGGGCGCCACTACTGAGGTATTACCTAGATTTAAAGAATTTGATAGTATCTCACTAGGCATGCTGACAAAATTTGTAATGTCAACAAAAAGCACAACCTGTTTATTTGATCCTATACCAACAAAACTGTTTAAGGACCTGTGGCCCACTCTTGGGCCGACTGTGCTGGAAATTATTAATCTTTCTTTAACTTCTGGATCTGTTCCTAAATGTTTCAAATCTGCAGTGATTAAACCATTACTTAAGAAACTTAATCTTGACCCTAGTGTATTGAAAAACTATCAGCCGATATCAAATCTATCATTTTTCTTTAATATTCTGGAAAAAGTGGTGTCACGGCAGCTCGTAGACTATCTTACTCAGAATAATCTCTTTGAGCCACTGCAGTCTGCTTTTAGAAAATATCATTCCACAGAGACGGCTCTCACTAAAGTGGTGAATGATCTTCTGCTTACAATGGATTCGGACACCACTACGGTTCTGTTGCTGTTAGATCTCAGTGCTGCATTTGATACAGTGGATCATCATATTCTACTTGATAGGCTGGAAAATCATTTTGGGATTACTGGGAGTGCCCTTGTATGGCTGACCTCATACTTGACCAGTCATTCTCACTGTGTTTTGTACAGTAACACTACCTCTAACCTTAGTACATGAAATTTGGTGTTCCACAGGGGTCTGTCTTAGGCCCCCTGCTTTTCTCCCTTTATATAGCACCCCTTGGGCACATATTGCGGTGTTTTGGGATTACCTTTCACTGCTATGCTGATGATACTCAGTTATACATGCCGATAACTGCTGGTAATCTCGTTCACATAAAATCCTTAGTAGATTGCCTTGCAGCAGTGAGAAGTTGGATGTCTAGAAACTTCCTACTTTTAAACACTGATGACTGAAATGATGGTTCTTGGTCCACTGAGACATCTGCATCAATTTGACCAGTTAACGCTCAGCCTCGGCTCTTGTGTCATACATCACACTGACAAAGTGAGGAACCTTGGGGTAATTTTTGATCCTTCGTTGTCCTTTGGCCTCCACATTAGAAATATTACGAGGACTGCTTTCTTCCACCTGCGAAATATAGCGAAGATTTGTCCCATCCTGTCTATGGCTGATGCTGAGACCCTGATCCATGCATTTATCTCTTCTAGATTGGATTACTGCAATGTTCTATTTTCTGGTTTACCGCAGTCTAGCATTAGGGGTCTCCAATTGGTTCAAAATGCTGCAGCCAGACTTGACACAAAGCAGAAAGTATAACCACATTACACCCATTTTGGCATCCCTTCACTGGCTTCCTGTCCCAGTGAGATCAGATTTTAAGGTTCTGCTACTAACCTATAAAATTATTCATGGACTGGCACCTCCCTACCTAGCTGACCTAATTAAACCTTACGTACCGGCCTGGACTTTACGTTATCAGGGTGCAGGACTACTTTGTGTCCCTAAGGTGAATAAGAAGTCTGCGGGTCACAGAGCTTTCTCTTATCGGGCCCCTGTTCTGTGGAATGATCTCCCTGCGTCAATAAAACAGTCAGATTCTGTGGAGATTTTCAAGTCCAGACTTAAGACACACTTATTTCCCCGTTCATATGGCTAGCATACTGGTACAGTTTTGTTTTATGCTTTTTACTCTTTTAATTAATTTTATTAGTAATTGCAGCGGGCTGCGGCCTCAACTTTACCTAAATTCTGGGTCTTTTAGTGAAGTTTAGGGCTAGTCGGCGATCACCTTAGTATTTCTTCTATTTTTCTTGTTGTTTAATGCTGGCAAATTATACAGTATTTTTTGTCTTTTTGATGCCTGATTCGGTTTTTTCTCTCTGTTTAAGGTGTAGCTCCATCCAGAGATGGGAATTGTATTCGTGTTGGCGATCCTCCTGTCCTGTGCGCCAATAGCATTTCTTGTATATTCGTCCGTGAATTGTTCTGTGAATTGTTCTGTAATTTATGTTTGTAGCATGGCCCAAGCAGAGGGTCACCCCTTTGAGTCTGGTCTGCTTGAGGTTTCTTCCTCAGAGGGAGTTTTTCCTTACCACTGTTGCTCTGGGGGTTGGTAAGGTTAAACCTTACCTGTGTGAAGCGCTTTGAGGCAACTCTGTTGTGATTTGGCGCTATATAAATGAAAATAAATTGGAAAAAAAAAGTTGTAAACAACTTTGCTGAAAAGTTTCAAACTCAATTTTCCCTCTGCGGGCCTGGTTTGGCAGACTGGTCATGGCTGGATTTTCGCCCTTCAAACTCCTCGCCCACTTCCTGACTGTACTGATTACCTTTCTTTTTTTTACCAAGTACTTTGGGTGTGATTTTGCACATGCTTGCAATCACAGGTAAAAAACACTTTTTGTGGCAACAGTCAATAAGTTATTCTCATACCCGTGTCGCTTCAATATCTTGTTATTGAAATAATTGCGTTGGAGACAGAACTTTTCAGTCATCCCTCATGCTAATAAAACCTTCTGAATGACTAATTGATATAACTCTGGGTAAATCTGGGAACCTTTGTTTGTATTTAAAGTCGTACTTGTAGAAAGTTGTCTTCTTGCATTCAAGAGCAGGAAATATCTGAAGATTTAAGCCAAAGCATTCAAAGCTCAATGCTGGATCTCCATATGCCAGGTTCCTCTTTGAGAGCCACCTCTAATACCCCCGTCACACTGAGCCTGAATGAGGATTCGACCCACATTCGGGCAAATTTGAGGTACATTCGAAATCCTTGTACAGCATTCTTACTGCAGTCATAATATTCATACGGCATGAAAACGCAATTCCAAGCATTCAAGGGTCTGTTCAAAATGTTTGCACGTCTAATCCTGGCTGACTGTCTTGATCATGCCCCCCGTCACACTACAGGCCGAATGCTGCATGAATGGACATTTGAGCTTCATTTGAAGTGCACTCCAAATCCTCATACAGCATTCTTGAGTGGATCCCACATAGTCGGGCACATTTGCACAGCCAGGCCGAATGTAGAGCTCATGTTTACCACTTTTGAGGTGTGTTTGAGGTGGGGAAAGGTCATACAGCGATCAAAGTGCAGTCTGACTGCATTCTAAATTGTTGTGTGAGCCGCTGAAGAGGAGGTACTGCTGGCCCACCACCACAAGATGGCGCCCTGCTTGAAGTGCGGGCTTCAAGCACGAGAGGGCGTCGGCTTTGCTGGAGGTGACAGCTGTCATCAATCAACACAAGCTGTCACCCATCAACACCACTACAAAGACCGGACTGCAACTCCACCTCCTCGCCGAGAAATCAACTACCATTCAGGTAATTTCTCTGCTGACTAACACTGTGTGTGTAATAACTTGAACTTCTATTGCAGCCGTTTTCCTGGAGTGTGTCCTTATCTGAGGGATTGCCGTTTGGTGTGACAGCAATGGCTTCGCCTCACACCCCAACCCAGATAAGTGGTTGACCAGGAGCTGCACGAGTGTGTGTGATTGGAGGTTGAGGTTTTCCCTCCTTTACTTAATACAGACTGTGGGATTACTGAGTGTGCGAGTGTGTTCTTCAGCTCCGTTGGTGTTGGAAGCTGTGTGGGGATCCAGCTCTTCTCTCTCCAGGCGTCTTCTATCATCGAGCCTGCCCACACGTCACCTGGTGTATGATTGACAGTCCACCATATTGTTATTGTCTGTACGTTGTTGTGCGGTTCACAACATTAAATTGTTACTTTTTGGCTTATCCATTGTCCGTTCATTAATGCCCCCTGTTGTGGGTCCGTGTCACGACACTTTCACAACAGGATTTCTCGGCCAGCGTCATGGATCCCGAGGGGTGTCAACCATCCCTTGAACAGCCAATGGGAGAGCGAGGTGCACAGGCAGAAGGCGTGGTGGGTGAGCTGCAACACATCTTAACCGCCTTTGCCGCTCGGTTGGACTTAGTTACCGAGCAGAGCAGTGTTCTCAATCGCAGGATAGAGGCTCTCACCGCCCAGGTGGAAACGCATGATCAGGGCGCTGCTGCAGCACCTCCTCCTGCTGACCGTGTGCCAGAAACAGACATTCCGCTGGTCATTCAACGACCCCCCCCCCCACCTTCCCCTGAAGCATACATAAGCCCTCCGGAGCCGTACGGAGGCTGTGTGGAGACGTGCGCGGACTTCTTGATGCAGTGCTCGCTCGTCTTTTCACAGCGTCCCGTCATGTACGCGTCAGACGCCAGCCGGGTGGCTTATGTTATAAACTTGCTTCGAGGAGATGCATGCGCCTGGGCTACGGCGCTTTGGGAGCAGAATTCACGGCTCCTAACGGTTTATACTGAGTTTGTGACGGAGTTCCGACAGGTGTTCGACCACCCTCATAGAGGCGAGACCGCTTCAAGTGTGCTGCTGTCGATAAGACAGGGGTGTCGGAGCGCAGCAAAGTATGCAGTCGACTTCCGCATCGCGGCAGCGCGAGCCGGCTGGAATGCTGTTGCACTCCGCGCCGCCTTTGTAAACGGACTGTCTCTGGTCCTCAAGGAGCACCTGGTGGCGAAGGACGAGCCGCGGGATTTAGATGGGCTTATCGACCTGGTTATACGGTTAGACAACCGATTAACAGAACACCGACGGGAGCGAGACGAAGGGCGTGGTCAGGCACAAGCCGTCCCTCTTCCTCCCGGGTCTGAAAGGGAGCCGACTTCCCCACGCTCCACTGCCAGGGCTCTCCACGTGACAACAGCTCCCCCTGCTGACGTTGCTATGGAAACGAGCAGGGCCAAAAAACGATCAGATCAGAGACAAAGGAGGCTTATCCGTGGAGAGTGTTTTCTCTGTAGCTCTACTGAGCACACACAGAGAGAATGCCCCAAACGATCAAAACAGCAGCACTCGTCCTTAGAGACTGGGCTAAGGGTGGGTCACAATACCCACGCGGGGAGACCCCGTAAATCTGCACGAATCCCAGTCACGATCCTGAGTGAGGATTTAACCCTTCACGCCCCAGCACTGGTGGACACGGGGTCGGAGGGAAATCTGCTGGATAGAAGATGGGCAAAGGAGGTTGGGCTCCCTCTAGTGGCCTTACCGTCACCATTGTTGGTGTGGGCACTAGATGGCACCCTTCTTCCACTAATCACACACCAGACTCAGCCAGTGACATTGGTGGTGTCTGGGAATCACAGGGAGGAGATTGTGTTTTATGTAACACCTTCTACCTCCCGAGTGATATTGGGTTTTCCATGGGTGTTAAAACACAATCCCCGGATTGATTGGCCGTCTGGGGTTGTGGTTCAGTGGAGCGAAACCTGCCACCGGGAGTGTTTAGGATCCTCGGTTCCACCCGGTGTGACAGCTAAGGAGGAGGTTTTAGTCCCCCCCAATCTGGCGGCGGTGCCAGCCGAGTACCACGACCTTGCTGACGTCTTCAGCAAGGATCTGGCACTCACGCTGCCCCCGCACCGTCCGTACGATTGTGCCATTGATTTGATACCGGGCGCTGAGTACCCGTCCAGCAGGCTGTACAACCTCTCACGTCCGGAACGCGAATCAATGGAGACCTACATCCGGGACTCGTTAGCTGCCGGGTTGATCCGGAACTCCACCTCCCCCATGGGTGCTGGTTTCTTTTTTGTGGGCAAGAAGGACGGCGGACTCCGTCCATGCATTGATTACAGAGGGCTGAACGAGATCACGGTTCGTAACCGATACCCGTTACCTCTGTTGGATTCAGTGTTCACGCCCCTGCATGGAGCCCAAATTTTCACGAAATTGGATCTTAGGAATGCTTATCACCTGGTTCGGATCCGGGAGGGAGACGAGTGGAAGACGGCATTTAACACCCCGTTAGGTCACTTTGAGTACCTGGTCATGCCGTTCGGCCTCACCAATGCGCCCGCGACGTTCCAAGCATTGGTTAATGACGTCTTGCGGGACTTCCTGCATCGGTTTGTCTTCGTATATCTAGACGATATACTAATTTTTTCTCCGGCTCCTGAGACCCATGTTAAGCATGTACGTCAGGTCCTACAGCGGTTGTTGGAGAACCGGCTGTTTGTGAAGGGCAAGAAGTGTGAGTTCCACCGCTCTTCTTTGTCCTTCTTGGGGTTCATCATCTCCTCCAACTCCGTCGCCCCTGATCCGGCCAAGGTTGCGGCGGTGAGAGATTGGCCCCAACCAACGAACCGTAGGAAACTACAACAGTTCCTCGGTTTTGCAAATTTCTACCGGAGGTTCATCAAGGGCTACAGTCAGGTAGTTAGCCCCCTGACAGCCCTGACCTCCACAAAAGTCCCCTTCACCTGGTCGGATCGGTGCGAAGCCGCGTTTAGGGAGTTGAAACGCCGGTTCTCAACTGCACCAGTTCTGGTGCAGCCCGATCCCAAGCGCCAGTTTGTTGTTGAAGTGGATGCCTCTGACTCAGGGATAGGAGCCGTGCTATCCCAGTGCGGGGAGTCCGACAAGGTTCTCCATCCATGTGCCTACTTTTCCCGCAGGTTGACCCCAGCTGAACGGAACTATGATGTCGGCAATCGGGAACTTCTTGCGGTGAAGGAGGCTCTTGAAGAGTGGAGACACCTGTTGGAGGGAGCGTCGGTACCATTTACAGTTTTCACGGACCATCGGAACCTGGAGTACATCCGGACCGCGAAGCGTCTGAACCCCAGGCAAGCCCACTGGTCGCTGTTCTTCGGGCGTTTTGACTTCCGGATCACCTACCGCCCCGGGACAAAGAACCAATGATCTGATGGCCTGTCCCGGGTGCACGAAGAGGAGGTCAAGACTGAGCTGTCAGACCCCCCTGACACCATCATCCCCGAGTCCACTGTCGTGGCCGCCCTTACCTGGGACGTGGAGAAGACCGTCCGGGAGGCCCTGACACGGAGCCCGGACCCGGGGACCGGTCCGAAGAACAAACTGTACGTCCCACCAGAGGCCAGGGCTGCGGTCCTTGACTTCTGTCACGGTTCCAAGCTCTCCTGTCACCCAGGGGTGCGAAGAACCGTGGCAGTGGTCCGGCAGCGCTTCTGGTGGGCGTCTATGGAAGCCGACGTCCGGGAGTATGTCCAGGCCTGCACCACCTGCGCCAGGGGCAAAGCTGACCATCATAAGGCCCAAGGCCTCCTCCAGCCTCTGCCAGTGCCTCGTCGCCCCTGGTCTCATATCGGCCTGGACTTTGTCACGGGCCTCCCGCCGTCCCAGGGAAACACCACCATCCTAATGATAGTGGACCGGTTTTCCAAGGCGGCCCACTTCGTGGCCCTCCCGAAGCTCCCGATGGCCCAGGAGACTGCAGACCTCCTGGTCCACCACGTCGTGCGTCTGCATGGGATTCCATCAGACATTGTCTCGGATCGTGGTCCTCAGTTCTCCTCCAGGTCTGGAGGAGTTTCTGTAGGGAACTGGGGGCTACCGTCAGTCTCTCGTCTGGGTACCACCCCCAGACGAACGGGCAGGCAGAGCGGACAAACCAGGAACTGGAGCAGGCCCTCCGTTGCGTGCCCTCCGCGCACCCGACGGCCTGGAGTGACCATCTGGCCTGGATCGAGTACGCTCATAATAGCCAAGTCTCGTCTGCCACCGGCCTTTCCCCATTTGAAGTGTGTTTGGGGTACCAGCCCCCATTGTTCCCGCTAGTGGAGGGAGAGGTCGGGGTGCCCTCGGTCCAGGCTCATCTGAGAAGGTGCCGTCGGGTGTGTCGTACCGCCTGCTCTGCCCTGCTCAAAGCCCGGACGATGGCCAAGAACCATGCAGACCGCCGGCGTGCCCCGGCCCCTGCGTACCAGCCTGGGCAGGAGGTTTGGCTTTCTACAAAGGACATTCCCCTGCAAGTGGAATCCCAAAAGTTGAAGGACAGATACATCGGACCTTTCCCTATCCTCACGGTCCTCAGTCCAGCCGCAATGAAGCTGAAGCTGCCAGCTTCACTGCGGATCCACCCGGTTTTCCATGTGTCCCACATCAAACTTCAGCACGTGTCACCCCTCTGTGCCCCCGGACCGGCGCCGCCTCCTGCCTGGATCATCGACGGGGAGCCGGCTTGGACCGTGCGCCGGCTCCTGGACGTCCGTCGGAAGGGCCGGGGGTTCCAGTATTTGGTGGACTGGGAGGGGTATGGACCCGGAGAATGCTCCTGGGTGAAGAGGAGCTTCATCCTGGACCCGGCCCTCCTGGCCGACTTCTACCGGCGGCACCCGGACAAGCCTGGTCGGGCGCCAGGAGGCGCCCGTTGAGGGGGGGGTCCTGTTGTGTGGGCCACTGAAGAGGAGGTACTGCTGGCCCACCACCACAAGATGGCGCCCTGCTTGAAGTGCGGGCTTCAAGCACGAGAGGGCGTCGGCTTTGCTGGAGGTGACAGCTGTCATCAATCAACACAAGCTGTCACCCATCACCACCACTACAAAGACCGGACTGCAACTCCACCTCCTCGCCGAGAAATCAACTACCATTCAGGTAATTTCTCTGCTGACTAACACTGTGTGTGTAATAACTTGAACTTCTATTGCAGCCGTTTTCCTGGAGTGTGTCCTTATCTGAGGGATTGGCGTTTGGTGTGACAGCGACGGCTTCGCCTCACACCCCAACCCAGATAAGTGGTTGACCAGGAGCTGCACGAGTGTGTGTGATTGGAGGTGGAGGTTTTCCCTCCTTTACTTAATACAGACTGTGGGATTACTGAGTGTGCGAACTCACACTCATCTGGACTGTCTCTGTTCTCTGCCAGCAGTACCGGGTCTGACTGCTGAAGACAGCGGCCACCTGGGGCACAGGGCTTGGCGGCTCCGGTGTTCTTCAGCTCCGTTGGTGTTGGAAGCTGTGTGGGGATCCAGCTCTTCTCTCTCCAGGTGTCTTCTATTGTCGAGCCTGCCCACACGTCACCTGGTGTATGATTGACAGTCCACCATATTGTTATTGTCTGTACGTTGTTGTGCGATTCACAACATTAAATTGTTACTTTTTGGCTTATCCATTGTCCGTTCATTAACACCCCCTGTTGTGGGTCTGTGTCACGACACTTTCACAACACTAAATGTTCCGATGGTGTCGAGATAGTCTGATTGCATACAAGGGTAAATCGCCATGGTCAGGCACGACAAATCATGCCGGCATATCCTGATTGTGGCACGGATGAGCCGTGTCTGCACCTCCACTGGATCGAGATCAGGGAGCATTCATGACATGAACACCATGTACTTCTGTAGGAGGAATGACGGGACAACTGGTTTGCCAGCCCTTCACAACATAAACAGAAATAAAAGCTCACCTTTGGAACGGTTCCAGATGCATTTCACAGCACACCAGCAGAAACTGCAGCCTGTGGTGACCACCCTCTCATCCTGCCACCGCCATGAGCTGCCTACATCAGCTTTCAAATGCCTCGTCCACCACAGAATATAGTTCCCATATGGCACGACGCTTTGCTGTGCATCACAGCACATAACACGTGATCACACAGTCCAAAACATTGACTGATTGCCAGGGCACATGCATGAATAACAGTGTGGTCAGCTCATGGACATAATATCCTGGAGAGGGGAAGGCATGGGGCTCTCTTATCTGCTCAAACCACTGCACGTGCATGATCTCTGATCACCTGACTGCACTGCAGGTCCTACGTGAGGCTCCCTCATCTGAACAAACCCCTGTGTGTGCATGAGCTCTGATCACCTGATCGCACCGTGGACCCTACATGAGGCTCCCTTATCTGGATGAACAGCTGCATGTGTGTAATCTTCCATTCACCTGAATGCACCATGGGTCCTGCGTGAGACTCCCTCATCTGAACGAACCACTGCACAGGTGTGAGGCGTGTGCATGAGCCTGTCTGGACAGCTGCCAAACAGCGGATTCCATGATAGGTTGCCCAGCTGATTCCCGCTGATGCGTTACTGTCAGGACCTGCTTTACCTCTCCTCTGGTGTCCATATAATATCCAATATATGGACTTGTGTGTGTCATACAGGGTCCTCTGATCATGGGTTTACTGCACTGTACCGTGGACTGGTGACTATTACCAGTAATAACGGCTGTGGATGTGCATGTCGGTGATCAGATGCGATAGTCAGGGGACCCTGGTTTACATGTTATCAGTCCATGTTTTGGATGTCATGTGAAACCCAGCAGTGTGACAGGCCAGGTCTTCAAAAGAGAGGACCACAGTGCTCGCTCTGCCATGCATCTCCCCTTGCTTGCCTTCCATCTTGTGGCGATCAGACCGCACACATACACGTGCGTTCTCTATATTCCTGCAGCATTCTGCTGTCATCGTGGGTTTACGTGCTGTTCTGTGGCCGCATCCGACCTGCACTCTGGGCATCCGTACTGTGTTCCGACGTTGGGAGCTGCTGCACTCCGAATGTGCACGACCTTACGTCATAAAGAAGGGAGGTGACCCAAATTAACATCCTGAAATTAAGAAACTTTTGTCGCAGAAGTCGAACAAAACTTCAGGGTCATGACTAAGAAACTGACTGAGTTGAAAACATCAGATAGAAATATGGCATCACCATCAACTCAAAGACTGTCAGCTGAGGAGGAAGCAATTAATCCAAAAATAAAATAACATTAAATACAAGTTTACAGTCCAAGTCTTTTCATGTCAGTTTTCAATTTCAAATTGTTTGTTTCTTCGGTTACAGCAGGCTCTTCATTTGTTGTTTAGTTGTGAGGGTTTCTGCCATCAGCCTTGTCTTCAGGACATGAAATGCTGCTTAAGTTGGAAGAAGGTCTTTTGGTTGACTTGGCAAGTCTACAACCCTCCTTGTTTTCTCCTGATGAAGTCCTGCGTTGAGTTGGTGGTGGATGATTAAGTTCTTCCTGATTAACTTCTTCTGCTCCCATCATAAGTTACATCATCTATTAAATACTGAGCTTTTTCCAAACTATAAATTCTTCCTCTTAACTCGCACATATGTTGTATTTATACTGGGTTAGTGTCTCTTACCATCGAGGAACATTCATCTGTGTTTGGGGTATGATCATCGTGAGGGTTAGTGTTTCCCTGTACATCTCTAAATGACATGAAGGAGCTACCCAACTCATCTCATATTGACACTTGGTCAAAAAAAAGGTTTTGTGTCAAAAATGTGATGAGTTGGGAATGAACACACCACATGACCAAAATGTTGTCTCCCTCACTAAATGCTCATTAGGCATCCCCTGAAGACATCTAGTTCTTGACTTAGATTAGTGATTAATATTAAAGTCTCGCAACCATACAGTAAGACAGGAAGCAGGAAGCACCAGGAACCTAAAGACTTGGCTCTTCATTCTCCTGCAAAGATATCGGCATTGCCAACCACATTTGTCCACTGACCTCAGGTCTCCATGAGCCCACCCAGACATCTACAAATCTCAAAGGTCGAGGATCCAGAGACATGAATGGTGGCACGTTGATCACCACCAGGTGTTTATCAAATATTCACTTAGTTGCATGTTTTCAAAAACTACAGTCGTGTGTGTATGTGTGTGTGTGTGTGTGTGTGTGTGTGTGTGTGTGTGTGTGTGTGTGTGTGTGTGTGTGTGTGTGTGTGTGTGTGTGTGTGTGTGTGTATACATGACTGCAGCATAGGAATTTGTTTATGAAAGGCTGACCTCTGGTGGATCAATAAGGGAAGATGACACTGAGCTCTGAAGGCATGTTAAACTGATCTTGTCTTCAACAATATGATTTTGTAATTCTGAACTTGAGGTTTTTAGTGAAATTGAACAAAAAAACAACACAAACTGACATTTAAATAGATTATTTTATGCCACTGGTGGCCTCTTCCTCTGTTTCACCAAGAGGAATGTTTTCAGACCTCTGAAGTCACACGTGGGGCAGCCTACCACGCCGAAACAGAGCGCAGACATGTCAGACCAACAAAATAACAAGAGCCTCTTCCTGTGTCCTGCGAGCAAGAATGGAAATCTGAGTTTGTTTTTGATGTTTTTTTACAGGTTCATTTTACCTTTCCTTCCTGTAATGACAGCAGATGGTTGTAAGGGGCACCGAGTGTTGTTGTAGCCGTGCATGCTTTGGAGCACTGAGATGGTCGAGCTCGCACTGAGAACCCGCAGCTGCTGCCTGCCGAAGGTCCCGGCTGCCACCGACCCTATTCATCCCAACAGCAGGTGTCACATCAAGACTCCACCTCGGAACCATGCACACGCACATGCAAAATCACACAGATCCACGAGCATATACACACACTTTAACACACAGATCTGTGTGTGTGTGTGGTGGGGGGGAGACCTGGAACTACTTACAGAGAACAAAGAGGAAAATCAGGAGGAAAAAAAATGCAGCCTCTTCGAATAAATCTCACCACAATGCTGTGAGAAATCCCCAACCTCACCCCCAGAAACACAAGAAAAACCTTCTTTCTCTCTTTCAAAGCAGTCAAAAGTGTCTCACAAAAGCAGAAATAGAACACATTCGAGATAAAAGGATCTTGGCCCCCTTTTTGAAAAGGACCTCACACATAGTTGTGTGTAATTCCAACCAGAAACTGGTTTATTTACCAAAAAATAATACAGTTTAATGCCAAAGCACTTAGGCGACACATAAAGGACAACAAGTGGTGGGCACGCTGAAGGGGGGGGGCAAGAGTGGAAATTTTCTTCTTTCTTGTGCTTATGTTCTCGTCCTCGGATTACATGGAGCACAAGAGTTCACGTGGACGCTATGGGAACAAGCCGTGCAGAATGGCCTCTGAAAAATAAAAGAAAACAATAAACATGTCAGTGGAATTTGGACATGTGCGGCAACACCAGCTCACACACAGTCCGTGGCAACTTCAAGAATCAAAGCCTCCCTTGTCTGGGTTTCCTTATATAGGGCAGCGTCAACATTTATCCTCAGAAAGTGAGCAGCGACACTGACAAGTGCACAGAAACAGTGGCAATGTGAGAGTGGAGATGCTCGGAACACGCGTGCCACCCACGTTGCTGCAAAAACACCATGAGTGAACTGTAAAACCACCGTCCTGCCCGAACTGTCCTTTTCACTTGGGCTTGAAAAAAGCCAGGCTTTGCTCCGTCAGAGGGGGCTTTTCCATGGCTAATTCCGGTATTGTGTTGCCATTGGACCCACAGTTCCTCCGACACAGCCACACCAAGAACATAGTGTGGCGGTTCCATGAATTAACTCTTATAAATGCTGACTGATTCTTCTCAAGCCAATGAGCCAAATCTTGAACCCGAGCTGGTTGAAAAATGATCAGTTTTAGCTGTGAGTCATTTTCTTCTGATTTCTGTAGTGGAGTTCTTGGAGCTGTTGTCACATATGTTTTTAACACTTTTTGAATCGTTCCCATTATTCACAAACCTGTGCCAAAAGTGATGAGATGATAAATAAATGGAACCAGTTTGGTCAAAAAAATATCAACAGTTTAATTCTGTCAAAGGGATAATTACCGTATATAATTTCTGTATTTTCAGGAGGATTTTAGTAGCTTGGGAGGTCCTGCGTCTTAGACCCCCTTCAGACTGAGGTTTGCAATCCAGCTCGTGCAACATCAAGCTGCATCCCGTTCAAGCCAGAGGGGTTTTTGTCTGAATATGAATGATGCAAAACTGATTTGAGCCTGATTGTTTTCTATTCTATTTGAACGGGATGTGCCACACACACACATACGCGCGCGCGCTCCTTCAGATGTCGCCGTCAGAACTAAATTAATTCCTTTCTGAAAATCACACATTCACTTTTGCCTGTTTGAAGTTAGGCAACTCTCTGCACTTAAATAATCCATCAAGATGTCCATTATTCCTCATTGGTCAAGATAAAACACAGCCAGTTTTTCCTTCTCTCTCCAACAAGCAGCAACACCTCATACATACACCTCATGTGCCCAGCTTGAATTCAAACACGTGTGTGGGATGAGCCAGATTTGAAAGAGTAGTCTGAACGCTATCTGGCAAGAAAGCAATCCGTATTGAATTTATCTTGAGCTGGATTGCAAACTCCAGTCTGAACGGATCCTTATACTTCAGTGTGACTCACAGCATATATAGCAAACAATTCCGCGTTTGTTATTAACAGTTATAATAACTATTTTTGTCCTGGGTTTTCCCAGGAATCAAAGTGGTAAACAGAATAAATGGCAATAATAAAAAGGTACATTACAACAATGCTCAAATCAATTATCAAAAATACAACCCCAATTACAATGAAGTTGGGACGTTGTGTAAAATGTAAATAAAAACAGAATACAATGATTTGCAAATCCTCTTCAACCTATATTTAATTGAATACTCCACAAAGATGAGATATTTAATGTTCAAACTGATAAACTTTATTGTTTTTGTGCAAATATTTGCTCATTTTGAAATGAATGCCTGCAACACATTTCAAAAAAGCTGTGACAATGGTATGTTTACCACTGTGTTACATCATCTTTCCTTCTAACAACACTCAATAAGCATTTGGGAACTGAGGACACTAATTGTTGAAGCTTTGTAGGTGGAATGCTTTCCCATTCTTGCTTGATGTACGACTTCAGTTGTTCACCAGTCTGGGGTCTCCGTATTTTGCGCTTAATAATGCGCCACACATTTTCAGTGGGTGAGAGGTCTGGACTGCAGGCAGGCCAGTCTAGGACCCGCATTCTTTTACTATAAAACCACGCTGTTGTAACATATGCAAAATGTGGATTGATACTGTCTTGCTGAAACTGCAGGGACGTCCCTGAAAAAGACGTTGCTTGGATGGCAGCATGTGTTGCTCCAAAACCCAGATGTACCTTTCCGCATTGATGGTGCCATCACAGATGTATAAGCTGCCCATGCCATGGGCACTAACACACCCCCATACCATCACAGATGCTGGCTTTTAAACTTTGCGCTGATAACAATCTGGATGGTCTGTTTCCTCTTTTGTCCAGAAGACACAATGTCCATGATTTCCAAAAACAATTTGAAATGTGGACTCATCAGCCCACAGCACACTTTTCCTCTTTGTGTCTGTCCATTTCAAATGAGCTCGGGCCCAGAGAAGGCGGCGGCATTTCTGGATGTTGTTGATGTATGGCTTTCGCTTTGCATGGTAGAGTTTTAACTTGCACTTGTAAATGTAGCGACAAACTGTGTTAACTGACAATGATTTTTTTTAATTGTTCCTGAGCCCACGCGTTAAGAGCCTTTACACAATGATGTTTGTTTTTAATGCAGTGCCGCCTGAGGGATCGAAGATCATGGGCACTCAACGTTGGTTTTCAGCCTTGCCGCTTACATGTAGAAGCTTCTCCAGATTCTCTGAATCTTCTGATTATATTACGTACTGTAGATGATGGAATCCCCAAATTCCTTGCAATTGAACGTTGAGAAACATTGATCTTAAACTGTTGGACTATTTTTTTCACGCAATTGTTCACAAAGTGGTGATCCTCACCCCATCTTTGCTTGTGAACAGCTGAGCCTTTTGGTGATGCTCCTTTTATACCCAATCATGACACTCACCTGTTTCCAACTAGGTATTCTTTGAGCATTCATCAACTTTCCCAGTCTTGTGTTGCCCCGTCCCAGCTTTTTTGAAACGTGTTGCAGGCATTCATTTCAAAATGAGAAAATATTTGCACAAAAACAAGAAAGTTCATCAGATTGAACATTAAATATCTTGTCTTTGTGATGTATTCAATTAAATATAGGTTGAAGAGGATTTGCAAATCATTGTATTCTGTTTTTATTTACATTTTACACAATGTCCCAACTTAATTGGAACTGGGGTTGTATTTTTCTGATCAATGTGGGCAGCACAGTGGCTTAGTGGTTAGCACTGTTGCCTCATAGCAAGAAAATTGTGGGATCACTTCCCACTTGGGGCCTTTTTGTGTGGAGTTTGCATGTTCTCCCCATGTTTCATTGGGTTCCTGTGGGTGCTACAGCTTCTTCCCACATCCAAAGACATGCAGGTTAGGTGATGTGGGAATTTTAAATTGACTGTAGGTGTGCGTGCGGATGTGAATGTGTTTGTCTGTCTACATGTGACCCTGTGATAGACTAGTGTCCCGTCCAGGGTGTACCCCGCCTCACGGTTCATGACTACTGGGATAGGCTCCAGTCCCACATGACCCTTGGAGTAAGCAGGTATAGAAGATGAATTAATGATCAATAGATGCTTTAGATCATCCATCTAGGCTTCTTGGTTGGCAGACCCTGTTTTCCTTGATCTTAGCGAGGCGTTGATGTAATGTTTTGCACATTGGACTGGAATACCAGCGATCCGGGTTCACTTCACGATCTCAGCCAAGCTCCCAATTGGCACCTTGAATGGGAGTGCAGGGGAGGAGTGAGAGACACATGCTGTGGGCCCTTCTGGAAATAAGCTTTGGGCTTTTGTTAGTTACCCACATTAAATAAGAAACTCTTCTTCTTCATCATCTTTTACCAAACTACTCTAAAATGTAATCACCTCTAGATATCAGTCCATGTAACATTCCCACCAAGCTTGAAGGAAGTCAGTCTAACAGTTTTTGAGTTATCTTGTCCACAGGCACACATAACAGGGAAAACAATATCCTGCTATTGCCACTTATATGTTCTTTTTAATTTGGCAAGTTACAAAATGTTATAATTTATTGTTTCTGACGTATTGTGTTAACATATGAGAGGGGGTGGATTAATTCCTTCCTTCATTCATTAATCTATTCATTCAAAGCCGTTGCTTTTTCATATGTCTCAGAAAAAGCCTTGGAATTATATTTTTTTATTGCAGTATAGCTGTCGATGTAGTTGGTGTCTATTTGGGTTGTCCCATATTTTTTCATATCTGAGATGAAGAATGTAACAAATGTGCAAAAACAGTGGAAAGATCTCACAAGTCTTCAAAAACTGCAAAAACCTCACACATGCAGACTTTGTTTTTATGGCACAGAGCTGTGCTGTATCATTGACCCTAATTCCTGTTTCTAATCCACTTTGGACTCTGAGCAGTAAAAGTTTCCTCTCCTTTCTTCTGTCTGCTCCTATTCGCCTCACAATTTATATGCAACAATTGAAACGGCCACATCATAACATGAAAGCAGAGCCTTGAAGTGACCGGAATTCACTGTGCCTAAAACATTGTTAATATGAGAGCTGAGCAGCTGTGTTCGGGGGATTATCCTCCATGGAACAGGAAAGATTTCCTGCTAATCTATATAGGAATGCCCACTCTTGAGAAGATGAATAGGAGTAGTTGGGACCAAAGGATTCTCTTAGAAGTCAACACACTTCATTATTGCTTTGTACGACAATTAGAACTCAACATCTAAGAAAATAAATATATTAATAATATAACAGAAATGTATTTCTGTGCTTTTACATCATGTATTTGCAGTGAAGTATAGAAAGATGAGTTATTTTTGCAGTGACTGATATGATTATGTGCTATTGTTGTCCAAAGCGTAAATTCCAACAAGGAGACCAAACATCATTCAGGATTTGCTTTTTTTTTTTTTTTTTTTAATTGGAATAATTGGAATAGGGTATCGAGACTGTTGGGTGACTAAAGAATCCAGGAGAGTATTCAAGATTGGGTTCAGAAGACTGGTAAAAGGAGCAATGACATGCAGAGCTGAGACATGGGCCACCTCCCATGTGAAGGGAATGCAGGAGTAGATATTGACAAAAATTCTGAATGGATGCTGAAATGAATTTAAGTTGCAAAGATGGACAGAATGGGAAGTGTGACTCAGATCTACACTAAACATTTTACAAAGGTCAGTCACTGGGGTCAAGTTCATTGTGGTCAATGGTCAAAAGTTAGATTAGATAGAACTTTATTAATCCTTTGGGAAGACTCCCTCAGGGAAATTGAGGTTCCAGCAGCATTGTATAGCAGCAAAATGTAAATACAAATATACAACCCCTGGCAAAAATTATGGAATCACCGGCCTTGGAGGATGTTCATTCAGTTGTTTTGTAGAAAAAAAGCAGATCACAGACATGACACAAAACTAAAGTCATTTCAAATGGCAACTTTCTGGCTTTAAGAAACACTATAAGAAATCAGGAAAAAAAAATTGTGGCAGTCAGTAACGGTTACTTTTTTAGACCAAGCAGAGGAAAAAAAAATATGGAATCACTCAATTCTGAGGAAAAAATTATGGAATCATGAAAAACAAAAGAATGCTCCAACACATCACTAGTATTTTGTTGCACCACCTCTGGCTTTTATAACAGCTTGCAGTCTCTGAGGCATGGACTTAATGAGTGACAAACAGTACTCTTCATCAATCTGGCTCCAACTTTCTCTGATTGCTGTTGCCAGATCAGCTTTGCAGGTTGGAGCCTTGTCATGGACCATTTTCTTCAACTTCCACCAAATATTTTCAATTGGATTAAGATCCGGACTATTTGCAGGCCATGGCATTGACCCTATGTGTCTTTTTGCAAGGGATGTTTTCACAGTTTTTGCTCTATGGCAAGATGCATTATCATCTTGAAAAATGATTTCATCATCCCCAAACATCCTTTCAATTGATTGGATAAGAAAAGTGTCCAAAATATCAACGTAAACTTGTGCATGTATTGATGATGTAATGACAGCCATCTCCCCAGTGCCTTTATCTGACATGCAGCCCCATATCATCAATGACTGTGGAAATTTACATGTTCTCTTCAGGCAGTCATCTTTATAAATCTCATTGGAACGGCACCAAACAAAAGTTCCAGCATCATCACCTTGCCCAATGCAGATTCGAGATTCATCACTGAATATGACTTTCATCCAGTCATCCACAGTCCACGATTGCTTTTCCTTTGCCCATTGTAACCTTGTTTTTTTCTGTTTAGGTGTTAATGATGGCTTTCGTTTAGCTTTTCTGTATGTAAATCCCATTTCCTTTAGGCGGTTTCTTACAGTTCGGTCACAGATGTTGACTCCAATTTCCTCCCATTCGTTCCTCATTTGTTTTGTTGTGCATTTTCGATTTTTGAGACATATTGCTTTAAGTTTTCTGTCTTGACGCTTTGATGTCTTCCTTGGTCTACCAGTATGTTTGCCTTTAACAACCTTCCCATGTTGTTTGTATTTGGTCCAGAGTTTAGACACAACTGACTGTGAACAACCAACATCTTTTGCAACATTACGTGATGATTTACCCTCTTTTAAGAGTTTGATAATCCTCTCCTTTGTTTCAATTGACATCTCTCGTGTCGTAGCCATGATTCATGTCAGTCCACTTGGTGCAACAGCTCTCCAAGGTATGATCACTCCTTTTTAGATGCAGACTAACGAGCAGATCTGATTTGATGCAGGTGTTAGTTTTGGGGATGAAAATTTACAGGGTGATTCCATAATTTATTCCTCAGAATTGAGTGAGTCCATATTTTTTTCCCTCTGCTTGGTCTAAAAAAGTAACCATTACTGACTGCCACAATTATTTTTCCTGATTTCTTATAGTGTTTCTTAAAGCCAGAAAGTTGCCATTTGAAAAGACTTTAGTTTTGTGTCATGTCTGTGATCTGCTTTTTTTTCTACAAAATTAAACAACTGAATGAACATCCTCCGAGGCCGGTGATTCCATAATTATTGCCAGGGGTTGTATACATACCAGAAATACTGCCTGCTGCTGGTTTACTGGCTACTACTGCCAGTGGCGGTCCTAGAGTGATTTACTCCCCGGGCGAAACCCCCTGCGTGCCCCCCCGCGCGCACACTAACGTGGCCACCACCTCCGCCCCACCACCCATGAAAACACTAACTTCGTCCAGAACACCCACAATCCCACAAATTAACTCACAACAGCTATTTTCAAGAACAAATTTCCAGTTTAATGACTACTGCTATAACAAACACAAAGAAATTGGCACAGTCTAATGTGTCATCATCCATGGACTTATCTGCAATGATCATCTCAAAAGTTTGCAGGAGGGCATCATAATTGTTTGCTACAGTGCTCACTATCCGTGATGTGAAATTCCATCAAGTAGGAGCATTTCTGGGCAACCTTGAGCAGCCTGCAGATTCAAGAAAAGACATCCTCTTTGTGGATTTTGAGAAAAATGCAGCAAACCCAGAGAGTGATGCAAAAAATATTCTGCACTCAGATAAGCATTTAGCCCCCTGAGACAGAACCAGATTCAGTCTGTGTGCATAGCAATGCACAAACATTGCACTGGGGGCTATTGCTTTAACTTTGGCCTGCAAACCATTGAGAGCTGAAGCCATGACAGCAGCCATGGCTTCTTCGTAAGGAAGACTATCAAATGACTTCGCCAAAATCCGGTCCACAACATTCAAATTGTCATTATGTGCAGCTTGCTACCTAGCTAGCTCGCTAGCTGGGACTGGCGCGAGGCTAGTGTGAAGTGTGTCCGCCTGTGAGTGCTTTGTGACGGTGAAGGAGCTCAGCAGCACCCGCTGCTCGGTAGGGACAGAAACTGCGATAGAAGTCAGAAAGAGTGATAGACGTCAGTCTCCAAACACAAGCAGCTACAAAAAAAAAAACACCAGAAATAGAAGCTCGATTTGTCGCTAGTCGTTTTTAACAAAGAAAATGCCGCTAAAAGGATTAGGAAAGTCTCCGGTTCAACTCAGAAAAGAATGAAAATGCTCCCACGGATGTCTTCACCAAAAGATCGCTGATTCGCTCATTTCGCTGTCAATCAAAAAGGGATTCAGCCTCAGACAGATCATCCAATCGTCATGCAGAAGCTGAGCATCCGGGCCAGCCGAGGCCAGCCCACTGCCCCATAGACCCCCAGACACACTGAGCGTCCGATGGGCGGGACAAAGCCCAGCATTTAACCAATGACTCGTCTCGTTTCGCTGCAGTCTTTGCTTCGCTACTGTTTATAGCACTGTGAAGCTGCGGGAATGAGTGAGAGGAAAGCCACCATGGGACGGGAAGGTGGGGGCGCCGCTCTGCCGTAACGTAACGTAACCACGAACCACACGTCAGGACAACCCCCCACCCCGTTTTTTTTTTTGTGACCGTTTTTTTTTTCGCACGGTCGTGCCGCCCCCCCGCGATGCCGCCCCAGGCGGCTGCCCGGTCGGCCCGCCTCCAGGACCGCCCCTGACTACTGCTCCTCTCCTTCCCGTCCTCTGTTTTCCTGTTACTCCTCCTCCCCCTGAGTGAGGAGTTGTAAAGTCTGATGTCCTGAGGGACAAAGGAGTTTTTCAGTCTGTTGGTCCTGCACTTGGGAAGGAACAGTCTGTGGCTGAAGAGGCTCCTCTGGTTGCTGATGACGGTGTGCAGAGGGTGACTGGCATCGTCCATAATGTCCAGCAGTTTGTCCAGTGTTCTCTTCTCTGCCACCATCACCAGAGACTCCAACTTCATCCCAACCACAGAGCCAGCCCGCCTGATCAGTTTGTCCAGCCTGGATGTGTGCTTCTTGGATGTGCTGGCTACCAAGGATTGGTAGAACATCCACACAGTCTCCCCCGGAAGGACAGCCTTCTTTGCCCCTTCTTGTACAGGTGGTTGGTGTAAGTTGTCCAGCCCAGTTAGAAATTTATGCTTGTTTTATTGTTTTTGTCACTCCTATTTGCAGCATATTTTGTACACACCCACCAACACAGGTGGGTTCTTGAATTGCCCAGTTAAGATCAAATTTGCCAAAGGTCAATCACTGTAGTTAAGGTCGTTGAGGTCATAGCTCAAAATTTGTTTTTCCACTGGATTTGCACTACACTTGACACACATACAGTACATCAATGGATTCTTGAATTGCCAGGGTGAGATTGCAAATATCTGAAGGTCAATCACTGGGGTCAGGCCACTAGGGTCAGAGATCATCATCATCAAAATGTATGTTTTTCACACAGATTTCCACCAGATGAGACACACAAATGGAGGTGGGTTTGAGAATTGTCCAGAAAGGTCAAATTTGCTAAAGGTCATGCACTGGGGCCAACGTCATGTCTGTCATGTTTGTTGGCCAACTTCTCCAAAGTTGACCACAAAATTGCCATTTAAGGATTAACTTTGACATAGGTCATGAAATTTGTTTTTCAAACCAACTTGAACCAAATGTGGCACAGATTTAGGTGGATATCAGAACTGCCCTGAGAAGACCAGCCAGAGGTCAATCATTTAGGTGAAAGCCAAGGTCATTTGGGTCAAATGTCAGAATGCTATAGCCCTATGTGTCTTCATGCCCACATGTACTATTACTGAGTTTTTAAAAAGGAAATTAGATGATTTAGGGTGATTTGGTCATGTTACTATGTTGTCAAGGTTGTGACCTCATGTACATGTGGTAAGCACTCGGAAAATTACTTCAAAATGAAAATTCTGTTGACCTGCCATTAAATAATTATGCCCCCATCTAGAAGATGAGATACAGGAGCTACGCATTGCTGCATCCACCACACCATGGAACCACCTTGTCCTGGATGGCAACTGCAACTGGTCCATCCCCAGACAACTGGTCCATCCCCATCTCATGAAAGAAACCATCTATGGGTGTCATATGTGTGTCAGGTGAATTGTGGACATCCCTTTGGTCCTACTCAACACTGAGGCACCTGCATACTAGATCATGGTCATGAAGAAGCACCAGGATCATAAAGATTTGGACATTTGTTCTCCTATAAGAAAAGCCCCTTTGAAGCTACCACTGCTCTCCTGTGTCACCTCCAAAGTGTTCATTCACAAGGGAAAAGGAGAAAAATCTCTCACACACAAACTGGTCAGTTTTATTGGCTGACTTCATTTGAATGTAAATCCGGCACGTTTTGGTGTTGAGCCAAACTTCAGCTGATGTGCAGCTCTCCGTGTGAAAGAGAGGCATGTGAATACATGTGTTCCTATATGTATGTCCGTATGGAAAGTTCTGGCAAGAAGCGGGATGATTACAGTTTTAATTAGTGCTGTACCGGAGGCTGGAAACAGTGGAAGCGTTGTGGAGAAAGCTGCAACAGCTGCGGCGGCTGTTTAACAGTTCTGTCACTCTCACCAAACGCCCTTCCAGCCATCCTCTTCTCCCCCTCTCGCTCCTCTGCTCCTGTGCTAGTTCAGGTGTCTGGGACGGCTTAGGAAGCACTGGGTGGCACCGGCCCAGACTCTCCGAGTTGGCGGTTGCCGCTACGTTGAGGAATGTATGAGAGGGTTGCTGGCAGGACGGCTGCTTTGGCTGGTTGTCCTGCAGGGAAATCACTCAGTGAGGGCGGAGTGGAGCCAACAGCCTGTCAGTGGACAGTGATCTCACAGGGCCAGTAGTCGGGGAAACATAGATGTAGACACAGAAACCGATTGTAGTCACGTTGTGCAATGCCTTCGCTTTAACTCCACCCAACCTTGCCAACAGCGATACATTTTCAACGTAGAGTGGAAGTAGAAACTGACTGGCGTAAAAATGATAATCAGCGGTTTTATTCACCTGATGTCCTGTAAAGTTTTGACACTGCATGAAAAGAGCGCGGCACAAAAGTCAGATTGATGTCCTGCACAGTTGGCGGCCCGTCCATCATGTGACACTATAAAGCAGCAGTTATTAAAAAAAAGAGGCAACCCGCAAAAATCCAGGCCAAACCCAACCTCAATTTCCACTTAAACTAAACCTGAGGGGGAACTGACAACCTCAAAACCTCACCTCAGCCCAACCACACTGCAACTGCCGCTGGCAGTCCCTTCTGTTTCAGAGATTTGTTTCTATATTGTTTAACTTTTTCTCTTTCAGTAACACAGAAATCAGCAGTATCACGTGTGTTAACAGAATAGTTTCAGGATAAAAAGCTTCTGTTAGTCTGAGTCAGTCTGATTTTCCATCCAAACGTAATCGTTCTTACCTCTATAGGTGCAGTCTGAGGTCTAACACTGACATCTGGTGGACATCTACAGGAAGTACATCAACCAATAGCAGCTGTGTGGGGTCGGGCGGGGGGTGGGGGGAGCATGCCCTAGAGTGCCTTAATTGAGAGTGGCGTCAACTCAGAACATGGCGCCATTTTGGTTCTAACTGCACTGAACTACTGAATGTTATGTTTTCAACATTTTTTAAATAATTTAACCACATACAGCAACACATCCAGGTACAAGTGCTATCAAAATAGATGTAAAAAATAGCTAAAGCTATCAAATTTACAGTTTATGATGATGTATTTAATGAATTTAAATTTTATGCTTCTGCAGCTCTGTAACTCCGTGTCATGCAATGACATGCGTGACAGTTTTAAAGTTTTTTGTAGCTGGATTATGGTTTATTCTGGACTAATTTGACCCTCAACAAGCTTTTCTTTCTTCAATCATCACCTCCAATTTGAAGGTAAGCTGAACAATTTCCTCTTTTTCCGACTCCATGTTGTAACGTTGCGGACTTTTCTGATCCATTTGTAATCAGCGTGCTCACTGCAAAAACTATTAAAATATGAAAGAGTGAAAGCAGAAAAGTGTTGGGAAAGTGTAGTGACAGGGACCCACAACAGGGGGCGTAAATGAACGGACAATGAAAGAGTCGAATATGAACACTTTACTGTTGTGAATGAGCACAACCACAATACAGAGGAATACAGAATGTTGCAAACAGTCAATCCACAATGGTGACATGTGGGCAGGCTCGAGGATAGAAGACGTCTGTCCTGAGAAGAACCGGAACCACACGATTTCCTCCGCCACCGAACCTGGAGAATACTGGAGCCGCCAAGTCCCGAGTCCCCAGGTGGCCACCGTCTCCGAATGTCGGATCTGGTACTGCTGGCGAGGAGCAGAAACAATAAGAACTGGGTGTGTGTACACCCAGTAATAACAATGGTGGAGATTCCACCTCCACCTCTCACACACACTCGTGCAGCTCCTGTCTCAACACTTATCTGGCTGGGGTGTGAAGCGAAGCCGTCGCTGATTACACGAACCTCACTGATAAGGCACTCCACAGGAAAGCAGCTGCAAAATGAATTCAGACTAAGACACAATTAGCTTCTGGCTGAGGATATTACCTTCACAGGTCGATGATATCTCGGCAACGAGGTGGAGATGACGTCCGGGTTTTATGGAGTAGTATGATGAAGTGTAGATGGGTGACAGCTGTCATGAGATAATGAGTCTTTTAATCACTGAAATGACTCCGGTCCCACTTTCCTGAAATTGGCGAGTGTCAGAGCTGAACTTTAATTTGTACCTCTGATACTTTGCACATCCAGGCTGCTCAGGGTTTTTAATGGAAATACATTGCGATTGGACAGGACATTTTATCCGATGTGAGTGAAAATCCGTTATTCAAAATCCCATATACGAGGTCTATTAGAAAAGTATCCGACCTTATTATTTTTTAAAAAAAACATATGGATTTGAATCACGTGTGACTACATCAGCCAAGCTTGAACCCTCGTGGGCATGCAAGAGTTTTTTCATGCCTGTCCATGACATCATTCGCCTATGAGCACGCCTTGTGGGAGGAGTGGTCCAGCCCCCTCGTTGGAATTCCTTTGTCTGAGAAGTTGCTGAGAGACTGGCGCTGTACTTCATCAAACTTTTTTCCAAAACTGTGAGGCACATCCGAGTGGACACCATTCGACAAATTAAGCTGGTTTTCGGTGAAAATTTTAACGGCTGATGAAAGATTTTGGATTGTTTCTATCGCTGTAAGGACTTCCCACGGAGCGGGACGTTGCGCAGCGCTCCGAGGCGGTCGTCATCCTGTTTCAAGCTGAAAACCTCCCAATTTAAGCCTCTGTTGACCCATGACGTCGTGAGAGAACAGAGAATTTTCAGAAGAGGACAGAATCAGCAGTTTATCCGGACATTCCACTGTTAAAGGAGATTTTTTTAATGAAAGACATGCGGACGGATTGGCGCGTCGGCTCGCAGCTGGCACGGTGCGCCCACCACAGGAAAAACACCTCCGTTGGAAGCCTTAAGGACAAGTTGGAACATGCCCTGCTGTTAAACAATTTCTCAGATACTCACTCAACTGAAAGCCACCAAACGCCGCCTGGATTTTACAAATGTTATCAACACGGAGGTGTTTCTCCTGTGGTGGGTGCGCAGGCCGGCTGCGAGCCGACGCCCCAATCCGTCCGCACATCTTTTATTAAAAAAATCTCCTTTAACAGTGGAATGTCCGGATAAACTGCTGATTCCGATCTCTTCTGAAAGTTCTCTGTTCTCTCACGACGTCCTGGGTCAACAGAGGCTTAAATTTGGAGGTTTTCAGCTTGAGACAGGATGATGACGTCACCTCGGAGCGCTGCGCGACATCCCGCTCCGTGGGAAGTTCTTACAGCGATAGAAACAATCCAAAATCTCTCATCAGCCGTTAAAATTTTCACCGAAAACCAGCTTAATTTGTCGAATGGTGTCCACTCGGATGTGCCTCACAGTTTTGGAAAAAATTTTGATGAAGCACAGCGCCAGTCTCTCAGCAACTTCTCAGACAAAGGAATTCCGACAAGGGAGCGGGACCACTCCTCCCACAAGGCGTGCTCACAGGCGAATGACGTCACCGACAGGCGTGGAAAAACTCACGCATGCGCACGAAGGTTCAAGCTTGGCTGACGTAAAAACATATGAATCAAATCCATATAGTTTTTTTTTTTAAATAAAACGGTCGGTTTCTTTTCTAATAGACCTCGTATACGGCATTTACGAGGTCTATTAGATAAGAAACCAACTCTTTTTTTTTTTTTAACTATATGGATTTGAATGACGTGTGATTACACCAATCATGCTTGAACCCTCGTGCGCATGCGTGAGTTTTTTCACGTGTGTCGGTGACGTAATTTCCCTGTGGGCAGGCCTTGAGTGAGATGTGGTCCAGCCCTCTCGGCTGAATTCCTTTGTTTCACACGCTGCTCGAGATGGCGCGCGTTGCTTTATCAAAATTTTTTCTGGACCTGTGAGGAATATCCGAGTGGACACTATTCGAGAAATTCAGCTGGTTTTCGGTGAAAAGTTTAACGGCTGATGAGAGATTATGGGGTGTTTCTGTCGCTGTAAGGACTTCCCACGGAGCGGGATGTCGCGCAGCGCTTCCAGGCGCCGTCGTCGGCCTGTTTCGACCTGAAAACATCCTAATTTAAGGCTTAATTCACCCAGGATGTCGTGAGAGAACAGAGAAGCTTCAGAAGAGGCCGGCATGAGGAATTTATGCGGACATTCCACTGTTTAAGGACATTTTTTAATGAAAGACGTGCACACAGATTCGCCGAGTCGTCACGGAAATGACGACTCGGCGAATCTGTGTGCGCCGCGACAGGAAAAACACCTCCGTGTTGAAAACCATTTGTAAAATTCAGGCGGCTTTTGATGGCTTTCAACAAGTGAGTAACTGAGAAATTGTTTAACAGCTTGGGCATGTTCGAACTTGCCCGTTAAGGTTTCCAACGGAGGTGTTTTTCCTGTCGCGACCCCCCGCAGTCGGGTCCGGCCCGACATGCGACTCTGCCCGCACGTTCTTTCATTACAAAATGTCCGTTAACAATGGAATGTCCGAATAAACTCCTCATGCCGACTTCTTCTGAAAGTTCTCTGTTCTCTGACGACTTACTGGGTCAACAGAGCCTGAAATGTGGAAGTTTTCAACTTGAAACGGCGAGACGCTGCCGCCTCGAAGCGCAGATCGCCGTCAGGCACCGTGGGCCGTCCTTAAAGCGACACTACCAGACCAAAATCTCTCATCAGCCGTTAAAATTTTTACCGAAAACCAGCTGAATTTATCGAATGGTGTCCACTCAGTTGTGCCTTACAGTTTTGAAAAAATTTTGATCAAACAAAGCAGCAGTCTCTGAGCCATTCCTAAACAATGAAAAAATCGACAAGAGGGTGGGCCACTCCTCACTCAAAGACTGCCCACAGGCGAATGACGTAACCGACAGGCGTGAAAAAACTCTTGCATGCCCACGAGGGTTCAAGCATGTCTGATGTAATCACACGTGATTCAAATCCATATGGTTTTTGAAAAAATAATAAGGTCGGATTCTTTTCTAATAGACCTCGTATTACATGGAAAACAATACAAAAACACTGGGACTTTTTTGTCCAGTGACTGTGAATATGTGGTTTATACAATGATGATTTAGCTGAGTTTTTCAGTACATGGAACTGAACAATGCTGTACCTCTCAAAACATTGACAATGTCGGCTTCCAATCCCACACGGCTGACTTTATTTTCCAATTTTTTTTTTTTTTCTATTTGGATCTGAAGGGACTTTGTACAACTTGAAGCCTTTGTTGTGTCTATTTGTGCATCCAAATGCACAACAACCTGACATTTTTAGCGAATAAATAAATAAAATAGCTGGATTTACATGCAGACAGATTAACAGCGAACACTATTTTGAACCCAAGCCACTGTTGCACAATAAGGTATTTGTTCTACAGTGTGCTTTCTCCCAACACTTAAATAGAGGTTTTCTTTTTATTCTGGTGCTATCTGAAGTCAGAACGCCCCCCCCCCCCCCCCCCCCCCCCTTAATTCATCTTGGATGGGGAGTAACTAGCAGAGCTTGCTGGCTTGGGAGAATTTCCAAGAACATTTTGGACTCTTATTTTCATATTTATTCACCACTGAACAAGACCACATTTCTTACTTCTGTAGGTTATGATTAGAGGGTTAGAAATCAGCAACCAAAAAGTCTTGAAGATTCTCAAGCAGCATTCACCAGTCTTGTTTTGGTGACCACTTTTGCCACTAGGTGGGAGTCAAAGTCTACCAAAAAAAAAAATCAGCTGTTCTCCACTGGGCAGTTTCTGCTCACATAGCAATTTTTGTTTTTATGAGTACAAATGGTAACAAAGGTGTTTTACTAAAAACTTGACAAAACATGAATTTTCATGTATATTTTTATTTTGTGTTGTTGTCTAAAGACTTGCAAAGACCAGGTAGAACGGTGGGAAAAGCAACTGGGCTGCCAAAATGTAGCAGACCTGGGTTTGATCCCCAGTCACGTTACACCTGTCTGTGTCTTTGGACAAGACACTCCATCTCCATTGTCCCTATCCACCCTGGTGTAAATGGGTACCAGCCCTGGGAGGGGAAATAACCTGTGATGGAGTGACACTGGGACCAGTGGGTCTGAGGGCCTGTAGGTGTTACCGCATCTTCTTCAGTGCCTTGCACAAACTGTAAATTGAGTGAATCAGCAATGACCATCATTAAGTGTTAGGCATAATATCAACCCCAATTTTGTCGATGTAGATGATCATTGTGTGTGTGTGTGTGTGTGTGTGTGTGTGTGTGTGTGTGTGTGTGTGTGTGTGTGTGTGTGTGTGTGTGTGTGTGTGTGTGTGTGTGTGTGTGTGTGTGTGTTATAGTGAAGTGTCTCATTATCCAAATGACTGTGAAATAATGGCTTAATTGAAAAGATCTTTAGTTTGATTTACAAACTGGTACAAGTATTTCAATTTGTCATCCATGTAAAGCCATGAACCAATAGTTTATGACCCATGGCAGTTATGTCATTAACCCCACCCACCAGGATGCCAGTTTCCATGAACCTGTGGCAGCCTTCATTTAGTTTTCTTTATACTCCCTGCAAACAAATGTTTGGGGTGTATATACGAAGCACTCTGTCTGTCTGTCTGTCCATGAGCATTGTTGCTGCATTTAAATAGACCTTCACTAAGTGATAGCACACCATGAAGATGCAAACTGAGGAAAAATAACCATGGTCCAATATTGTCAACTTGAGATCATTTCTCACTTTCATATAAAGGGACCGCTCTAGGCAAGTTGTATTCCTGAGGATTAATTTTATTGTGGCATAAATACAGTGCTGTCAGACAATCCAAAATGTTAATATAAACCTCAAGCCTGAATGTTCACTTAAAAAAAGAGGAGAGTTTTGGCTTTCTTGGAGGAACATATATGTATGTACAATTATTAGGCAACTGTTAGTGTGCAGAATTATTAGGTAACAAGGGTAGAAAAACTACAAATTTCCCATCTTACTACTTTATTTTATTAGAGAAAGTGTAACAAATAACATAAAATTAACAAGCACTTTCCATTTCAAAAACATTCAACAGCTACCCTTGTTTTCAATAGCTGCCATGAGCCTTCCATTGATGGAGTCTGTCAGTATATTGATCTACTGACAATCAGTTTTTAGTGCAGCAACCGCCACAGCCTCCCAAGTGTTGTTCAAACAGGTGTATTATTTTCCCTCACTGTAGATCTCATGTTTAAGAAGTTGTCAAAGTGTTCTCAGTAATTTACGTCAGGTAAGGAAGTGTGAGGATTTGACCCTTTTTTTGTTTGTCTTGTGAGAATTCGACAGCAGACTTTCTGGCCTCTTGCACCTGCCATCAATCACCTACTCCTGTGTAATTTAAAAGACCAGCTCATTCATCCACTCCTGGATAGTTTATTCACACACCTCATGTGCTGGCCATGCCCAGCCTTGCCACCTGTTCCACCAGTGCCTGTGGACTTTATAGATGGATCCCTCATTTTTGGACTTTGACTCTTTTTGTTTGGTAAATAAAATCACTTATTTCACCTAGTCAGCGTGTGTTTGTCTGTAGTTTGACATCCATTCATCTGCTTAACAGGAATGGGGCCATCATCATTCTATCATCTTTCAGGACTTTGCTGGCCAGTCAAGCAGTGGAGTTCTTTGATGCCTGTGATGGAACATTGCCCTGCATATAAACCATGGACATCTTGAATGATGCATACTTTTTCCAGTACCGCTGCTTAAAGAAAGTATCTTCTAAGGCACTGGAAGTAGGTTTGGGAGTTGATTTTAAGTTCATCTTCAACCCAAAAAGGGCCAACTAGCTCATCCTTAATAACAGCAGCCCATACTAGTAACCCTCGCCCACCTTGCTGGCGTCTGACTCAAAGTGGTGCTGTGTGTCCATTAGTAATCCAGCCATGGGTCCATTCACCTGGTCCATCAAGAGTCACTCTTATTTCATCTGTCCATAAAATGTTTGAAAAATCTGTCTTCAGATGTTTCTTGGCCAATCTTGACATTTCAGCTTGCGAGTCTTGAGTGGGGCTGTTACGGTGCCCTGAGAGAAATGACCATTCAGTCTGTGGGAATGATGGGCGTAAACTGGCTGTGACTGATGGTCTTTTCCGCAGGTCCACAGCTTCAAATGTGCAGCAGGGCGATGCACATAGGTGGCAACATATGACACAGCGCACACAAAGTTCACTATAGAACTAGAAGCACTCAGAGAGTGCAAACCTCCGCCAAGGCCGTGGGGTCACTGACGCCATAACATCTACACGCCGTGGAATCATTGAACCTAAAAAAGTCTAACAATGATGTTTGCTCAGTAGTAAAAAAAGTTTCATCTCCTGTGACTGGATAGCACGTATCCTTAGCGCTTGACATCACAGTTTATTGCAACTTGCACCTTTCCCAGAAGCTACTGTCATCTGAGCACTGATATTGATATTGGATGTGCTTATAGACAAAAACAAATAAGAGACAAAATTCAATTTATTATTCAACTAAACTGCAAATATATGAATTTTTTAACATTTATGAAACACTTCTCTAAACAAGGCCATAGGGTCACTGACCCTAAAGAGATTCCCTCCTTGGCACAGTGATCTATTTCTTTTTGTCTCTTTCTCTAAAATTGTATATAATAATCATTAGATTATTAATATATAAACAAAAATAAATTTAAGAAATATTACAGTTTGAAAACAAATGCACCCGAACGTGATGACAGCTGCAACTGCTTAATGCTAACTTTTAACATTGAAAATGCCATAGACATGCTAACGCGTTAGCATCGGGATCCGGATCGTGATCTGGATCACCACTAAAATTTAATCACTTGTTCCTCTTGTCATTTCCAACCACTCCACAAAATTTCAACAGAAATAAATTTAAGAAATATTACAATTTGAAAACAAATGCACCCAAACATGATGACAGCTGCAACTGCTTAATACTAACTTTTAACATTGAAAATGCCATAGACATGCTAACGCGTTAGCATCGGGATCCGGTTCGTGATCTGGATCACCACTAAAATTTAATCACTTGTTCCTCTTGTCAATTCCAACCACTCCACAAAATTTCATCAAAATCCGTTCAAAACTTTTTGAGTTATCCTGCTGACAGACAGACAAACAAACGCGACCGAAAACATAACCTCCTTGGCGGAGGTAACGAGTAGAGCGGAAGCTGAAAGGGAAGACTTGCTAATAAGGTCAACAGTTAAGCGTGTGTGTGTTTTTAAACGTATGTTCTTGTCCAAATGTTGGTGAAATTTATCATTCCCTCTAACTAGACACACCTGCTGTGGTCACGTGGCAGCGGCACCCAGGAGGATCAATTAAAGAGGGCTGACGTCATCACAACAGGTGCTTGGGTGCAAATTCTCTTCCAAAGAGCAAAAAGGAAGGAATTTGCAGACTGGATCATTTGTTGTGTCGCTGTAGTCTAAATCTTCCTGTAAACTTAAATCTGTGCCAACACTGATTTCATGTACATCATGATACCAGAAACTAGCTTTGCACCTATTGAATGAGACAACCTTCACATTACTGTACTGTTGTATTTATATGAGCTATTTGTCATGTTTTTACTGAGCTTCACAAAGACATATTCTCTCGAAACGCCCTCGTGATGTATTCACTGATGCCGTCACTTTGGCCGCAAACAATCAGTCATCAGCTTTGTGCAAGGAGTGACCTATTTTTGCCTTTGGAGGCCAAAACCAGGAAGAGGTGATGTCATGATGGCTATCACTTACAATGCTCCAGATGTACAGATCACGCTCTCTCCTGAGGTATGACCTCAGCCGGGGCGTGCAGGAGGAACATCTGCTGCATGATCTGGTTAGCAGGAAGACTGTTTGATCTGGCGCAAGACATTACAGTGGAGAAAGGATTCTGTTATAATTTAGGGAAACATTTTGACAGTCAGAATAAAGATTCTGGAGGATTTAGTGTGTTACAAGGCGCAATGGGCGAAATGGAAATGAGCCTAGGGGATCCCTACGTCTGCACAAAGCACCAGATTGCAACACTTTATGCAAAGATGATTATATATGTGCAAAGCTGAGGGGGCGGGTTGCACAAGATAGAGGGCCCTATCTTGATGATCGGCAATGCACAGACTAAAGCACTTTTTTTTTTTGAGGGAGATGTCAAACTCTCTTTTGCTGCTTACATGGTCACACCCTTTGCTGTTCCTGGACAATTTCAATAGGCAGCCCCATCTGAATGTTCCCCTCCTGTGAATCCCTCTGTGTAGGGTGTAACTGCATATTGAAACTAATAATTACAAAAAAAAAAACAAAAAAAAAAAAACTTTCAGCTTTAGACCAGATTTTTGTTGGTCTTTGGTGTAATTACTTTCTGGTGGTACCTCATGTTAGCAATGCAGCAATACTCTTCCCGATCTCACCTCATTTTAAGACCAGCATCTGTGGGTGATGAAGACCAGCAGGAGTTGCTGCACATGTGGTAGTCAGTAAACCTCACTCTCCATCAGATAAAGGACTCTATGGCCAGAGTCCGGGTTTTAGACCAGACCAGACCTCCCATGGTGGAGATTGTGAGTTTGCATCCCGAGAGTGGAGCGACAGAGTGAAATGGAGACATTCACAAAGCAGAGTTTATCCGTGCATGCACAAATAAGTGCAAGTGCATTTGCCACTTGTCCAACGTGGGTGCTGGACATACAAATGACAGCTGTGTCAGTTGGAAACAACCAGTGACTCTTGTGATGTGTTGGGTGTGAGATAGCGCCCAGAGAGTCCCTTACCAAAAAATAGTACTTATAAGTATATAAAAAGTAAACTAGAAGTATACTTGAAACATACTTGCATATACTACTTTTTGGTAAGGGGTGGCATTGTGTTCTGACATGGGACAGAGCCAAAAACAAATTAGAGCACTGCGATCGTGGGGCGCAAACCTCCGCCAACACTAGTTTTCAATTACACAAATTTTTAAATTGGAAAAAATTTTCAAGGTCAAAGTCCTGTTAGACATGGCTTTTCATAAACTAAACTATAATACAAAATACGATAGATTTTGTATAGATCAAAAGGGCTTTTCAGTGTTAAAATTAAATATCCGCTAAATCCATAATACAGATCAGATGCAGATCAAACTTAGTCTATTCATTGAGATTGCCAGTTTGCACCTCAGTGTCACACATGAGAGTGATTGAGGCACTTTTGATTGAAATTAATTATTTCACTGTGTACTTGTGACCACAGGGTCACAGGTTCCATCTCTTAACCAGGCATTAACTGTGGATGGGCAAAGTGAAGAAACAGCACTTCTGATTATGTCCTTTTGATTTGGAGGCATTTGAATGAAATAGAATTGACCCCTTTAAAGCTACAGTATGTAGGATTTAGTATCATGTAGTTGTGAGGTTGCAGCTTGCATTTTGACATTTTCCTTTATGGTTTTGTTTTTTTTTTTTTGACGACATGCTCCATTGCCGTCTGTTGTGATAAGGGTACTATCGCACTGTAACAGCTTGTGAACGGCATTTGCGATGGAATTTGCTAGAATTCGAGCGATGTTCACTGGGTATCACTATTCCCATGCATGAGTTACAGGGTGTTGCAGGATTGTGCCTGAATTTTTAAAATTCAGGCATGAGCAACAAAGTAGTTAAGGTGACAAAGGTCTTCACCACATACTCACAGAGCTATCGCAGGCATCGCCAAGCCCTCTGAATGCTGTCTTTGCGACTGATAATGTGTTGCCACCATGCAAATCATGTTATTATTATTATTATTATTATTATTTATTTCATTGTATTATTTACTGTGTTTTTTCCATGTCTGCAGTTTGGGGTCTTTCCACAGCCTCTTTTCACATAATAACAGCATATTATAGCAGCATAACAGCAGCACACAACAATCTTGAACACTTTGTTTGCAAACGTATCATTCACATATTTTGTCGCAAATTCACATCTCCAACTACTTTCCAACAGTCAGAGCCAGAGGTGGGACGAAGTCACTGTCAAGTCATTCTCAAGTCATCTGTAAGTCCCAAGTCAAGTCTCAAGTCAGCTTGCAAACAATTGGTCATCATTATGACTTGAGCCTTGACTTGGGACTTGTTGATTCATGACTTGAGAGTGCCTTGATGGTGACTTCGTCCCACCTCTGGTCACAGCCCAGTGACATACTAGTACCCTAAGCAAAATGTATGACCCTCCATTTCACAAAAATGACAGTTCTCAAACATGATAGCCTACAGTAGCGGCCAGTAGACAGTGTAGAGGGGAGCAAAAACTGATTCCACTTTGTTACCCCACTTCAATCTTTTTGGCAGCACTGCAAAAAGGTGAAACACTTATAAATATGTCCATTTTAGACTACTGTATTGGCTGCTGAAGGTTCTTTCACAAAGAGGAATGCTGGAGCACTGACAGAGTGACCATCGGGGTTCTTGGTCACATCCCCGACTAAGGCCCTTCTCCCATGATTGCTCAGTTTAGACAGGTGGACAGCTCTAGGAAGAGTCCTGGTGGATCCAACAATGTTTCTGTACCCTTCCCCAGATTTATGCCTCAAGACATTCCTGACTCAGAGGTCTACGGACAATTTCTTTGACTTCATGCTTGATTTGTGCTCTGACATGCACTGCCAACTGTGGAACCTTATATGTAGACAGGTGTGTGCCTTCCCAAATCATGTCCAATCAACTGAATTTACCCCAGTTGGTCTCCAATTACGCTCTAGAAACATCTCAAGGATGATCAGTGGAAACAGGATGGACCTGAGCTAAATTTTGTGTTTCATGCCAAAGGCTGTGAAAACTTGTACATGTGATGTCTTAGTTTGCTTGTTTTTTAATAAATTTGTAAAAGTCTCAACAAAACTTTATTCACATTGTCATTATGGGGTATTGTGTGTAGAATTTTAAGGAATAAAAGTAATTTAATCCATTTTGGAAAAAGGCTCTAACATAAAATGTGGAAAAAGCACTGTGAATACTTTCTGGATACACTGTGTATGCCATTTCTGCTAATAAACACCCCTAAGTCCTGCACACTATATATAGCTTTAAAGTCATAAAAGAAACTCACACAAGAAGAGCAGAAAAAATGTTTCTTCAGTAAATAAATCACTGCATTTCTAAGAGTGCACCTGTTTCACAATGACAGCTGGAGGGGTTCAGACACAGGTGTGATGCAGGTATTCACCGTGACTGTTTGCTGTTGGTGGATCTTAGGCGTGACACAACCCACTTGTGCAAAATGTAGCACGACTGCATTGACTGACAGCTGTGCTTATTGCTCCCATCCAACAAGTGACTGTGACAGCTGCTGGTGGAGAAATTCCCCCATGGCTACAACCCTCTGTCTCAGCTGAAAAAAACTAAGGGAAAGGATTGAGGCAAACCAGTGTCCGTGTGTAGGAAATCTCTTTACATCATGAAGGGTGAAATGTGTGTGTGTTTGGGGTGGGGCATTCAACATAGTCCTCAAGAGTGTCATTTTAGGTAAGAGAGAGTTCCTTGTTCTGTGACAGAACCAGCGATCAAACCTCAAAGGGGAAAAAGAGTTGTTTTTGATGTCATTATTATTTGATTTTTGCAGCTGCCTGGTGTGGTTGTGCTTGTACAAACTCATCAGTGAACATTACTGTACGCATACAGATCTTAAAGTGACAAAAAGCACTAATGGATGAAGCTGTGATCTTGGCGTTATGTGATTGGTGAATCCTGTCTCTATGCCGCAAAGGTAGAGGAGGTAAACTGAGCGCCCTCAGAGACTGTATTCAAATATTACTATCCCAGACATTATATCTAGAAAGACTTGCAAAAAGCTGTGCCAAACCAGCAACCCATTTGAAATGTGAGTCGGTCCTGATGCACTGTTGCCATGCCTCGTATCACTGCAAAAAAAAAAAAAAAATCAACTTGCCTGCCAAGAGCGCGCGGACGGCAAAATGAATAGCATGTGTGAAGGAGTGTCATCTAAACACGTGTGTCAGTCATCATTTAGCATTTTGACCACACGCCAATTCATGGAAGTCGATGCTGGAGTTATGCTGTAATCAATCCTAAGCCGTCAGTCCACTCTTCCTCAGTCTGGCTGGAGACAGGCAGCACTCCAAGGTTTCTAAACGGCTCCCGCTCTGTCTTTGTGAACCCTGACCTAATAGAACATGCTACTAAGTGGCTCAGATGTTAATGTCATGTCTACACATTTTATAGGCAACATGTTGGCCTTGTGTGCATGCCCTGTTTTGGGGTGATGGAGCAGAAAACTATTTGACTATTTAAAGAGCTGCATCTCTTGATTTAGAAGAACCAACCTACACTTATGGAGCTCTGCAATTGTAGAAGGAGTACAGTTGCAGAACAAAAAATCTAATGTTGGTAATATGAGCTTTTTCTGCTGTCCTAAGTATAAGTGACTAAAATTAGTTTAAATTGCACAATAAAACAGTTTGTGTCGGCTTTAAAATGTCACAAGGTGAATAATGGGACATAGATGTGAATAATAACTTGGCTTCTGTAGTACAATGAGCAATACTAGGTATAGTGATGTTAAAAGTGCATTGTGGAGTTTTGAGTAACATCTAGCGGAGAGATTTCAGATTACAGCAAATTTCAAATTACTATGATTGTGACGACTTTATCTCAGAGACATGATAACTGCTTGTCTCGTGCAATGATATTTAGATGGAGTAGGTTCTTTTGTTCTGAGTTTGGATCTGCTTTGGGATTCATGTTGAGAAGGAGCTGACACTTCTGTTTTGCCTTTTCTCCTCTGCATCAGTGGGTGGCCCCCTGCTGTCTGATGGCTCAACAATGGGCGCTGTCGTCTAACTGCATTCATATTCAACTCCAGAGTGAGGCTGTAATGCAGAGAATTGGTAATGTGATTTTACAACACATAGGGTGGGATTTGATGAGGCTGTAGCCCCCGAAACAGTTCAGTAGCTTCATGATAACCTCACCAGAAAACTGAAATTTACCTTTCCTGTGTTGTCAGCTTTGATTTTGAACATTCTCTGACTGATCTAGTCCAATATTGTCCTTATTTTCCATGGTCCAGTCAAGCTTTCAACATGCATTGCAACATCCACCTCACTATGGAACCACCTTGGGTTCCTGGATAGCAAAGCAGACAAAAAATTGTCCATCCCTGCCTCTCAAAAGTAACCATCTAATATCTGCTGCAGCCACGTGAAGTGTTGGAGTTCTCTTGGCGTTCTCCAGCTGCTGGTTAGTCAATACGTCAGAGCAGCACATCACATCTCAACAATTATGATGAGATGTTAAATCTATCATAAACGTAATTTTACAGATACACATAAAAAGGAATGAAAATGTAACTGTTTACCAAGCCATTACAATATAAATATTACAAATAATTACATCTAACTTTGAGATGATTCCAAATGTGTTCTCCACGTCATGAAGTGCACAAGAGCAGCTGCAGCTGCAGAAAATTCCTCTGTGATTTCTGGAGCAATTAGAAGTGGTTTCGTCATCCAAGATCTGAGAGTAAATGATAAAACTGCTACGAAATAATTATTCTATATAACACAGCGTCCAGCAGCACAAAGCACAGCATCCAGTGGAATAAAGTGGGTTGCACTGGCACGATGAATTGTGCGGCAGTGCGGAGGTTAAATGCGTGCAAGTGTCAAGGCACCTAAAGTCCTGTATAGGCCATGAGGTCCGCTGGTGTAGATCTCCAGATTCTATAGCATGAAGTGGGTGAGAACTTCAGTTCCCCCTGGATGGGATGCCAGTCTGATCCAGGTTAGTTACTCAGGCAAGACTGGTGTCCAGTTATAGCTGGGTTGACCGGGATAATAAAAATGAAGTGTCTATCCTAAGGCAAAGACAGTTAGTGTGAGCAGGATTTGAATCCAGGTGGCAGAAAAGCTCCTTATATACAGTACTGTACGTACATACAGTTGTATGTAAAAGTTTGAGCACCCCTGATATTTTTTATGATTTTCCTTTATAAATCATTGGTTTTCTGGATCAGAAATTTCAGTTAAGTATCTCATATAGCAGATGAACACACTGATATAAGTGAAATGAAGTTTCTAGTATTTACAGAAAGTGTGCAATAATTATTTAAACAAAATTAGGCAGGTGCATAAATTTGGGCAAACTTGTCATTTTATTGATTTGAATATATTTAGCACTAATTATTGGAGCACAAAATTGGTTTGGTAAGCTCATTGACCTGAAAACATCTCAGCTATCTCAGAGATTTCAGCTGTCAGTTTCCACTGTGAGGAACATAGTGAGGAAATGGAAGACCACAGGCACAGTACTAGTTAAAGCCCAAAGTGGCAGGACAAGAAAAATCTCAGATAAGCTGAAGCGGAGGATTGTGAGAACAGTCATAGTCAACCCACAGACCTGCTCCAAAGACCTACAACATGGTCTTGCTGCAGATAGTGTCTCTGTGCATTGTTCAACTATACAGCGCACTTTGCACAAGGAGAGGCTATGATGCTGTAATGCAGAGGAAGCTTTTTTTGCCTACACGCCATAAACAGAATCGCTTGAGGTATGCGAAAGCACATTTGGACAAGCCAAGTTCATTTTGGAATAAAGTGCTGTGGACTGATGAAACTAAAATTGAGTTATTTGGGCATAACAAGGGGTGGTATGCATGGCAGAAAAAGAACACAGCATTCCAAGAAAAACACTTGCTACCTACAGTAAAATTGAGAGGTGGTTCCATCATGCTGTGTGGCTGTGTGGCCAGTGCAGGTACTGGGAATCTTGTTAAAGATGAGGGTGGATTCCAGTCAATATCAGCAGATTCTTGAGAACAATGTTAATGAATCAGTGACAAAGCTGAATTCTCGCCGGGGCTGGATCTTTCGACAAGACAACAACCCTAAACACTGCTCAAACTCGGCATTCGTGCAGAGGAACAAGTACAATGTTCTGGAATGGCCATCTCAGTCCCCAGACCTGAATATTATTGAAAATCTGTGGTGTGATTTTAAAAAGGCTGTCCATGCTCGGAAACTAACAAACCTGAGATGTTTTGTAAAGAAGAATGGTCCAAAATACCTTCAAGCAGAATCCAGACTCTCATTGAAAGCTATAGGAAGCATTTAGAGGCTGTTCTTTCTGCAAAAGGAGGATCTACTAAATATTGATATATTTTTTCTGTTGGGGTGCCCAAATTTATGCACCTGCCTAATTTTGTTTAAAGAATTTTTGCACACTTTTTGTAAAGCCTTTCACTTCTCAAATATCACTGTGTTTGTCTGCTATATGATATATTTAACTGAAATTGCTGATCCAAACAACCAATGATTTATAAAGGAAAATCATGGAAATCATCAGGGGTGGCCAAACTTTTACATAAACTGTACAACAAAAATTGTCCGCTGTATTTAACCCACTGTAGTTATAGTTAGGCATAATCCAACCACAAGGAACAGGAGCCTGCAGTGGCCTGGCATCCTGTCCAGGGGAAGCCAAAGACTATCATCTGCTTAAAGTCATGATAGCCAGGGATAAGCAGCGGGCCGATGGACCTTAAAGCCTGCATAGACCTACTAATTTTACTTCATTTTCACTAATTAGAAATTGGTTCAATACTTGAATCAATACTGTACATCTTCCAGCAAAATGATGCAGATCCACTTTCACGTCTATTCCAGTTCTGTACAACGGACAGGGTCTTCTTTTAGGAGTCCATGGTGAATAATCTGATTATTACACTCTTCATCTAAGACAAGATTGTATTTTTTCTTCACTGTAATCACATTTTGGAAGCGCTTTTGCCAACAAAAATCTAACTTCGTGAATGTTTGAGTGGCATACATATCGATATAACAGAAAATTGCTTTAGTAATCCAGTAATTTAATTTGCTTGGTGTTAGCTGTTTCAAAAATGCTAATATTTGTGTTGTGACTGATTTATGTGCAACAGCGAGAGGAACACTCACTTTCTTCTTCTGAATAATCAAATTTGCCACATGCATCTGCAAGGTCTTGTTTCTGTTTCTATGTCTGACAGCAGACACCACGGCATGTTTGGTCAAAATGAACAGCAGGTTAACTTGATTATTAAAGCTTGTTGTATTCTAATTCTATGTATTTTTCCATGTTTAATAATGGTGAGTGCTTTGTAACTTTTGCTCAGATTTCCTTTTAGATTACCATTGCTGGTTACATTTTCACCTCCATCTGTATGTTTGACTGTTGGCAAGAATCCTCAAAAACACCAACATTGTTTTGGTGTTGTTGTTGTTTAGGGACAGGTGTAGACCTATAAGGTGATTATTTTAATCAATGAGGTTATGTTTTTGCTCCCATGTTGTGGGAGCAAAATAGGCGGAGTTTGAAATTTGTGGTAAACCAAGATATCCGATACAAATAATAATTTCAAAGGTTGAAATTCTGTGATAGCTTTATTTGAAATAATTATCACTTTTGTTTTTAAAGAAATCATTATGTGCAAAAATTACTCATTGTCCGTAGATACGCTCTGATGTCACTGTTTATCTCCATAGAAACTACCCAAACAATCTTTCATACAAACTGTTTAGGGACATTACAGTGTTGTGGTGGAAATTACGGCAATAGTGTGGGACAACTACATTTTGTTTAAAAAAAATCACAACAGTTGTATGACATTGAATACCCCAATTATGTTTTGATTATTTTACTGATATTTTATTCAGAGATATTTTAAAACATTAGAAAAAAACGTTTCGTTACCATTCATTTTTATCATTGAAGATCAAAAGTCTGGGTGTGGGACAAGCACAAAACGGCAATATTTGCATATAATGATGCTGAAAAAAGGTGAAAAAGTTATCATAGACTACTAGAACAAATTTCTTAACACACTTTCATTGTAAAGATAACTATAAAAGTGTGAAATTTCCCCTTTTTTCTGTTTTTCATACAATATGATCAAAGGACATAATAAGTGCCCGTAGTCTAAGAATCACCCTCATGTTACACAACCTCAGTCTTTCATTTCTGTTTGCATATACATGCATAAACTCCCTGCTGTTTGTAAAATGTAGATGTGAAATGGTTTGTTTTATGCTTCCTTGACTCATGTCACAGGTCCGTATCTTGAGTGATGCTTGCTTTAAGAACAGATCCGAACCTGGGGTCTGATCCCCTGGGTTTCCAAAAATCACCGGGACAGGGTGTCTACTCTGAAGCTGTCCAAATTAAAAGTTCATATGTTGCATAAAGTCATAGCTCATACTTACTGTACCCAGTGGACACAAGATGTAATTTTAATGTTGATTTTTGAGCTGCTTCATTCCCATAGCAACAACAAAACGCTCCCCCCCCCACCCCACACACACACACACACACGCGCACGCACATCTACACTCCCCCTATTATTACGTCCACCAAGGATGTAATAAAATCACCAGCATTTGTCTGTCTGTCTGTTTGTTAGCAGGATTATGTCAAAAACACTGCACAGATTTTGACAAAATTTTCACCACAGATAAATAGTGGGCCATGGAGGACTCCATAAAATTTTGGAGGTGATCCGGTGTCACCGACCAAACGGTCCGCCCTAAAAATCGGTCCACCCTGCCTTCAATGCGCGTGCATCATTTCGGAGCATCAGCACCGATTCAGCGATTATCACCTTGTTTCTGCTTCAAACTGCACTCCAGTCATCATCTATCTCAGCAACAGATATCTGAAGCTTTTGTACACCAATCTTTTCTACATCAATTCAATATTATTTCATAATAAAAGATGGGGGACTGATCAGAGCGCCACAGCAGCACGTCTGAGTCTGATGCGCTGCCGCTGTGCCTACGTCATTTCAGAGCATCAGTAGCGATTCACAGATTATCACCTCGTTTCTGCTTAAAACACCTTTGTTTCTGCTTAAAACTGACTTCAGGATGATTTGAGAGGTTTTACTTTGTTGTCTGATTTTTAATAATCACATTATTCCCTTTGATCGTTTTGGGTGTAGAGACTCAGTGTCAGACGCATGCACAGTGGAGGCACAGTGAAGGCAGGGCAGACCCATTTTTAGGGGGGGACTGTTTGGTCTGCGACACCAGCATGTCTCAGTGCAACTGCGGACTTTCATACTCATGCACGGATCTATGGACATGAATGACCTCCATGGCGACGAGTGTTGGCACACAGCACAGCACCAAATCCAGATTCTGGATCAAGATTTCATTTTATATAGGCTTTTAAGGATTATGTCAAAGAAAAAAAACTTCACAGATTCTCACCAGATTTGCGCAACAGATGGATATTAGGCCATGGAACGACTCCACTGAATTTTGGAGGTAATCCAGATCCGGATTCTGGAATGCGATTTCACTTTATATAGGGGTGATTCTTTAACTACGGGCACTATTGGCCTTGTAAATGTAATTTCCACCACACCATTGCCTTACAATATAAAGCGCCTTGGGGCAACTGTTTGTTGTGATTTGGCGCTATATACATGTGCTCTGATGTCACTGTTTATCTCCATAGAAACTACCCAAACAATCTTTCATACAAACTGTTTAGGGACATTACAGTGTTGTGGTGGAAATTACGGCAATAGTGTGGGACAACTACATTTTGTTTAAAAACAAATCACAACAGTTGTATGACATTGAATACCCCAATTATGTTTTGATTATTTTACTGATATTTTATTCAGAGATATTTTAAAACATTAGAAAAAAACGTTTCTTTACCATTCATTTTTATCATTGAAGATCAAAAGTCTAGGTGTGGGACAAGCACAAAACGGCAATATTTGCATATAATGATGCTGAAAAAAGGTGAAAAAGTTATCATAGACTACTAGAACAAATTTCTTAACACACTTTCATTGTAAAGATAAGTATAAAAGTGTGAAATTTCCCCTTTTTTCTGTTTTTCATACAATATGATCAAAGGACATAAGTGCCCGTAGTCTAAGAATCACCCATAGGCTTTAGGGATTACGTCAAAACTACTTAACAGATTTTCACCAAATTTTCACCACACATTGGTGGTCAGCCTTGGAAGACTCCATTAAATTTTGGAGGTGCTCGGGATTCTGGATCAGGATTTCACTTTGTAGACTTTTAAGGATTACGTCAAAACTACTCCATGGATACAACATCTCAATGTAAAATCTGGAAGACACTATTTTGTTTCAGTTTATGAATTAAATATCAGATTGATCATTCGGACCATTCTGGATAAGTATGCAATTATTGCATTGTGTTGTGGAATCCGGGTCCAGGTAATGTCCAGGTCATGATGTGAATCACATATCTGGCATTTGAGTCCTCGTCAACCCTTGGAGGAGGTCAGAAATATCGGATTGCTTTGTTTATTTTATTTTTATTTCTTTTGCACATGCAGCTCCTTCCTGCCTCACTCACAGACACCTGGTCACCAGCGTCATGATCTCATCAGAGGGAGGAGCCCTCTCCATCCTGTCTTTTTCCTCCACCTGTTTTATATTCTAGCCCTCAACCGCATGTGTGCGCACGCACACAGAAGGACAATCCTGAAATTGAGTAAAATAAAATCGTGACATGAAGTTAGATAACATTTGTAGATTTGAGGGTTTTTTTTCTTTATTTTTGCCTCTGTTGTGCAGTACTATTGCAACACATTTAAATATTTAGGTAGTGTAATATAGCTATGCAAGATTTTACATGACATTGGAAGAAAAAGGGGATAAAGCATCTTGTGAGAAACTGACACAAGCCTTCTCGACTCTGTGCAGAAGATAAAATCCAGTACATTGCAATTTCTACTTGAAGGTGACACAATGTGTCTCATGCGGCTGCTTTCATTCACTTCTGAGAAAATGACACGTGGTTCATGTCTTTTGCTGCTGCTATTTTCATGCATTTGCATGCAATATTAATGAGACGGTTTGACAAGCTGTGGAAGTTTTCGCTCCTGGCTTTCCAGACTTATGGCTGACTGCAGAGGAATGATGGCATGTACAGTCATGCAGCTGTGCTGACAAAGGTTTTGGACACTTTTTGTTTGACTGATGAAATAAAGTGTTTATCATAAGCAGAGTAAACTGCAAATCAGAAATACAACATTTGTCTGCATTAACAGTCTATAGTAACAATTTGTCCACAGACAGTGGCTTTAGTGGTAATAAAGTAGGTGTGTGTGTGTGTTTGCAGAATACTTTTGTTTTTGATAATTCTAATATGATTGGTTGCTATAGATGTATCGCACTGATGGCATTTGTGATATTGTACTTTCAAATTAGTTTGTATAATGGTTTCTGTTTATAAGTACAGATGAGGACAAATTTATTAAGGCCCCTATGAAATTTAATAGTAAGTCCCTTTGACAGCTCCCTTGTTTTTTGTTTTTTTTTTTCCACTCAGGGTCGCCACAGCAAATCCAAGGTGGATCTGCATGTTGATTTTTGGCACATGTTTTATGCCGGATGCCCTTCGTGACGCAACTCCACGCTACGTGGAGAAATGTGGCAGGGGTTTCCTCACTGAAACCAAGCACACTTTTCCCCTATGAAATATAACAGACTGGTCTGGACCGGCTGCAGGCAGGAGACATGGAACACTGAAGGGATACTGAGAGTGTGGCAGGCGCAGGCGAACCGCCACCAATTTGATGATATGGTCAACCACAGAAGGTCCCAGAAATCACGGGGCCAATGAATGTCAGCCTAGTGCAACCACACCTCCTCTCTGGTACGATAGAGTGGGGATGGGGTCTGATGGTGGTCTGCATGGCAGCGAGCTCACTGTCTGGAGGTGAGCAAACCGGAACAAGCGGCAGTTCAGATAGATCCTGCAGAAAAGCTGGAGGTGCTCCTGGATGAACAGCACCACCAGCTCTTCCTCTTGGTCTGGGAACAATGAAAGTTGGTAGCCTAGGGAGCAAGTGAAAGGAGTTAGGTGTGTGGAAGTGCTCACCTGGGAGTTGTGGGCGTACTCCATCCAGGGCAGATGGTCTCTCTCCAAACCGCAGGGTCTGACATTGACAACAGCGTACAGACTCCAGCTCCCAGTTCACGCATTGCGCCTGGCCATTGAACTGTGGATGGAAACCACAGGACAGGCTGACCGTGGCCCCCAATGCAGAACAAACAGCCTCCATACCCGAGACGTGAACTGGGGGCCATGGTCCAAGACCACATCCAGGAGGATGCCATGCATATGGGAGATGTAGTGAGGTCAGCATTCTCTTGGGCTGTGGGGCGCTTGGAGAGGGGGACAAAATGTGCTGCCTTAGAGAATCGGTCAATGATGGTGAGGATGACTGTGTGTCAAAGAAGAAGAATACAAAGAAGAAGCCGACACCTAACGCAGAAGAAAATGGTTGGATGTTACCGGAGGACAGGGAACTCCTGAACGTACTCCTCCATCAGTTTACATTCCCGGCGATTGACATCTGCTTTATCAAAGGGTAATCACTGATTTCCAGGTAATTGGTGTGAAAGGTAAAATTATGATTTCTCAGCCCCCCCCCCCCCCCCCCCCCCCCACACACACACACACCCATACACCCATACTGACACTGAACTTGGCATACATTTGACATATATATGGAGGTGGTTTCTGGAATCGTCCATGTGAGGTCAGATTTACAAAAGGTCAGTCATTGGGTCATGGTCATTAAGGACAAATGCCAGATTGCTGTAGTCTTACTGTGTTCATTCACATGTGTACTATTCCCTAGTACAGCTAGTACTTCTTCCTTCTCTTTTTGTCTCTCAAATCTGCGTTATTTTGGAGCTTGAAATGAAACTCATTTTTCACTTTCTTTCATTACATTTCTCCATCTGCTACAATTAGTACTGCTATGCGCATGTGCAAGGTACATAAAAGGCAGTATTCAGTCAGTCCAAGTAGGTTAGGATGCATGCATGCTGTCCTATTTCACTTCCAGTCATTGTAAATGTAACACTATCCCTTATCCTAACCCTTTCATCATGTGCTGTGAGAGAATGTAACATATATTTGTGACATTAAGTACCAGTAGGGGTGGTATATGGGCCTCAAGTCACAGCATTACCGTCAGAGTTGCCAAATTTGCTTATAATACTTGCGTTTAAAGTTGTGTGTGTGGTTTTAAATTGTTTTTTTTTTTTTGTTTTTTTTATTAAATTTTTTTTTTTACAGTTGCTTGCAAAAGCCCTGTGACAGACTGACGTCATGTCCAGGTTTGACTTCACCTCTCGCCCTATGAGTGCTAAGATAGGCTCCAGGCCCCTGTGACCCCTTAAATGGAGTAAGCGGGTCTTGACAGTGAATGAATGCTGGAAAAAAATCACAGACCACAGGTGGCATTTTAGGGGTGAGGTGGGGGGACTTGTTTTATCACGGGTCATGCATGACTTGGTCACACTGACTAACAGCAGACAACACCAATAACATGAACATAGTCAATAGAAGCAGAGGTAGGGGGCTGTGCAAAGTCTGCCTCACCCCACTCAAGATATGGCATGGTTTGACCACCTTAGATGAGATGAGATTTATTGTCATTGTCATCGACCAGAATTTTTAAATTTTCATGGAACAGCATCAATAAGACAACTCAGATAAGGGATTATATTATACACAATTATTGTTTTGAGTGGTAATAGGTTTCCTCATTGCCCCTATATGTGGTTACCTCATTGTCTGTAACAGAGTGTCCGTCCGTGTGGGCATTTGCCCCTGTCCACTGCCAGAAAAGCAGTGCACCAGACTCTATACAGGCTCCCTGAGGGTGATGAGCCCACATGGGAGACGACACTGTGTTGTTTCTTTGGTTTGAGCCTGACCGATTCTCACGGTTGTAGGCCTGCCCACTTTGGGTAATGGCTGAAAGAATAAGATCACAAATACAAGTGGGAGTACAGTTGCTGCTTCTTCACATCGAAAGGAGCCAGCTGAGGTGGTTGGGGCACCAGGTGAGGATGGCACCTGGTTGTCTCCCTAGGGAGGTATTCAAGGCATGTCCAACTGGGAGGAGGCCCTGGGGAACACTCAGGACACGAGAGATTATATTTCCCAGCTGGTTTGGAAATGTCTTGGGTTCCCTGAGAAGAGTTACAGGGCTAGGGTGAGGATAGGGAAGTGTGGGATGAGCTGCTTGCTCTGCTGCCACCGCAACCCCAACTCGGATAAGTGGCTGAAAGTGAATGAATGAATGAGTCATTATCTGTAAGGCTGTCAGTGGATTAGTACTTTGAAGTTTATAGTTAGTGGTACATTATCATGTTGTGGTATTTCTTTAAAGTAGTGTAGTTCTGTCTCAGCTCTTGTATTACTCAAACATAAATACCAAAGGAAACAAGATCATTTGAATACATACGATCAATTGATCAAATGACATAATAGTACAAACTAATTTCTTTAAGCTTCTTGTGGTTTGCTTGGGGTTGCCACAGAGGTTCCGTTGTGGATCTGCATGTTGATTTGGCATCGTTTTACCCAGGGTGTCTCAGTTCCTGATGCAGTTTCAGGTGAACAAGGAGCACTGGGCATGTGTGCCTTTTTGTTTAGGAGGAAAGTATACAAACCGCTTCTGCCACTGTGCTCTAAATGATGTAATACTAAACATTTTAATGTCATAGTTGTACAAACCACACAAACCATGTATGTCAGAAATACAATAAATCAAATTTGATATCCTTGTTGTTACAGATAATGAGTAATAAGTAAACAATGATTAAACATATAAAGGGGAAAACAGTATTGCAATGCACCACTTAACAGAGAGACTTTTAAAAAAATATCTCCTCGGCTCACTTGATTCATCTCTCCAGGTGAAATTTGCTTTAAGTTTACCTTAAAACTGTACAGTCTGAGTTTTTTTACAATTTAAGTCATGAAAAGAATTTTCATTGGCACCACTATAATTTTATTTATTAGTCTTTCAATAGGGGATTCATAATATAACATTGGCAAGATTATCAAAATTCACATTGTGTGGAAAAAAATCAAATGGACGGCCTTGAACAATCTATGGGAGCAACCGATACAGTCTATGATAGTGATCATAGCAATGTTCTAAATCACATGGGGGCTTCCATGGACTTAATTGTGCAAGGGATGTTGGGAAGAACTATGGCGACAGCCAATCAGAGTAGAGAAAGGTACGGCAACGTCAGCTGGCTGCTCGCTCGAACAAAATAATCCAGCATGGTGGAAAATGTTCCGAAACATCTTATTTCTGTGTAAATCTAGTATGTTTCTCATATATTTGTAAAGGTTAGTGAGAAATAAGCACTTTTAAACCTAAAAATTCTATTTTTGAAACATCTTATGGATGTTGGCATGCACACCCCGTGTATACACATCACACAAGGTCAAAGGTAACTGCGGTTAATTTCAAAACCTCATGCATAAACACACGCACACTTCCTCCTGCAGACAGCGTTAAAAATAAAATAAAATATTTGTTACAGTCATGTGCGCAATTTGGTGGGGGATAGGAGGGACATGTCCCCCCACCTTTTCAACCAGGGGGGACAGAATATGGTATGTCCCCCCACCTTCTGACATATATGTGTGTACTTGAAACATGCTATGCCAGTCTTATGTGCAAACCATATGTCAGAACAGTATCTTTGTTTCTGCAAGTTTGTATTTTTAGCAGCATTGACTTGTTTACAACACCTGTCTCTTGTTTGTCACATTCGGAATTTTCTGGGACTGCATTTGCCCAGATTTGAAACCAAAACTAGTTGCCTCTAGGGACTAGTGTCTACACATAAGTATCAATGGACCATATGCTAATTTACTAAATTCTGAAAGTTAGAAAAGGAAATCAGAAAAGCTATCTGGGACCTCAGAAAGCCCATCTGCAATTATTGCTTGATCTCCAAAATTAGTCTATGCAAGCGAAATTATGTTCAGCATGAGTGTTGTCATTAGCAGAGAAGCTTGAATCTTCTGTCAAACTACCAGAGTAAGAATTTTAGCTGAGGAAGCTTCTGCGATTTGAAGCGAAACGTCCTCGCATCAAGCAACCCAGTCCAGTCGAAGGTTCAAGCTTCACTACTATGGAAACCACCTGGACAACTGACAGCCTACACAGAAACATGTTGTCATTAGTGCCACTTCGAAAATTAAATTCATGATAAGTAATTTATCCTAAACTTATGATCTGTTGTTTTTTCAAACTTATGCAAAAACAAATCTTGAGAAAAAAAAATACAGTATGCGATAGTTAGTAATTATTAAGAGCCTGTTCTTTCATATTTATGAATACATTTTACCACATTGCAGTTATCATTCTTTTTGAGTTCTACACATGTGGTGATACCTTATTTACACCAGAATGTTAATAAAATCAATACTGGCTATTCTCAGAATAAAGTACTTATATCCACAGTTTCAAATTGCATAAGTCAAATGGTGTCCACTTTATGGTCTTCTCAAAACATTAAAATTACTGTTCTGGATGCTCAGAATGCATCTGAGCTTATGTAGAAACCGTTGGCCTATGGGCTTCGGGCCTGCGGGCCTCGCACTTTGTCCCCCCCAATTTCTAGTTCTAAATTGCACTCTTGGTTACAGTATTCCTTCCAGGTAAATGTTCTTTTCATTAAAATGAACTGTAATTTTGCAACGCATTTAAAAAATAAACCGACATTATAATGGCTGGGCTTCAGTAGAAACTAAATTTTGTCAGTTTTCTGACATTTGAAAGGCTGTACATCTTTAAAATCAACATTTGCATACTTACACTACAAATTCACTGCTAAACAAGCCCCACCAAGGAAAAGCCTCTGGAGACGCCACTGGGAAAAGTTCAATCTAAAACCACCATTCCACATTTTAATGGGGCATTCTCTGGAGGTGGCCCAATTCTCTCTTATTTCCCTCCATAAATATATCAAGAGGACAAGCTGAAAAGAAATCTTGCTATGGTGAGTCTTTTACAAACTACCGAGGAGGTAAAGCCCCACATTGTTTCAGAGTTACATAATCCAAATAGTAAATGAAGACTTCAGATGTTTAAAAAAAAAAAAGTAGGTCTTGTTGTTGTCGAGGCGCGTCTGGCGGTGTGATACTGGCGATCAGCGGAGGGTGATGCGGTCCCCGACTCACTGACGCCAGGCGGAGCACAACCGAGAGAAGACAGCGCACACCGGAGAGTGAGAGAGAGGGACTCTGCTGAAAGAAAAAGGTACTGTAAACTTTTTGTTTTCCTCACACACATAAAATAAAAGGTCCCTTTACTGTATGTTAATCTCAGTTTCCAGGGAAGTAGGTTCAAGTGATTCTCGGTGGTATGAATTAAAAGCTTCGAACTTTTGTTCCTGATACAGTATCAGAGTTTCAAATGGATGCCACATTGAAGTGAACTCGTTTTTTTTCCTTTTTTTAATTCTGCTGTTAGTGTGGGTTGTTTGTTCACGTGCTTCATAATGACAAGAATTATATTTTTCTGCGAGAATAATGTGAAGTAAGCTGTGTGAAACACCTTTGTGATACACAATATGATATAACGGAGATGAAATCAAGACAAAGTTGGCGTCGGTACAAGTATTGCAGTGATTTTTTTTTTTTCTTGACCCCTTATCTCGCTTTGATCATCTTTTAATGTCATTTTGAGTGTGGATAACAACACAATACAAAATACTGACAGCAGTTCACTATGTGCTGCTCTTCTAATATCATCTGATTTTTTTTTTTGATATATATATAATGTGGCAGATGCAGATTTATTGTGGCACTGATGTGCTTCAGAGGGACATGTGGCCCTGTTGTGGCTTGAGTTGTGTCAGTGTGTTTATGAATTTCTGTGTGAGGGATAGGAGGAGAGAGAGCAAGACCTACAGTGGCTAAGGCTAGATCTGACAATATTGAAGATGACATATCAGATTACCCAAAGGACAAGAATTCGCCCTTGTCTGTGATTTACTTCAGCTGCTTGATCGTCCTGCATGGTCAGGGCATGGTGTTCAGAAACTAAACAATTGCTTACACTGGATTTAAAGGACAGGACTAGATGTGCTTTGTGATGAAGCCTCTGATGAAAGCAAACATAGACATGATTGTTGCACTCTTTATCAACTTCATGCATCTGTTGGAGCTATGTGTCTATTTGTGAATCGTTTAAACAGTCTATAGAAACTGATGTTAGAATGTCACAAAGAAAGCTCCAAGGATGCAATGATAAATGATGATGACTCTGTCATATAAAACAGAAATTACAGTCAGGTCCATAAGTATTTTGACAGTGACACCATTTTTATAATTTTGCCTCTGTACATTGCTACAGTGGTGTTAAATCCATAGAATCAAGATGTGCTTGTAGTGTAGTATTTTAGCTTTAATTCAAGTAGTTTAACAAAAACATGGCATTAATCACTTTGGAATTGCAGCCGTTGTATGCACAGTCTCTCCATTTTCAGAGACCATAAGCATGTGAGCAAGCATCTGCCTCTGCTTTTTTAGAACTGTTAACATAAATCATCACTTTTATAGCTAGTGTTCTTTAGACAAGTCAGGGGGTGAGTACATGAATATTTTCAAGCCACTGATCTCTGACTTTATTTACAATAAGAAATACAAACATTATTATTACTATGTGGTGACTCTGTTGGATTAAGCAGTTCTCAAAAACTGAGCAACAGTACATTAAGGAGACTAATGAGGGAAGCTGCCTCCAAGAAGCCCATGACAACTCTGAAGGGGTTGTCATGGGCTTCTTGGAAAGACTGCAGCTTTTGCCTCACTTTTGAGAACTGACGTGATGATTGGTAATAACAGTAAGCAAATCTTTATATTTATTTTGTCCGATTACTTATGGCCTCTAAAATGGAGGGATTATGTATAGAAATGGCTGTAAATGTAAAACGAATAATGCCATGTTTTTGTTAAACCCCTTGAAAAATTGACAATCTAAATGACAAGCACATCTTGTTTAATTTCAACTCAAATATGGTGGTGTACGGAAGTAATATGACTAAAATTGTCACTCTCCAACTAACTATGGACCTGACTATAAACAAATGACATTTTAAACAACTGGATCCATTCAAACCTTGACATTTTCAAGTGACTAATGACTTGCATGATTAATCAATCAGTAACATAACAGTATTGATTATTTTGATTGATCCACTGATTGTTTCAAATCTTTCATCTAGTTAGCTACCTAGATGTTTGCCTATCTGTCTGTCAACCCATCTACAGTATCTGGGCTGTAACTAGATTACATTTAAAGTTATTCCATTGTTAGTCTATAAATTCAGAAAATTGCAAAAATTTTCCCAAAGTGCCTTTCAAGTCTGGGGCTGCACGTTGCTGTATCCACCACACTACAGGACCACCTTCAGACCTGGATGACAACCACCCAGGCAGACAACTGGTCCATGCCCACCTCTCTACACAGTGGCCATCCACAGCTAGGTGATCCGTGGCATCTTCTTGGCCTTTTGCAGTTGCTGGTGTTCTCAGCGTTGAGGTACCTGCATGCTGAATCATGCCCAGAGAAATGCACCACATGATGAAAATTTTATAGCTGACATTACCTCACAATGTAAATGATACAGTACTCTCCATCTTAGTCTTCTTAAGAATACATACCCAGTACCAAAGGTATCCAGTCATCTTTTTTGGTATCTGGTTAGCATCCAAGCCTCACAAGTATACAGTAAAACAGGAAGGACCAGTACCCGAAAGACTTGAACAGTCGCGCATCTTCACAGATGTCAAATACCAAACACCTGTGTCCAGGGGCCCTCATGTCTTCATAAGATCTTCCCAGACGTCTCTCAATCTCAAAGGCCAAGGACCCAGAGTCATGAATGTCAGTGCCAACATGAACTAAATCTCTGTACAGGTTTGACAATTTCACTGCACACAGATACATTTCTGATAGCTGACTCTAAATGCTCCTTTGGACACAATGGTTAAGTGTGATAGAAATAATGTCTAAAGTTTGTTTCTGTTTGAATCATGGAATTTTGCTCTGAAATGACAAGTGGCTTGCTAGTTAAAGGTCATTGATGTCGAATGATCCTTAAATAGTCATAAACTTGTTAAAATGTATAAACCTACAGAAAAAAACTAGGTTTCATTGATCTATTTTTCCATATAGGTGTTAACATGCACAGATCAGATTTGAAAAATGAAACCATCAGCCTTTTTTACATTTTCACGTGTTTAAGGTTTATATTAAGTATTTAAAAAGTTCCACAGTTCTGCGAGTGCTTTTATAGAGATTTACCTGCTCTAAGCATCATTTGGATCATTTCACTTTTTACACATTTTATGCTACAACCTTAATCCAAAATGGGCGAAATTCATCTCCCCCCCCAATTCTGCACACAATACCCCATAATGACAATGTGAAAAATGTTTTTTTTTTTTTTTTTTTTTAGGTTTTCACAAATTTATTAAAAAACAAAACAAAAAAACCCCTAAGAAATCACATGTATGAACAGCCTTTATCATGAAGCTCAGAACTGAGCTCAGGTGCATCCTGTTTTCACTGATCATCCTTGAGATGTTTCTACAGATTAATTGGAGTCCACGTGGGGTAAATTCAGTTGATTGGACATGATTGGGAAAGGCACACACCTGTCTACATATAAAGTCCCACAGTTGACGGTGCATGTCAGAGCACAAAACTAGCATGAAGTCAAAGGAATTGTCTGTAGACCTCCGAGACAGGATTGTCTCGAGGTACAAATCTGGGGAAGGGTCCAGAAACTGCTGTTTTGAAGGTCCCAATGAGCACAGTGGCCTCCATCATCTGTAAATGGAAGATGTTCAGATCCACCAGGACTCTTCCCAGAGCTGGCTACCCATCTAAACTGAGCGATCGGAGGAGAAGGGCCTCAGGGCCCCCTGACACTTGCAAGACTTTGATGCGCGCACTGTGTCGTGCAGGAGCGTAAACTCGTCGTTAACATGTGTAGACTGAACGTGAGAGGGGCGCCAGTGTGTGCAGTTGCGCAAAAAGAATTTTGAAATGTTCAAAAAATCTTTCATGCATAAATGTCGTGCAACGTTGCGCAATCTACTCGCCAACACTACGTTCAGCTCGTCAAGTCGAGTAAAGTAGAACTGAACAGTGTGAGTGGTTATGTCAGCGCACAGCATCACAGTGCAGCTCGTCTGAACGATTATAACGAGATGTTAAATCTATCACAAACGTACTTTTACAGCTGCACAAAAGAAGGAAAGAACATGCAACTGTTTTTCCAAGCCTTGATAATGTAAACATGACAAATAATGACATTTTTTAGATGGCTCAAAATGCTTTTTCCACCTCGTTCACTGCGCACGAGAACAGCTGCAGCAGCCCTCTGTGATTCAGGAAGCGATTCAAACCATTTTCAACAGCCAGCTCACAGAGAAAATGATTAATCTGCTAGGAAAAATTATTTATATACGCAGCGTCCAGTGCACAGCTCGTGGCAGCCAGTAGAACAAACCATGGCGTCCAGCTGGAAACACAGCGGGTGGGATCATCACGACAGTGTGTGTGCAAGTGCGTGGATCAAAGTCGTGTCAGGGGGCTTTAGTCGGGGAGGTGACCAAGAACCAGATGGTCACTCAGAGGTCCAGCATTCCTCTGTGGAGAAAGGAGAACCTTCCAGAAGGACAAGCATCTCTGCAGCAATCCACCAATCAGGCCTGTATGGTACTGTTACCAGACGGAAGCCACTCCTTAGTATAAGGCACATGGCATCCCACCTGAAGTTTTACAAAAAGCACCAGAAGGACTCTCAGACCATGAGAAACAAAATTCTTTGGTCTGATGATACAAAGATTGAACTCTTTGGCATGAATGTGTGAAGGAAACCAGGTACCATCCCTACAGTGAAGCGTTGTGGTGGCAGCATCATGCTGTGTGTTTTTAGCAACAGGAACTGGGAGACTAGGCAGAATTGAGAGAAAGAGGAATGCAGCAATGTACAGAGACATCGTTGAAGAAAACCTGCTGCAGAGCGCTCTTGACCTCAGACTGGGGCGACGGTTCATCTTTCAGCAGGACAATGATTCTACGCACACAGCCAAGATATCAAAGGAGTGGCTTCACTCTGTGAATGTCCTTGAGTGGGCCAGCCAGAGCCCAGTCCTGAATCCGATTGAACGTCTCTAGAGAGATCTGAAAATGGCTCTGCACCAACGCTCCCCATCCAACCTGATGGAGCTTAAGAGGTGCTGCAAACAGAAATGGGGAAAACTGCCCAACATAGGTGCACCAAGATTGTGGCATCATATACAAGAAGACTTGAGGATGTAATTTCTGCCAAAGGTGCATCAAGAAAGGGTGTGATTGCTTATGTACATGTAATTTCTTAGTTTTTTATTTTTAATAAATTTGCAAAAATTACAAAAAAAAAAAAAAAATGTTTTTCATGTTGTCACTATGGGGTGTTGTGAGTAGAATTTTGAGGGGAAAATAAATTTATTCCATTTTGGAATAAGGCTATAACATAACAAAATGTGGAAAAGGTGAAGTGCTGTGAATACTTTCTGGATGCACTGTAGCTTTTTAATTTGTCCCTCCAGTGTATCTCGAGATCTGGACAGCATGATTCCACATGGGTTAGGGTGAGGTGCCCATACTAACACAATACTATCCCAACAGTGAGCGTCAAGTGTGGCTGGTTTAGCTGCTTGAAAGCCAGTGTGTTTGCTAGCTATATCTGCAGTCATGTGTCTGGAACATAATCTCACCAAATTCAGTAGGGCTGCCGCTATCAAGTAATCGGATATAAAAGTACTTTTGCATTTTAAACAACATCAATAGTCCAGGGCTCTCCCTAAGCAATGGCACAATGTCTCTGTGCCAAAATCTTAGTAAATCAGAAGAGACATGCACATCCAAGATGTGTAAAAAAGGTGTGCTGGATCAAAAAAGAGAAATATCAAAGCAAAACTCCGCACAACCTGAGTGCTCCCATGCAAACAGCTTTATTTGGACACAAATAGCAAAATATGTGCGCCAAATCTTGACATTTTGCTGAAACGACGATGGGATGTGGTTTCTGTTTTGTTTCCCCAACTTATAAAATTTAGCCTTTTTTTTTTAAGGTTGGTGGACTGGGTCCCTGTGTTTTATTTATTTTTTTTATCCCTCTTTGCAATTCAGCAGATGCATTTCAGCTTGAGGTTGAACATGCAAGCTTCACAGTCAGTTTTTTTTTAATTGTTATTATTTTAGTTAAGTTACCGTGTTTGTGAAGCATTGTGTGTTGCCCAAAAAAGCAAAAATTAAAAAGTGAAACACTCAGTGCGAGTCAGCAAAACACAGAAGAAAGAGTGGACATTTGCTGAGAGGATCTTTTAGAAACTGTTTGTCAGTGTGGCCGGGGACGGAGCTGTGACTCGCCCGGCCCCTCACACCGGGCAGAGAGAGAGACAGCAGCCTAACATAACGCAATCAATAGTCACTCCCCACGGCGAGCGGACCATGTGTTTTTTAAAAACAGACAAACACACAGCTTTGCTTTAAATGCAGTCAGTCTGTTTCAGATGATCAGCGTGGACCATCTTTCTCAAGGCTTAATTTTACTCTGTGTCACGTTGGAAAGCGGTAGCTTTAGGCGCTAATTTGATTAGTGTTTACACAGCTTATGGACATGCCCTAATCATCTTCTGTTTTTTTCTGGGGACGTTACAGCGCCACACACAAGCCTGGCATATGTACTACAACATTAAACGAAGCTTTGAGGCACAAGAATTATCCTCGAACATTTTTTGTAATCAAATTATTCAAGTTACTCGACTAATCATTTCAGTCCTAAAATTCAGGCACTGAAGGTAATCAGTTATTGTCATTCTAAGGGCAGCGCACTTTATTTATTTATCTCTCGCATTTCACTCGTAGTCACACTTATGAGCAACACCTTACATCTGTCTGTCACTCTGGTACACATACAAAGCTGTAAAATAATTCACAAATCTAATCTAATGCTTTCGTGGTAGAATGCAGCTAATGGCTGTTTCCCTCTGATGTTTTTTTTTTTTTTGGAAGGAATGAATGACAATGGGTGGGACAGCTGCCACAGGAGTTGCAGAAATCCACAGTATGCTCAAAATCGCAATTAAATTACAATTGCATCCTACTTTTTAATTGTCGGTATCTTAGAAATATGGTCAGCCCTAGGCGCCTCATCCTCTCTCAGATCTCAGGAGCTCAGCAGAGTGTTTCCTGAACAGTACTTGCATGGGAGACCACTTAAGGAGATCAGGGGTGTTTCTCCAGGTAAAACCGGAGTTTTCAGGAATCCCAAAGAAGATTGGTAGTGGTTCCGCAACAACATGGGAGCAGCTGAAACACATTCAACCAGTGTATATAAAGCCTGTTAGACCTAGAAGTTAGCTTCAGTCACTCTGGGAATAGTGGTATATAAGGGTGATATTACCAGCAGTAGATGTTGAAAGTATTCAGGAAATGCAAGAATGCATTCATAACTGCACTTTGAAATCTTAAGAAAACAAAGATTTTGATTTCATTTAGAGCTGTACTACATTTGCCCTATTGATACCCATTTATTAGCACTTTGTGTAAAAAGGGATTTTTTTCCAAGACAAAGTTATCAAAGGTGAGTAGAAAAATAGTTTTTTACTTAAAAAAAAAATTGCTAAGGTTGTAAAACTTGTCCTTTAATCTATTACTTTATTATCTTAGTTACATTTTCTTTTTCAAAAAAGTGAAAAATCTGTGGTTTTTTATAATATTTAAGTTGCTGATTACTTGATTGCTGAAAATCATAAAACAATGTTTAATTTGTCCAACACTAAAAAAACTGAATATTCAGTTTAAACAGATTTAAAAATGCTGAATGATTCGCATGTTTCCTGAATAATTGGTTTTTTATTTATTCTTATGTTAATCTGTTATCTGTTTTACAAAGGTTGTTCTGTTGATTGAGCCTAAAGAGTGTATAATTTTTTGTGGAAATGAACCTGGATATATTCCATCTTTCAAGTGTCAGTTTTAAAGTTATAACACTTGAAGACACTTAATGGAGATGTTTGGTGAAGAGGGCATGCAGTATATGTAAAAGCTCAAATGTCTTACATTTCTGGCTTTGCTGTCACTCTCACTTTCTTCCTCTCTCTGTCTCTTTGCATCATTCTCCCTCTCTCTTTTATCTATCACCCACTCTCTTCCTGCACTCCTCTCTTTATAGCCAGTGACTCCATTGAGCCGGGGCTAATGGAGGCCCTATCCAGGACCCTGCTGATAAATAATGTAGCTTCTTTATAATGCTTCTTCCCCCGGGAGGGAGCAGAGAACATCATTACTGCCGCCTCATCCTACACAGCCCAGGCCTAAATTGATTAACAGACACTGGAGCAGTGCAAAATAATCCATAGGGCTAGTGTAGTGGCTAACGGCTCGCACCAGGTAGGTCAAGCCCTCCGCCTGTCAGTGTCGCATGATCCCACTCTGTGCTCCCATTAGCCTCAGTCTAGTGGGCTAACTGATGGCAATAACAAGCGCTCACTAATGCAATGGTGAGGATATTGCCTGTACTCAGCTGTAGGGAATGTCAAATGGGCTTTTATGGAGTTGTTGTGTAAATGATGGTATGTGTTTCAGTTTTTATAGGGTGAACGGCAGCAGCCAAGGCCACTTGACGCAACTCTGTGATTCTTCACTGACTTAAGCTGGGCAGACACTGTACGATATTTTTAATCGTTGTACTCGGCTCCAGTTCAAACTGTACGACAAAACCGCACAGTGTAAAAGTTCAGAGCGCACAATTTATGTTCTCACACTATACGGCCTGATGCTGTGTGCGAGCTGACTGCCACATTGTACGTTCAAAAACCACACGTCAGACTCGTGTTTCCAGAAGCAAAACGTAAACAGAAGGTTGTTTTTTTTATAAACTTTATTTACATTTCTTATTTTTACAAAAACTCTTGATGGGAGACATCAAAGTTTTAACAAAAAAACACAAACAATACAAGACTTTACATGAGTTGAAGAAAGGGGGGGGGGGGGAAGAAACAGAAGCTGCTCTCCCAAAGAGATGATCACTGTTTATGCTGTCTCCAATTCCGCATCAGTGTTTGCACATGCACAGTGCAAGAGGTTGGACGCTTGTAGTGCTTCAGCAGCGGGATACCCTCACGACGGCCGACCAGAATATCAAACAGGTTTGATTTTCATCCAACCATGCGATTGCCGATCGGGTGGTGGTTGTGAGAGGTTAAACGCAGCTCATTGCTCCATGTATACTACACAATGTAGGATGAGCGATTAAGGTGAAACTCAGAGCGATCCAAAAAATTCTTGCACGAGTGAAAAATCGCCAAAACTCACTCAGTGTAAGCCCAGCTTTAGTAGACACGGGCAGTGAGGCTGAAAGGTGACCAAATAGAGATTTGATGCCTGAAATTTAACTTGACTCAGTTCAGGGAATTGTAAGAATGAAGTGATTCGTGAGTAAAGAACTTGAAATTTTTTTAAAATGAGCATATTGTTCAGTTAAAAAATACTTTAGTTGAATATGGGTTGGATTTAATACTTAACACCTTCAGAGTCACAAAATTTATTATCTGCTTCAAGAAGCTACCTTTCTTATTTTGACTTGTCCCTGCATGTCCTCCTTCACCACATCCATAAACCTGCTTTTGCTTTGTCCATCTGCCCGTAAGTTCATCCTCAGCATCCTTCTCTCAATATACCTTGCTTCCCTCCACCTCACATGACATTATTTCTAAATCTAAATTGTCTGACTTTGTCTCCACACCATCCTACCTACACTTTTCCTCTGACGTACTCAGTACTAATCCTGTTCATCGTCATTACTCCAAAGAAAAATCGCAGGATCTTTAGCTATGCCACCTCAAGTTCCACATCATGTCTTTTTGCTAGTTCCACCATCTCTATGCCATACAACCAAAAAGCTGTGCTACTGTGCTGTCTGTCACAATGTCTGTTTGTATTGTTGTATTTTTTGATCATGTTGTGCTGCCTTCTTGGCCAGGTCACTCTTGGAAAAGAGATTTTTAGTCTCAGTGAGGTTTTTACCTTGTTAAATAAAGCAAGTGTGTGTGTGTGTGTGTGTTCATATATACACACAGTAAAACTTGCATATAATGGATTCAGGTGGACCAGTGAATTTTGTCTATTATAATCGAAATCCACTATCTGTATAAAACGAACAACACATTACATGTACAGTGCCCTCCAAAAGCATTGGAACACTTGGTATTTCACACATTTTCATTTGTTCGTGCCATTTCAAATACAAAAAGTACAAAAACTAAAACTTTCTGAAATTATCTTCCTTAAACTCAAACTGAAAGCACATCTCTACAATTTAATATAAATTAATTAAAGATGTAACAGTCAAGATGATGACTTGCTTTGGTATAATTAGTTGTATTGCCAATTGTCTTCAGACAAGTCAGGGGATGGATACATGAACATTTCCAAGTCAATGACTATGTCTTGGACTTTATTTACATCAATTATGAAGAAATACAAACAGTATGGCACTCTGTGGTAGGGATGGGTATCGAGAACCGGATCCTTTCGGGTATCGTTAAAAAAATGATTCGATCCACCGACATCAATAAGCTTTGTGCTTAACGATTCTGTTATCGGTCCTTCAGAGTGGCCGTTGTTTTGGGGGGTGTTTGTCAAGAAAATGATCATTTCTCTATCTTGATTACAGACCCTGCAGTGGGTCCGTAATCAACTTTTCTGCAGCGCGGCTTTGCTTTGAACCTTGAATCAATCGAAGCAGTGGTTCGCAGATTGAAGCAATGCTTCAATCTATTGCTTCGTTTATTCTTTCTTTCGCTTAATTTTCCCCCGCTAAAATCCTAAAGAGCATACGTCTGTGAGTATTATTTACCTTTTAAACCGACCTGTTATGGTCTTCTGAAACAGTTGATGTATTTTATAACTTAAAAACGGGAGTGATGCTATCGCATTAGCATGTCTATGGCATTTTCATTGTTAAAAGTTAGCATTAAGCAGTTGCAGCTGTCATCACGTTCGGGTGCATTTGTTTTCAAATTGTAATATTTCTTAAATTTATTTTTGTTTATATATTAATAATCTAATGATTATTATATACAATATATACTTATTATACACAATTTCAGAGAAGGAGACAAAAAGAACCTGAATAGAAACACAACAGAAAATATAAAAGCAACTAACAATGAACATATATAAATACATACTAAGTGTTTCCTGTGAACACCTAGTGACTCTTACACCTCCATTTCATCCCTGTCTTATTTAAGTTTAATGACAGTTTGTTTTGGTCAAACCATATAGCCGTGGTCACAACCCGCAGTCTACTTGCAAAAACTTGGGCTAAATTTGGAGATCCGTACGTCGTAAGTACTGCCTCAGTACGAATTTAGGAGCACGCAGACACACCGTACAGGTTTTAGTGCATGCAGAACTTTCGCTGCGGTCAGGCTGCGGATTCACCAGCAGTACAGATGACAGACGTTGCGAGTACTGCCTCAGTACGGATTCAAAGCAGCACATTTTCATTCAGTTACTATTGAATTAACCAAATCCGTACGTAGGCAGTACGGATGATGGCACTCACCACATACTATGGAGGCCGACAGACTTGCATGCACGACGCGGCTTCTCACTTGAACTTGGACTTTATTTCCAAACGTCAGCAACACAGACACTCCACAGCTTCAGTCTGATAAGTAGCTGTAACGTTTCGAGGCAAGTAAACACTCGTACAACTGACTGCTGCAGGCTGGACATGCTCATGCATCGCAGATGCCGAAAAACACCTGCCGCTCCGGTCCCGCTCATAAAAAAGAAAAGTGACCCCACACACACACACTGCTTTATTGTCAACTCTCTTTATCGTTACACTCCTAGAGACGTGCGTTGAACGTACTCCCTCCCTCCTCTTGCTACTGCCTCCGTACGTTTTCACAAAAACATAGTGGCCGTGACATCCGCAGAAACGTATGGCGAAAAAAAAAAAACGCACGGTGGGTTGTGACCCGCGCTTATTTTCAATTTGTTAATTTCTTCAGTGATTTCCTCCAGAAGTATCTGCCAAGCTAGAAAACTGCTGCATCCCAGTAAGAGCAGAATACTACTGGAATGAATTTGAATAAGGAAAGTTGTTTTTTTTTTTTTGTTTTTTTTTTCTCACCTAAGTGATGCTGCACTCACTCCAGTTTATCGTCTGGAATAGTCCCAGATTGCATTTCAGAGTTTCTAGAATTGAAACATTTTCATGCGGGTGGTGTTGGGGGGTAATTTTGGGTTTCAGCTTTTTTGTTTTTCACCACTTTCATCCCTGAATATGTCAATCGTGAGTCACTTTTGTGCAGATTAAAGTTACTAACTGGGCTCCTGTCTTGTTGCGAGAAATAAACGAGAATCGTCCTCCGTTCTGTTCACACAGCTCCAAATGCTGCGCGGCTCTCTGACAAGTCAAGTTAGAATGATAGAATCCAGTCTGAATTAATAACTTCAAAGCGAAACACCGTTTTGTTTATTTTTATTTATGTCCAGAGATCAAGGATACAGTGACCAATTTCATATTTATTTACTTTAAGACTCAATGAAATACATAGAAAACCTGTAAAGCCTACTTTTAGTACAAAATTCATGAGGTATCGATAAGGGAATCGATAAGGAATCGGATCGATAAGCAGAATCGATAATGGCATCGATATCGATAAAATCTTATCAATACCCATCCCTACTCTGTGGTAAATCTGCGTAGAGTAGATGGTTCTCAAAAACTGAGTGACTGTGCAAGAAGGAGAAGAGTGAGGAAAGACACCCACACAATCCAGAAGAAGATCCAGAAGAAGATGACCTGAAAGTTCAGCTACAATTTGCCAGAGGTTACAGCTAATTTAATGGTAAACATACAAAAGAAAGGTAATGTCATGATTAGTGATGATAAAAAGCAGGGCCACACTAATAATGGTTTTCCATCGACCCCCATCAGACACTCGAGACATCATTGCAGTCAACTGTGGGTCTGAGGTGTCGATTAATGACCATGTGCAGGTAGACTGGTGAGTAGCCGGGAGGAAATGAAGAGCACCACGCCTGTGCAGTGTGTATGCACACAGAGGCCGACGGGGTAGAACAGGAGACACAGGGAAAAGGACAAAATAAACAATGTTAAATAGCTCATAAATAAATCAGGAATGGAATGTGGCAACTATTTTTTGTTAATAATTATAGAATATGTACATATCCTTCCACAGTTTACAGACTGAAAACAATATACCTGGTTAGTCTATAGAATTATAAATTATGAATGTCTATTGCTTCTGAGAGTTCTGATGTGGCTACTTTGCATTTCTTGTGTGGTTTTCTGCAGTTATTTTGAAATAAATTCAATAAAAATACTATTCATGTCTTCCATTTTTATTTTATAAGACTTAAATTCAATGCATTTATTGCAATTATCATTTACATCTAAATTTTTATTCAGAGCAAATGGTTGAGAAAAAAAAAATCAACAGGAAATCACATTTACAAAATGTTCTCATTATCACCTTCAAAGCAGCACATAGGAAATTTTCCTGAGTAAAATTTACTCTGCTGGGATAGCATTTGATCCCAGTCCAAATAGAGTGAATTATACTCTATCACAGAGCTAAATCAACTCAAACAGTGTAAATGAAGTGTTATTGGAGTAAAACCTCTTGCATTGACCAGATGGTGTCGCAGACTGAACGGTCCTCCGTCAGCCTTGCCTTCACTGCGCTTACGTCATCAGCCACGGTTCACTGACGATCACCTCATTTCTGCATAAAACCACACTCCAGTCATCATCTGTCTCAGCGACAGATATCTGGAGCTTTTGTACAACAATCATTTTCACATAAATTCAGCAATATTTCATCATAAAAGACAGAGGACGCGATCAGAGCGGCGCGACTGCACAAGCTGTTAGCTGATGTGTTAACTGCATGTTGGACATTTCAATGCGTCACCGTTGAAAGCCTTGTTTCTGCTTAAAACAGCCTCGTTTATGCTTAAAACTAACTGTAGAATGATTCAGGAGGTTTTACTTTGTAATATGATGGTTAATAATCCCATTAATCCATTTGATCGCTTTGGGTAGAGAGACTCTGGACTCCAGAATGACACATGCACAGTAGAAGCAGGGCGGACACATGTTTAGAGGCGGACCGTTCAGTCTGCGGCAACTGTTGAGCTGATTCTTTCTATGATAGAGTGTAATTTACTCGGGTTAGACTGGGCTCAAATGCTGTCCCAACAGAGTACATTTTACTCAGCAAAATTTCCTGTGCAGAAATGTTTCTGTACCTGTTTCTGTACTGTACTTTTTCACATTGTCATTATGGGATATTGTGTGTAGAATTGTGAGTAACTTTGAATTTCATCATTTTGAAATAACATAACAAAATGTGGAAAAAGTAAAGCACTGTGAATACTTTCCAGATGTACTGTAGTTCTACAGTCAAGTTTTTCTGTGAAGTTTCACCATTGCAGCCTTTCTTTTTCACTCACTTTAAAACATTCTCTCTGTTCACATAGCACAGCAGACAGCGTTGTGGTGTTTAATATCAGCTTCTTGCGATGCTCTTGCAGCTCATACTGTTTGAATTTACATGCTGTGGATGGTGGCTCAGTCGTGGCTGTGGAACACGCTTGCTTTGCAGCAGGTGATAGCATCACCACTACAAAAAATGGACTTGTCAGCAACATGCCATTCTCTGATTGGTCTGTGTGCTGTACACTGGCCAATGGGAGTTTGCTTTTGAAATTCATCAATGCGCAAAATTACCTGTCAACTTCAACTTTAGGTCAGTGAAAAGACAGGTCAACAGGTCTCTGGGTATCAGTATGCGTACAACATAGATGGTGTTGTCTTTTCACTTGCATTAAGATGCAAGTTGTGCTCTTCTAATTCTGCCTTTTATGTATAGTATAATGTCTGTATGTATAGTATAATGTATATATGATAATGTCAGATTGTTGTAACCCTACTTCAGTGTTTGTAGACCGATACTGGCTACAAATATTTTCTCTTTTTGACACTTGGTGACCGATATTCGCTTGCTGGAAAGGTGTTTGATTACTTTAGTTGAAAATTTGTTTCTGTTGTGTGTTAGAAAATTTTTGAAAGCAGACAAAATGAACAAAGACTTTACTCAAAGGTACTTCTCCTTTCTGCATTGTAATTAGATACAAGATCGGTTTTCAGTATTCACAATTTTGACTTACAAACTGCAAATCTGTCTACATAAGTTTGTCTTAAATTGAAGGTTTTAGGGGTTTCTTTAAAGCTGCCACACTGACAAGCTATTTGTCAAACATTTTTAGTCTGTACATAGGTATAGGGACATGGAAGCACAGTGGTGTGTTTATGTTTTGGCTGCCTCACACACACATGTAAAAGTTAGCATTGTTCTAAGAACCAGCACAGAGCCATATCAAGCCCTTTTAATACGCATGTGGTCAGGCCAGCAGTTAGATATTACTCACTGTCAGGTTTGGAAATATCTGAGATATATGGTCTCCAGCTGCACCAGAATGACAAGAGAGGTCTGTGAAGCCAGCTCCAGATGTTACAGTGCATACCTTTATGGAATCTTCCATCTGAATTGGATTAGTTTTGTCTTTGTGCAGCGAGTCTTGAACATGTGCTTTCAGTGAGAAGCCATCAGAACTGCACTGTGATTGAATATGGATCTAAGAGAATTGCATTAATGGCTGTGACCCTTCTGATGCCAGGATGATGAAGTTGTTTTCAGGCATTCCCCTGATTTTGAACACCTCTTTTAATGTTCTTGCTGATACTCATATTTAAAGTATATGTGTGGTGTTTGGAGTCAGTTTTGCATCCGACTCTGACATAGCAGGTTTCACAATGATGCATTTTTTATTTTATGTTTAGAATAAACATTTTAATTGTGGTAGTATAACTATCTGAATAAAACCGTAAAACTATCAGTACAAAATGACCAGAAGAAAATTTGTGGATAGAATAAGATACTGAAGAATAGACAAAAAGGAAGATAATGAGTTTTGGTGTGGGGGTTAGGAAACAGCTTTGGCCTCCACCCTGCACCTGTGGTGAAAACTGCTGGCTTCAGCAAATGGAAAAGATGTTGCTGTTGTGACAGAACGATGTAACTATAGTCGGATTTCCTGTCTTTCTTAACAACTGAGAGATCGTTACGACTGTGATCAAAAGCTGTACAGTGGAGTGAACAGTTAGAAGGTGCACCATGATGTTAATGGCCAATAGGAATGGGTGGTGCACCATTGTCATAATCACCACCAGTGGGATAGTGTGTCATGATATGGATTGCACAATAACATCAGTACTGTGAGAAATCAGTCATACAAGAACCCCTGCCAGAATTTTTTTTAATGACCAACAAAAAATAGTACAGACAAAATAATGAAAAATAACACCAAGCATCCATTAATTTGGAAGCCAATAATTATTTTGGTGTATCTGCATCTCAGAAACGTTCCACTGGAGGTGCTTTCAGGTGGGTACTATTGGGTGCGTGGCAGGTAAAAAATAACCCATGCACACAAGGAAAGTCCAAACTGAATGTGTACTCTAGGAGATGGTGTGGAAAAGGATGCTTTTTTTTAATATATAAGACTATGTGGACAGTCGGAGCAGTAGCACACCACACATGCAGCTGAAACATTGCCTGATGCAAATACACACAAAACCGTGCGTGTGTTCGAGGTGTAATAATCACAGTGATTGAGAATCTGAATGGCGACAACTTGACGATCAGAATAAAGTAGCTGGCCCTGATCAGAAACCCCAGTCATTGCAGTGCAGTCCTTTTGTAATCTGTTTGATAAGAAAGTATTAACACACATCAATCATGTAAACACCTGAACAGATTGCCCTCAACAGGTTTCTTTCCACTCTTATTACTTATACAGTGACGTAAGATCGCCAATGTCAGCTGGGGATGAGTTATTATATTGAGAAAATATCCATTGTGCAAATATGAAAATTTGCACCAATAAGAATTCAGCAATGCTATACATTCAGACTGCAGCATGTGTTGATTGTGCCATTTAAGAGTGGGTGCAGCGCCGGTGTCTTGTCATCATTTTCAAGACACGTGTCCAACAAACTGCGCCGTGATTTGCCAGCGAAGTAGAAATGGTATTATGGGAAATGTGGTTATTTGCGTTTTTTGTTGTTTTGTTTTTAATCCAGTTTAAGTTTTGAAATTTCCTTTCAGACTGTGTGTAAGGGGAGCAGCTTAAAGCCGTGACTCATAATGAAGTTAATTGTACAAGTGACTTGAAAATGATGTCATCTTTTAGAACTCACTAGTGTTGCATAACATGGCTTCAGCATGTGGTGAGTTATGCCTGATTGATACGGCAAGATAATTATACCGATTTCTGATCTGGTCTTCCCTTTTCGACAATCTTCAGGAAGCCCTGACTATCGTGATGGCTCTAAAGATAATCTTATCAGATATTCTTTATGTGTGTGGTGTGTTAGGAGTGCTCTAGTCTGCTCGGAAGGATGTCGGGACCGCTCAGACCTCAAATTGTGAATATTCAACATGTTGAATTGTCTTGGCCTGATATCCCAGTATGTGGGGTATGCCCTGAGCACAAATGAGCATTCAGCCTGTTGAATGTCTCCTTGCCGGTGTCGCCGACCAAATGGTCCGCCCTGTCTTGACTGTGCATGCATCATTTCTGAGCGTCAGCAGTGACATTTCTGAGTGTCAGCAGTGATTCACTGATTATCACCTCCTTTCTGCTAAAAACGGCACTCCAGTCATCATCTATCTCAGCGACAGACAGCTGAAGCTTTTGTACGACAGTCATTTCCACATAAATTCTGCCTTATTTCATAATAAAAGATTGGGGGGAAGTCATCAGAGCACCACAGCCGCACGTCTGAGCAGCTATTTTGATAATTGACAAATCATTTTGAGTGATTTAATGTTTAAATATCTGAATTCTCTCATTTCAGTTTCTTAAATGTGACTTTTATCTGGTTTATTTGACTACTTTCTTTTCCCCTCTCTGGCAGTAAACTATCTTTAGGCTGTGGACAAAACAAGACATTTGAAGGCATCATCTTTAGCTCTGAAAAACATTGATTGATATTTTACCATTTATGGATGGATTGATTGATATTTTACCATTTATGGATGTAACAACTAATCGATTATTTGGCTGATTACTTTTCTTGATTGATCGAACAGGAAAATAAAAATTATTTGTAACTCAAGTATCTACGATAAGTTCACATCACAATAAGTGTAATTTTATAGGAGAGGTCTGGGGCTAATCAGTGGCAACAAAATGTTTATAGCTATATCGGCATTGGTCAAAATGAGCTTGAAAATATCAGCATTTCGAATATCAGCAAAAAATCAAATACTGTGCGTCCCTAATGGCAGCTGAGGGTTTTTCGGATGGCTGAGCATCTGAAAAATCCATTAAAATGATCCCATAAAGGTATGAGGGAAGAGACTGATTTTGTTGAAGATTTAAAAGAATTAAAATTGTTTAAAGGCTTTTGTTGACCAGTAACAAACAGAATGGGGTGTTATTGTACATGAACTACCAGTCCCTGTTCTTGAGTCTGGTCTCAAGTGCATAAAGAGGAAGAAGCAAAGACTGCATCATGAGATGGTGTGATTTTGCTGCTGTTGGTCTCTATGTGAAATAAAATCTCTAGAAATAGAAAATCAGTACAGATAGACCAGTTATTGTCAAAATGGTGCTGCTTTTTGTATGTCAGAGTAGCCCATCCACTTATTTTGATGTAGTACATATAAACGTATATATGTCTGATTATCATGGTCATTACACAATATCCGCAGATTCACTGATCAGACTGATTCCGTTCTAATTGGATTCCATTGAAATTGTAATCCTTCATATTACCATATATCTATGTAGTGTGTTGTGAATGTAGCATGTTTTGACTGAACATTTGTTATTCCCTGAAAGTGTTTTTACTTCTTGGCCACTCAGGCACAGCATATCATGGCCCGCTATGCAGTCTGCAGTCTTACTGGGTGGCAGCTGATGGGTGAGTTCAGCAGCTGACTGTTGCTTAAAGCAGCACTCCGTCATCATCAAAAATGGATAAAAAGAAAGAATATTTGTAGAGGATTCATGCTTCTTCTGGTTTGCTTTAAGAAAAATGTGATAAGCCCGCTTGTGGGGGCTTTGGGGCTAATGTTACTAGAGCATAGACTACACTGTTGGTGATTGATGTGCAGCCTGGTTGTGAAGCAGTGACACGTGCACATAGAACTTATTTCTGGTGTTTCTCTCTTCCTTGAAATGCTTGTTTTACATACATTACAAGTAGTGTTGTTGTCTTTTTTAGGAAATGAAACCATGTTTTGGATTGTTTTTTCTCTCTGCCATGACTTGTAGGTTTCATGCAGTGTACACTGCAGGTTTACTGAATTCAAGTGGAACTTGAAAATATTCTCTGGTTGGCGATCTGTGTGAGGACTAGTGGACCTTTTCTCTGGCTGGTTGTGGTATTGCCAGCATGCACAGCTTTCCAGCATTTTCCAGCTGTTTCTTGACAAGATCTATGAGCATCGGTGCGCGCTAGCCATTGAGTTGCCTGGTCAGAAAATGGCGACCACGCCTCCTTGCCAGTGTTGCCAACCAAATGATCCCCCTAAAAATCAGTCCACCATGCCTTCACTATGCACGCGTCATTTTGGAGCATCAGCATCGTCATTTCTAAGCGTCAGCTGCGATGCACCGATTATCACCTTGTTTCTGCTAAAAACTGCACTCCAGTCATCATCTATCTCAGCAACACATATCTGAAGCTTTTGTATAACAACCATTTCCACATGAATTCAGCCTTATTTCATAATAAAAGAGAGTGGACCAATCAGAGCACAATGGCAGCATGGCAGACGGCTCATGTGCAGCTGTGCCTATATCATTTTGGTGCATCTGCAGAAAAATGAGGCAATTATCACCTTGTTTCTGCTTACAACAGCCTTTAGAATGATTTAAGAGATTTTACCTTGTCATCTGATGGTTAATAATCATATTACTCCGTTTGATCGCTTTGAGTGTAGAGTCGGTCTCAGACGTGCTGCTGTGGTCCCAAATGATGCATGTGCAGTGAAGGCAGGGCGGACCAATTTTTAGGGGGGAACCGTTCAGTCTGCGACACCGGCACATGTCTCAGTGCGACCATAGACATTATAAAGGGTAGACACCGCATCAGCTGCTGCTGCCTATTGGCACTGACGAGCCGTGGGGCCGCCATCTTAGACCGATCGTCCAGCCCTGTCCACTCAGTTCTGCTTGGCAGGTGCAGCACATTTAATCCATTCTAACTCTATGAATACTAAACTGATTTTTACGCAGTTTTTTTTCTGCAAACATCACACATGTAGCTATGATACAGGACAGATGGTTCGTCGTATTTTTAATATTCATAGTGGGATTAACAGTAATAGAATATTATGATATAGGCTAGACTGCAGACAGGTATTTTGCAAACACTGTAAACACATACATTGTACATAAATACACACACTAATACATGATAGAGAAGCAGATAGTGGCACTAAAGTCAACTATTTCAGTAATTTGAAGAGACAGTATATGATTAGGCTCTCTCTCTCTCTCCCTCTCTCTCTCTATATATATATATATACACGAGGTCTGTCCATAAAGTAACGGTCCTTTTTATTTTTTTCAAAAACTATATGGATTTGATTCATATGTTTTTACGTCAGCCAAGCTTGAACCTTCGTGCGCATGCGTGAGTTTTTCCACGCCTGTCGGTTGCGTCATTCGCCTGTGAGCACGCCTTGTGGGAGGAGTGGTCCAGCTCCCTTGTCGGATTTTCATTGTCAGGAAATGGCGGAATGATTTGGGCTTTTTTTCCATCAGAATTTTTTCAGAAACTGTTAGAGACATGCAGCTGGAAACAATTTGAAAAATGTACCTGGCTTTCGGTGAAAATTTTACGGGCTTCACAGAGAATAAGGAGTGTTACTACAGCTTTAAGGACTGCCCACAATGGCGCTCGGCGCTCCGAGCTGTGACGACGAGGCAGAAACCACCAGATCATTTCTAAACGGATGGCTCTGTGGAGCCGGGACCGTCATGTGCAATTTCTCTGGATATCACAAGAGCTGAACATCAGCCATTTTCCGGCAGATTTCACTTTTAACAAGAGATTTTATCATGGAAAGCCGCGCGGAGGCTTCGCGCGTCACGACCGATTCGCTGATGGAGCGAGACAAAGGAACACCTCCGTTTCAGAGTGCCAGACGACAAGTTGGGACATGTCCAGCTCTCCACAATTTCTCTTATACTCACTCGACTGGTAAGCACTGAAAGCCGAGATAGGCATGTCCCAACTTGTCCTTTAACACTCCGAAACGGAGGTGTTCCTTTGTCTCGCTCCATCAGCGAATCGGTCGTGACGCGCGAAGCCTCCGCGCGGCTTTCCATGACAAAATCTCTTGTTAAAAGTGAAATCTGCCGGAAAATGGCTGATGTCCAGCTCTTGTGATAACCAGAGAAATTGCACACGATGGTCCCGGCTCCACAGAGCCATCCGTTTAGAAATGATCTGGTGGTTTCTGCCTCATCGTTGCAGCTCGGAGCGCGGCGCGCCGAGCGCCATTGTGGGCAGTCCTTAAAGCTGTAGTAACACTCCTTATTCTCTGTGAAGCCCGTAAAATTTTCACTGAAAGCCAGATACATTTTTTGAATGGTTTCCAACTGCATGTCTCTAACAGTTTCTGAAAAAATTCTGATGGAAAAAAGCCCAAATCATTCCGCCATTTCCTGACAATGAAAATCCGACGAGGGAGCTGGACCACTCCTCCCACAAGGCGTGCTCACAGGCGAATGACGCTACTGACAGGCGTGGAAAAACTCACGCATGTGCACGAAGGGTCAAGCTTGGCTGACGTAAAAACATATGAATCAAATCCATATATTTTTTGCATAAAATAAAAAGGACCGTTACTTTATGGACAGACCTCGTATGTATTTTATTTTTTTCAAAAACCATATGGATTTGAATCACGTGTGATTGCATCAGCCAAGTTTGAACCTCCGTGCGCATGCGTGAGTTTTTTCACGCCTGTCGGTTGCGTCATTCGCCTGTGAGCAGGCTTTGTGTGAGCAGTGGTCCACCCCTCTCGTCAGATTTTTATTGCGAATAAATGTCTGAACGATTTGGAGCTTTGCTGCATCAATTTTTTTCCAGAAACTGTGAGAGACCTCCAGGTGGACACTGTTCGGAAAATTAATATGGCTTTCAGGGACGATTTTATGGGGATTATATAGATTAAGGAGTGTTATTGCCACTTTAAGGACTGCCCACAACTGCTGAGAGCGCGCCGCGCTCCGATAAAAGATAACAATAGATACAGTGAGGAAAATAAGTATTTGCACACCCTGCGATTTTGCAAGTTCTCCCACTTAGAAATCATGGAGGGGTCTGAAATTTTCATCTTAGGTGCATGTCCACTGTGAGAGACATAATCTAAAAAAAAAAAATAATCCGGAAATCACAATGTATGATTTTTTTTTTTATAATTTATTTGTATGTTACTGCTGCTGCAAATAAGTATTTGAACACCTACCAACCAGCAAGAATTCTGGCTCTCACAGACCTGTTAATTTTTCTTTAAGAAGCCCTCTTATTCTGCACTCTTTACCTGTATTAATTGCACCTGTTTGAACTTGTTACCTGTATAAAGGACACCTGTTCACACACTCAATCAATCACACTCCAACCTGTCCACCATAGCCAAGACCAAAGAGCTGTCTAAAGACACCAGGGACAAAACTGTAGACCTGCACAATGCTGGGATGGACTACAGGACAACAGGCAAGCAGCTTGATAGAAGACAACAACTGTTATGATTATTTATTAGAAAGTGGAAGAAACACAAGATGACTGTCAATCTCCCTCGGTCTGTGATTCCATGCAAGATGTCACTTTGTGGGGTAAGGATGAGTCTGAGAAAGGTCAGAACTACACAGGAGGACCTGGTCAATGACCTGAAGAGAACTGGGACCACAGTTACAAAGATTACATTAGTAACACATGATGCTGTCATGGTTTAAAATCCTGCAGGGCAGCAAGGTCCCCCTGCTTAAGCCAGCACATGTCCAGGCCCGTTTGAAGTTCACCAGTGACCATCTGGATGATCCAGAGGAGGCATGGGAGAAGGTCATGTGGTCAGATGAGACCAAAATAGAGCTTTTTGGAATCAACTCCACTTACCATGTTTAGAGGATGAGAACAACCCCAAGAAAACCATCCCAACCGTGAAGCATGGGAGTGGAAACATCATACTCTGGGGGTGCTCTTCTGCAAAGGGGACAGGACGACTGCACCGTATTGAAGGGAGGATGGATGGGGTCATGTATTGCAAGATTTTGGCAAACAACCTCCTTCCCTCAGTAAGAGCATTGAAGATGGGTCATGGCTGGGTCTTCCAGCATGACAATGACCCCAAACACACAGCCAGAGCAACTAAGGAGGGGCTCCGTAAGAAGCATTTCAAGGCCAGTCTCCAGACCTGAACTCAATAGAAAATCTTTGGAAGGAGCTGAAACTCCAAACCTGAAAGATTTGGAGAAGAACTGTATGGAGGAGTGGACCAAAATCCCTGATGCAGTGTGTGAAAACTTGGTCAAGAACTACAGGAAACGTTTGACCTCTGTAATTGCAAACAAAGGCTACTGTACCAAATATTAACATTGATTTTCACAGGTGTTCAAATACTTATTTGCAGCAGTAACATACAAATAAATTATTAAAAAATCATACGTTGTGATTTCCGGACTTTTTTTTTTTTTTTAGATTACGTCTCTCACAGTGGACATGCACCTAAGATGAAAATTTCAGACCCCTCCATGATTTCTAAGTGGGAGAACTTGCCAAATCGCAGGGTGTTCAAATACTTATTTTCCTCACTGTGTGTTATATATCAGAGAAAATGTGCTAAAAGACACTTTACAGAACAGAGAAAATAACAAAGAACAAAGCATCTTTATTATAGAAAGATTAAATAAAATAAACAAGAATATAAAATCAAACCTTCACTGTGCTCTGTGATAGCAGCCAATGCGGCGTCTACCCTTTATAATGTCTATGAGTGCGACTGTGGACTCTAGTACTCATATACGGATCTATGGACGTGAGTGACCTCCGTGGTGATGAGTGCTGGCACACAGCACTATAATGTAGCACAGACCCACATCAGGCATTTTTGCTCAACTCTTTGAGCACCTTGGACATTGGCGCAGTCCAAGGCCCGTGTCTTAAACCAGCACATTCGACAGAGTCCAGCATTTCAGACGGAATGTTTCTTGTTCAACAGCCACGCAAAAAGTGATGGAAAAGCACCTGATTCCTCTGTGTGTGTGTGTGTGTGTGTGCGTGTGTGTGTGTGTATGAAATGCATGTAGTCACAAAGCAGATGGCAGTGTTGCCAAAAAATGCTCTATTCAGTTCTGCTGAATAGATGCTCAAAGAATGGCATTAGTCGCCGAAGTGTGGCACAGGGAAACTCAGTGGACACACAAGACTCTGTGGTTGCCGGTAGTCGCATGGAGAAAACATAGAAGATGCTCGGTGAACGCATAGATCACCAAGAAATTTGGTCTTTACAACGCTGAAGCAATGCACAAGGCACGTTGGAACACTTAAACAGAAAGGTGTTTGTGTGTCCTTTTAATTTTTTGGACACATAAAAGATTTTTACACACGCACGTTCCAGCGATTTGTGGCTGGAACGGCTCTGCACACGCTCGCATGTTTCGTTTTGATTTTCTTTTTTTTTAAGCGTCAAGGTCAGCGTTTGCTTAGTTTTTCTTTTGTTGATTTCAGTTTTGTTTTGTTACATTATGCGCTCTTGATTCACAGGTTTTTTGGTCATGAGAGAAGTGCAGGATCATTCATCCACCTTTTTTCGACGATTTGTGACTTTGACTTTTTTTTTTCCTTCGTTCAGCTGTCATTGTGTGCTGTGTGACCAGGCCCTTACAGCTTTCCTGTCAGTGTGGTTAGCAGCCATAAGTGTCCACTGTCTGCATAGCACACTCAAGCACGTGCTGTAAAACAGCACCTGTTCTCATCAGATTTCTCTTTTTGGCAGTTTAAGGTGCAAATTGAAGGAACTCACGAAGATAGAAATATTCATCTCCTAATCTGAAAGGCCAAGAATAAGCACAGAGCAGTAAGGTAATGATGCATTTGTTCCTGCTCCTAGGAAATCCAATATACCTCTGGATTTACTGTTGGAGACTGATACATCCTCACCCATGACTCAATCAGGATAAAAGATGGTGGATTTCTGACACGCTGCTAATTTGATTCTGAACTTGCATCTGTTGCGGGGGTTTTTTTTTTTTTTCTCCTCAGTTAGACTTCAGCGATGTATTTGCATTTAGAAAAACTTAAATATGAGGGCAAACTGGAGGAGCTCAATGCTCTCCTTCTCCCTTTTAATGGCAAGAATGCGTGCACCTCCTGCTTACTGAATTGCCCCTGTGGGACTAGAGTGAATGAGCCTATTTATCCTGGGGTCTACATGCATTTCCTTGCCATTGTCTCACACGTCTAGATTCTGCCCCAAATGAGAATTTGTCCATCAGTGATGTTGATGCTCTGTAGTGCATTTAACGTAGAGCAGTAATTGAAATTATGATTTTTGTGAAAGGTGTAAGTCAGTCCTTTTGAATTTTATGTGTTTGTAGAACTGTAATGAAAAAAATATTGTCAGAAAAGTGACAATTAATTGGTCAACTGAATAATAATTTAAGTAATTTATCGATCAAAAATACCAACCACTGTTGGCATTCAGCCACTTGAATACAGGATTTGGTGCTTTTCTGCATTTTATCTAATTTCAGACACTTCTACAGGTGCTGGACTCTTAGATCATTCAAAGAAACTTGTTCTTCAGGCCAGAAGTTTTTTTTTCCCCCTTCTCAGTGTTTTAACGTTTTATGGACCAAAAGATGAGTTAAAAAAAATCTTAAAATTAAACATTTTTGACAAAATTTGACAGTCAGTATTAACTGGTCCAAGATGTACCCATTCTGTTGCCCACTGTCTGCTGTTAATGACGGCAATGCCTCTGTGACCTTCAACTAGGGCTGCAACTAATGAAAAAAATTCCTAATTAATTAATCAGTTGATTATTTTCTTGAGTAGTTGACGAGTTGATCGGCTCATAAATTGGTGAAAAATGTTGATCAGGGTTTTCCAGAGTACAAGATGATGCCTTCAAACATCTAGCTTTGTCCACATTCCAGAGATATTCAGTTTATTGCCAGCTAAGCGTAAAGAAACTAGTAAAATAAACCAGTAAGTATTCACATTTAAGAAACTGAAATCAGGGAATTTGGATTTTTTTCCCCCTTTTTTTTTTAGAGGACTCACAATGAATCATCAAAAAGTTGTTGATTAATTTGATAATCAAATAATCATTGCAGCTCTGCCTTCAACGAGAAAAGTGAGTATAAACAAAATGCAAAAAGTGAGCCGTTAAACCTGTCATGGATGTTAGATTTAATCCAGGCTGCAAGTCTCATTTTGGTAGAATTTCATTCTGTGTTGAAACAGATGAACTGCTGTCTGCACAAGCCAAGTGTGAAATGACTCAACAGGTCTCTTAGATTTGTTTGAATCAGAATAATTCCTGGTAGAGGTCTTTGCAGAGCCTTCTGCTGCTCGTCTTTTCTCTCTTTTGTTTAAAAATACATTTATCATATTGTGATTGTTTTAGAAATGGTAGCTTAGTGATAAACACTCTTGCTTCTTAGAAAGGTCCAGGATGGAAGCAAAGCTGGGACCATCTCACTGTGTGAATGTTCTCCCCGTGTTTGTATGGGTTCCTTCTGGGTGCGCCAACTTTCTCCCAATTCCAAAGACACGCAGTTTAGGTGTAACTCTAAATTCCATAGACATGAGTGAGAGTGTATGCCATTTTGTGTATATGTGTCAAACCTGCGATAAACTGGTGGCCTGTCCAGGGTGTACCCCACCTCTTGCTCAGTGACTGCTGTGATAAGCGCCAGCCACCCCCCATGACCCTTAACTGCAATAAGCGGGTTATTAAAATCAATGGATGATTGTTAGAAGAAACCTGGAGGACATTTGTTGATTGAAACATAATGTAACATGAGCGTTGCCTCTCGCTGACTTCTTAATTAATGAGGTCCGGTCTGATTCTACACCCCCCCCCCCCCCCCCACACACACACACACAAATTAAGGAAGTGCGCCACAGAGATACAAACACAACACTGACATAAGAAGGCTCATAACAGGACAAAAATGTATTATGTCCTGTCCAGTCAGACCAAGTGTTTAATTATATACTGACTTCGTCACAGCCCTGACATCTTTCTTTCTTCATTTCTTTGTTTGTTGCACAGAGGTGACATGATAATGACTAAACAAGACAAAACTATTAATCTGTTTCAAATTAATACACATCGGGTTTGGGTGGTTTAGTCCTCACACAATTTCACACATCATATATGAAGTTTTTGGGAATACATTTATACAGAAATGCTTTGAAAAGAACACTCATGAAAATGTAATTCTCTGCCATTGCTGGGTACTTTTGCAAACATATCAATGGTTTGGTAAATAATAAACATTTAATGTAGAAAAGGGAATTTTTTTTTTAGCCTAGAGAGTGTGGAAATGTGAGAGAAAGCTATCTGCAGAATGTGTGATTGGGAGTGAGGCTGTACTTTGTGACTGGCTGCTGTTAATTCCCAGAAGCCATGATAGCTATAACCATAACAGATGTAACATGACATCATCATTCACCTTCATCTGGCTCATCAAGGCTTGTTTAGTCAGTGTTCTGATGAGACATCATTGTCAGGCAATAGGGGAAAAGGTTACAGTGCTCTGTGCAGTTTTTGCCAGTTTGCTGTTGAGGTCTTTGAGGGAAAGAGTCTTTTACATGTTTACTACTTAAAATACTAATTTTTTGTTTCCTTAATTTTGTCCAGCAGGACCTAAGGAGCTGGAACTGGCACCTTTAAAAGCTGAGGATTTTCTGAATTTGCAAAGGGGACAAACAAACAGCCAGTCGCTTTGTCATTCTTTCTCTTCTGAAACTGGGCTTTTATTTGCTGCTACTGCTTACACTTCAATTGGACCTCAAAGCACAGGAGAAGAGGGATTCTTGTCCAACATGAATGTCACTTCACTCTTCTCCTTCACTAGCCCGGCAGTTAAACGGCTGCTCGGTTGGAAGCAAGGAGACGAAGAAGAGAAATGGGCTGAAAAGGCAGTAGATGCTCTGGTTAAAAAATTGAAAAAGAAGAAGGGGGCAATGGAGGAGCTGGAGAGGGCGCTCAGCTGTCCAGGTCAGCCCAGTAACTGTGTGACAATCCCTCGCTCCCTGGATGGACGGCTGCAGGTGTCCCACAGGAAAGGTCTGCCACATGTCATTTATTGTCGGGTGTGGCGCTGGCCCGACCTGCAGTCCCACCATGAGCTAAAGGCTCTAGAGTGCTGCGAGTACCCCTTTGGCTCCAAACAGAAGGATGTATGCATTAATCCCTACCACTACAAAAGAGTGGACAGTCCGGGTGAGTAAAACACTGTTGAATATGTGATAGTTTTGAACACATAGTAAACCCTAAAACCAGAAATAATTGCACAGTGACCCCAAAGGATCCTATAAATGCTTTCATTTTTTGATGTACTTAAAAACTGACAAGTGTTGACCGTCATAGAAGAAAATGAACTTGTGAACAAATTAGCACCTGTGACGAAGAACCAAGCCCCGAACTCTGGTCCAGTTCAGTGAAGCAAAGGTGGAAGTGGAAAATCTTGCTGTTACATGCGTGACTGCTTGAAGTTTGCTCGAAAATGGAGTTGCTCCCCCTTTTTTTTTTATCTTCAATCCAGGATTCTTCTTAGTGTTTGTCATCATAATTTATTTAAAAAAAATAAACATTAAACATTTTTTATGTCTTATCAATTCCACTTAGTGCAGAATTGTAGTACGATTAGGACACTAATACAGTAATAGTGACTGAATTATATTTTAGTTGTTAAAAACACATTAATTACTGCTATTATTGTTGTTGTACCTAAAAATATGTTTTCAAAAGTGGACCTTAACTCTAACAAAGGAGGGCAGGACCTTTCCGACTCCTCTGTCTGGCTCTGTGCCTGTGAGTTGTCTGTATAAACAGGAGTTAACCAGGCCATGGCAAGGAATAACTACCTGAGCGACCGGGAGGAAGGTACTGTAATATAAAATGCACATTCAGACCTGGTGCGTTTTTAGAGCGATGTGGAAGTTTTATTTAATTTTTGTAAACTTTCACCATGCAGCTCTGAGTCTGTGACCGCTCCATGCTTATGTAAGCCTGGTGCCAGCACTGTAAAACAGTGCTGGCACCAGGCTTATAGCGACGCAGGCAACTGCACTTATTTGGTGACTCAGGTTTAATAACTCCAATACAGATCATTTAAAAAATAAGTTTAAAATGCCTTGATCGAGCATTTCTGCTCAAGGTTTGTTTCTGCTACCATCCACACACTACTGCATGACGTCCTGATGTCCCAAACTATGGTGCAGGCTATGGATCACAGAACACGCATGTATTGATCACATACGTGCAAAAAATAGTGGCATTAAAAGGAATTTGCATTATTATCGCCCTAACTTATAAATATTTTACACATAAAATTTAAAGTACTGTCATTAGCATAAAGTAGGTCATACATGTAGACTTGTGCTAGAAACATATGGTGGGCACAGTTCCAGTAACCACTAATTAGTGAAGCTAACTTTTTTGTTAGCAGATTAGCTTTTCAGCTAACTTTGAAAACCATCAGTGGACCAATTAGCTTCTGCTAAATTTACAAGGTCTGTCAATAAAGTAACGGTCCTTTTTATTTTTTTTTAAACTATATGGATTTGATTCATATGTATTTACATCAGACAAGCTTGAACCCTCGTGCGCATGCGTGAGTTTTTCCATGCCTGTCGGTGACGTCATTCGCCTGTGAGCACGCCTTGTGGAAGGAGTGGTCCCGCCCCCTCTTCGGATTTTCATTGTCTGGAAATGGCGGAATGATTTGGACTTTTTTTCCATCAGAATTTTTTCAGAAGCTGTTAGAGACTGGCACCTGGAAACCATTTGAAAAATTTATCTGGCTTTTGGTGAAAATTTTACAGGCTTCACAGAGAATAAGGACTGTTACTACAGGTTTAAGGACTGCTTTAAGGACGCTCGGCGCGCCGAGCTGCGACGACGAGGCAGAAAACGCCAGATCATTTCTAAGCTGATGGCTCTGTGGATACGAGACCATCGTGTGCACTTTCTCTGGTTATCACAAGAGCTGGACATCAGCCATTTTCCGGCAGATTTCACTTTTAACAAGAGATTTTGTCATGGAAATCCGCGCGGAGGCTTCGTGCGTAACGACCGATTCGCTGTTTGAGCAAGACAAAGGAACACCTCCGTTTCGGCATGTCAGAGGACAAGTTAGGACAAGCCCAGCTCTCCACAATTTCTCTGATACTTACTGGACTGGTAAGTATTGAAAGCCGAGATAGGCATGTCCCAACTTGTCCCATGACACGCCGAAACGGAGGTGTTCCTTTGTCTCGCTCAAACATATAGTTTTTCCATATAGTTTTTGAAAAAAATAAAAAGGACCGTTACTTTATTGACAGACCTTGTAGTTCTACTAACTTTCAGTCTGCTAACATTTTTTTGTTGGTAAAAAAAGTTTAACGTCAAAAAACGTGGGCAAACACTTTTTCACACCACTGCTCACTTGTGTGACTTGAAACTGAATCCACTGACTTGAGGAGTGAGAGTACCTCCAGTTTTCAGAGAATTTATTTGTTTCAAAGATTAATACACTTGTGTTCACAGGAGAAGCTGACTGATTCAGTCACTAAACAAACTGGCACATACAGTGGGTAAAATAAGTATTGAACACTTCATCGTTTTTCTCAGTAAATATATTTCTAAAGTTGCTATTGAAATGTACTTTTTACCAGATGTCAGTAACAACCCAAGTAATCCACACATACAAAGAAATCAAACAAATAAATACACCAATTAAGTTACCGTATTTCCTTGATTAAACACCCAGCGTTTATTTTTTTCAAACTACGCCCAGGCCTGCCGCCTAAACAAGGCAGGCTTTCATTCAAGGCCAACAATTATTAACAACGTGCTGCTTGCTGTCTGCACTGTAATATGGTGTGAAGTTTCACACATATCCCTGGGTGTGGCAAACCAAAGACAACTGCTTTAGATCAGAGCCCTGTGCATTGCTTGTACCCTCTCTGAGCCTCTCTCCATGAAATGCACCTACCAAAAATTGAAACTACATGTAACGGTGGAAACCGCAAGGGCTATGATTGGTCACTTTTCCGGTTTTGCTTCTTCCTCTTCCATCATGTTTTAAAAGTTTTTGCAGTGCACATGACGATTGCATTTCGGTCATGGATCAAATAGAAGAATGTTTGGCAGAAAACTCTGCAGATATGACCAACTTTACAACATTGAATCAAAAAACTACAAAGACACTCAAATGACTCACAATTCATGAAGGGAAATTGCACGTAACATTGGTTTGTAGGTTGATGATTGTATAAAGAAGTGGAACTTGTTGAGGGACAAATTGGTCCAGAAAAGGGGGGTGGGGGGTAGGGATGGGTATCGAGAACCGGTTCCTTTCGGGTATCATTAAGAAATGATTCGATCCACCGACATCAATAAGCTTTTTGCTTAACGATTCTGTTATCGGTCCTTCAGAGTGGCCGTTGTTTTGGGGGGTGTTTGTCAGGAAAATGATTACAGACCCTGCAGTGGGTCCATAATCAACTTTTCTGCAGCGCGGCTTTGCTTTGAACCTTGAACCAATCAAAGCAGTGGTTCGCAGATTGAAGCAGTGCTTCGATCTATTGCTTTGTTTATTCTTTCTTTCTTTCGCTTAATTTTCCCCCGCTAAAACCCTAAAGAGCATACGTCTGTGAGTATTATTTACCTTTTTTATGTTAAACCGACCTGTTATGGTCTTCTGAAACAGTTGATAGATGTATTTTATAACTTAAAAACGGGAGCGATGCTAACGCGTTAGCATGTCTATGGCATTTTCAATGTTAAAAGTTATCATTAAGCAGTTGCAGGTCTCATCACATTCGGGTGCATTTGTTTTCAAATTGTAATATTTTTTAAATTTATTTTTGTTTATATATTAATAATCTGATTATTATATACAATTTTAGAGAAAGAGACAAAAAGAACCTGAATAGAAACACAACAGAAAATATAAAACCAACTAACAATGAACATAAATAAATACATACATACATACATACAGAATAAATAAGTGTTTCCTGTGAACACCTAGTGACTCTTACACCTCCATTTCATCCCTGTCTTATTTAAGTTTAATGACAGTTTGTTTCGGTCAAACCATATTATATTTTCAATGTGTTAATTTCTTCAGTGATTTCCTCCAGAACTATCTGCCAAGCTAGAAAACTGCTGCATCCTTGTAAGAGCAGAATACTACTGGAATGAATTTGAATAAGGAAAGTTTTTTTTTTTTTTTTTTTCTCACCTAAATGGATGCTGCACTCACTCCAGCTTATTGTCTGGAATCCCAGATTGCATTTCAGAGCTTCTAGAATTCAAACATTTTCGTGCACATGGTGTTGGGGGGTAATTTTGGGTTTCAGCTTTTTTTGTTTTTCACCACTTTCATCCCTGAATATGTCAATCGTGAGTCACTTTTGTGCAGATTAAAGTTACTAACTGGGACTCCTGTCTTGTTGCGAGAAACAAACGAGAATCGTCCTCCGTTCTGTTCACACAGCTCCAAATGCTGCGCGGCTCTCTGGTGAGTCAAGTTAGAACGATAGTCCAGTCGGAATTAATAACTTCAAAGTGAAACACTGTTTTATTTATTTTTATTTATGTCCAGAGATCAAGGATACAGTGACCAATTTCATATTTATTTACTTTAAGACTCAATGAAATACATAGAAAACCTGTAAAGCCTGCTTTTAGTACAAAATTCACGAGGTATCGATAAGGGAATCGATAAGGAATCGGATCGATAAGTAGAATCGATAATGGCATCGATATCGATAAAGTTTTATCAATACCCATCCCTAGTGGGGGGGGGGAGACAAACCAGGAACCGTAGACTGTACATGTACAAGGAACAGTGGCGGTGCAGATGGAAAGAAAGTCCAATGGCAGGTGCCTCCACTTACATGTTTATAGGGTGTAACATAGGCAAAACAAAGTTTGTTTTTTTGAGTTACAAGATGATAGCACTTATTGTATTTTAGTTATTGTTTTAATGTTTGATTTACTATCTCACTGGTTATTTTCCAACAGTTTCTTGAACATTACATTTTCTCTTTGTCATGCAGGCATAGTCTGTGTGTTGGCACGTTCTTGTGAACATAAGTTAAATATATGTTTGATATGTAGCCAGTCGGTGGTTCGGTTAGCGGGGACTGGAGTGCATACAAATGAAGGGAGCATATCTTTAAAAAGCACTTTATATCAGGACCACTGCATGGTAGAAATTTCATTCTGACACCATGGTCACCTCATATGTATTGCATTTTTTCAAATTGACTGTTGCTATGATATTTGCATAAATATGCACACTAATGAGGGAACCTTTAACTTCTGTCTTGCTGCTGTTTCTGTAAAGTTCACATTGACACAACTGGTACCTCTAGTGGAGGACATATTGGAACATGGGTGTTGCTATGCTATTTACATAAATATGCACACTAATGACGGGACTCATGGTGGGACGGTATGCACCCCATGTTCTCCACTTCTTGTTTATATTTGGTGCCAGGGGCCTTGAACACTTTGAGGTCAGATATTGTCATTTTCACCTGGTGAATTTTGACACCACATTGCCCATAAAGCAGCGTTATTTCCACCAGGTCAACACATTTATTTTCTTGCTTTTCAAACTATGGCACTTGCTGAAAAGCAATGTAATTAAGAATTTAAGAACTATAATTACCTGAACATACTGAACCCAACAGCAGGGAAGAAGTGGTAGGTAATGTTATCATTGGGTCAGTGCTCTGATTGGATCACTAAATTCGGTTGAAGAAGGTGAAAGAACAGCCTTATTACCACCCCTGTACGTCCTTTCCCACTGCCAGAACTTGACCTACTTCCCAGATGTTGCAGATATTTACAGGAACAGCCCTGTAATTGGCCTTCTCAGCCGTTCTGTGTGGAGTGCAGGGAAGATCCACTGGGGTCGTGCAGCTGCATATGCAATGTAATAATTGTGTGATAGTTTTGGACACTCGTTTTGGTTCTTCTGCTTTTGTTCTCATTTCGCTAATCTGGCTCGGTACTTGATACTTACTGCCTTCTCTTACAACAGTTCTTCAGGGCCGTTCAGAAGTACCCATCTTAGAGCATGGAATCATTCCCCCCCCAAAATGCCTTGAAAATCACCTTTCATGGGCTTTCTGGTGCCCTTTGGCAAGTACTTCAGTTCCTAAAATTGGTCCCAGTGTACAGTTGAGTACCTTTCAGAGGAGCATCTGGCATGTGTGTGTGTGTGTGTGTGTGTGTGTGTGTGTGTGTGTGTGTGTGTGTGTGTGTGTGTGTGTGTGTGTGTGTGTGTGTGTGTGTGAGTGAGTGAGTGAGTGAGTGGGTTAAAATGAAACATTACCACAAGCACACCATTTACTCTTTGTTGTTATCCATCACTTCAAAAATTAGAAATTGAAAACAACCTGACCCTAAAGCTGTCTTTCATTAGAGTTAAAAGATGTTTGTGTATTGCAAATGCAAGATAAGTCAAACACAACTATTTCTTCTTATTTAGAGGGACACCAGCCGATGAGAGTCAAACAGCTGTCTGTGCAGGGTGTTCACATTAAAGGGGAGAATGAGGTCTTTGTTGTTTTCACATTATTTGCACACATGTTCCAGTTTGCATGCATGCATCCAGTTACAGACACGGAGACCGGTGACTGCACACACAAGACTGGAACGGAAAACCAGTCACCCACATACAATGGGAGGAAAGAGTTGTTGCGTGCCTCGCACACTTCTTGTTTTAGGAGTGGGTGGAAGACAGAGGGCTAAGGTGAGCCACCCCCAGAGCACCTGTCTGTCCACACTGCACCCCCCTCTCACTACACGCCTACTCTCGCACATCCTGTCAATCTCCCTTCACTATTCCACCAAGCAGCACAGCTGTCTGGCTGCTCTACAAATAACCTTTTAAATAAACGTCCACGCTGAAGCGTCAGCCTCCTGCAGTCCACATAGGCTACCTGCCGAAACACAGGCAGCAGCGCGGGGCCTGTCTAGAATTTCATCACACGCTTTATTTATCTCTGCAGGTATTTATAGTCACAAGTGAGCAAGTCGCTGTGATGTGTGCGCATGGCACCTGAATAGCTCTCGGTATTTACTCCAGCTCATGAATTCTCTGAGGATGACTTGTCTCCTAATGTCTTTTCAAAGCAGAAAAGCTGACATTCTAGCCAAATACAGCTGGTTAAGAAGACAAGCAGAATGGAAACTTGCTTTTTAAGAAAATGCAGAGACATCTTCAAAGATGTGTTATAGATAATGACAGAAAAGATTTTTGCTTCGATTTCATTTTTTACCCGAGGCCATCAAAATATGGCTATTGGGTATTGCGAAGGCTTTGCGTCCGTCTGTCTGTGCTCAGCATAAGTTGAGTCCTATCACTGCCAGGGTCTTCAAATTCACAGGGAACATTCTTGGGGCACAGTCCTTGGACAAGTTCAAAGATGGCTAACCTTGACCTATTTTAAAAGGTCAAAGGTCACATTCTGTTTCCTATTGTTATGCTATGAATCATGCAGATCTGTTTTTTGGGGCGGGGGCGAGAGCCAATTACAGTAGAGAGGCACTGTGACATCATTGGCTGGTCTCTCACTGGCTGCCAATTCAGCATGGCAGGATCCGCTCTGAAACCACTGCGTTTGTGGCATTTGTCATATATTATGTAGAAGCTAGCAAGAAATAAACACTTCTAAAACCGAAAATGCTATTTTTTAACCTGATAACACCTCTGGAGTGATTTACGACATCTCACAGATGTCAGTGTGCACACGCACCTCTTTTCAAAAGGTCATATATGCGCACACGCATGCCCTCCTGCAGACGCCGTTAAAACATAAATAAAATATTGTTTATGATTGATTGAGTTTATTCTGCAACATCAATATAAACATACAGAGGTGAATATATCAATGATACACAGATAACATAATGAAGCATAAACATTTATTTCCATTGTGTTCCTTGTGAAATTATAACATGGCAAAATAAAGGGGCTTTATTGCACATGTACAAATTGTAAATAAGACAGTAGGATCTTAATAATTAATGTAAATAACAATAAATGTATAATTTATTTATATATATGGTTTGCACTAGGATACCTATTAATAATTGCAAATTATAAAGAAGACAGTGTTCATACAACACAGGTATTTTAGCATTGTGTTATGTTTTTATTTTACTCACTAATAAAGGGAAAACTCTTTTGGCTGGTTATAGTGTTTCACATCTGAGTATTTGCTATTTTCTCTGTTTTTATGACTCTATGACTTAACTAGGATTTGGACTGCTGGGCAAACGTAAAGGAATTATTTAATGTCCTCGACATCTGTGGCAGCTTGAAGTGGACTTTTTTCTGTCCTATTTTTCTTGCATTTTGTAGACCCCTGGTTCCCCACCTGGGGTCCAACACATATCCTTCCCCCTCAGGGATTTCTCCAAAGATCACAGAATTGTTGTGAGGTTTTGTCAGCTTTAAAGTTATCGGCATTAGAAATGCATAATAGCTCACTGATTAGCCCATAGATATTAAAAGATCGTTGTTTTTCTTTGGACGAAACAAGAAGAAAAGGGAAAACTAATTACAGGTGTATATGCGTTAAAGTTCTTTTTTGCTGAAAACAAAAGAAATTAAAATTAATTACTTCATTCTTTGTGCAGGTGTGTGTGGGCTGGGTGGGGCTCAGCCGTGCATAAGGGGAAAAAAGTAAATTGATGACTGACAGACAATAAAAATGGTTATTAGATGCAGCTGTAACATTGTGATCTGTAGTTGTTACGTTTGTATGCATATATGTGCAATCGCACTTATTTGTGCGTGCATGTGGAACATAGTAGGTACAGAGTATGTTCACTAATCAAAAGATAATAGCTCACTTAATCTTTTATTGTTAATGAGGACAAACAGGCCACCAGATTTTGACAAAATAAATCTGTTTATTGGACTAACTGCCAAAATGTGTGACTCGAAATTTTAAATCTTGGTATGATATTGTGTATTTAGATTGCAAACTGTTATTCTTTTTTACTTTCACTTTTCATACTTCTGTTTCTTACCCTGTGTGCTGCTATGCCATGCTGCTGGAACCTCAATTTCCCTGAGGGAATCTTCCCAAGGGTTTAATAAAATTCTGTTTAATCTAATATGATGGGGAAATGTGGATTAAAAACACATCTAATAAAAAATGTAATACTTTTGAGTATTAGGTAAGGAAGCATTTTTTTAATATAAATTGCAATATTTCATGGCAGTATATGTATACACTATACTCTGGGATGTGTACCATGAAAAACTGAGGATCTACAACATTGACTACAAATTTGTCATGTTAATTTTTTTATGTGATTACACAAAATGCTCTGTAAAATCTACAGTCAGAATGTTCAGGATGTGGAAACTATAGATTCTCAAACTAGTTGTTAACATTTCAGGTGTGTGTGATTCTACAGTTACAAGAGGGTGAGACACATCTGTTGCTTTTCTGATATGACATACTTCCAAATAAGCAAGATGTTTCTGAATATACAATGCCGTGAGTGATGTAGTGATGTGAAAGTGGCCACAGTTTAATAATTTATTAGGCATGGAGTGTCTTTGGAATCTCAACATAAAATAAAAACCTTTAAGAAATCTGTAAATGTGAAATACAGTTCTTACATGATGGTAATGTTTATTAATTCAGTTATATGCCAGTGTCTCACAGTACTTCTTGTTCATCTTTGTGCCTCCCTTTTCAGTGCTGCCCCCTGTGTTGGTGCCAAGGAACAGTGAGTTCAACGCCAAGCATACCATGTTGCCTCGCTTCCGTAATCCTCTCCAACAGAATGAGCCGCACATGCCCCAGAATGCCACCTTCCCAGAATCTTTTGCTCAGGCCAACACAATGCCTTTCCCCCATTCCCCAGGGAACAGTTACCCAAATTCGCCTGGAAGTGGCAGCAGTGCCACTTTCCCTCATTCCCCATCCAGTTCTGACCCTGGCAGTCCATTCCAAATGCCAGGTGAGACTTTTTCTGCAGAAATTGTGCAAAAAAGATTAATAAATTAGTTTGTCAAATGAACAATAATAAATGACAGTTTTGGCAATTGTGCATTATTTTAAGGCTTTTATCATGCAGTAACAATTTTTGAAGGATTCCTGCTCTCCATAAGGGGATTTTCTGATTATTATCCACTTTGTATTATAATCACATGAATATACGAGGGCTGTCAATAAAGTAATGGTCCTTTTTATTTTTTTCAAAAACTATATGGATTTCATTCATATGTTTTTACATCAGACATGCTTGAACCCTCGTGTGCATGCGTGAGTTTTTCCACGCCTGTCGGTGACGTCATTCGCCTGTGAGCACTCCTTGTGGGAGGAGTCGTCCAGCCCCTCGTCGGAATTCCTTTGTCTGAGAAGTTGCTGAGAGACTGGCGCGTTGTTTGATCAAAATTTTTTCTAAACCTGTGAGACACATCGAAGTGGACACGGTTCGAAAAATTAAGCTGGTTTTCAGTGAAAATTTTAACAGCTGATGAGAGATTTTGAGGTGATTCTGTCGCTTTAAGGACTTCCCACGGTGCGAGACGTCGCTCAGCGCTCTCAGCCGCCGTCGTCAGCCTGTTCAAGCTGAAAACCTCCACATTTCAGGCTCTATTGATCCAGGACGTCGTGAGAGAACAGAGAAGTTTCAGAAGAAGTCGGTTTCAGCATTTTATCCGGATATTCCACTGTTAAAGGAGATTTTTTTAATGAAAGACGTGCGGACGGATCCGCGCGTTGGGACGCAGCCGACGCGGTGCGGCAGCACAGGAAAAACACCTCCGTGTTGATAACCATTTGTAAAATCCAGGCGGCTTTTGATGGCTTTCAGTGGAGTGAGTATATGAGAAATTGTTTAACAGGCAGGACATGTTCCAACTTGTCCTTAAGGCTTTCAACAGAGGTGTTTTTCCTGTGGCGGAGCGTCGCGGCGGCTGCGTCCCGACGCGCGGACCCGTCCGCACGTCTTTCATTAAAAAAATCTCCTTTAACAGTGGAATATCCGGATAAAATGCTGAAACCGACTTCTTCTGAAACTTCTCTGTTCTCTCACGACGTCCTGGATCAATAGAGCCTGAAATGTGGAGGTTTTCAGCTTGAACAGGCTGACGACCCTGCCTGAGAGCGCTGAGCGACGTCTCACACCGTGGGAAGTCCTTAAAGCGACAGAATCACCTCAAAATCTCTCATCAGCCGTTAAAATTTTCACTGAAAACCAGCTTAATTTTTCAAACCGTGTCCACTTCGATGTGTCTCACAGGTTTAGAAAAAATTTTGATCAAACAAAGCGCCAGTCTCTCAGCAACTTCTCAGACAAAGGAATTCCGACGAGGGGCTGGACGACTCCTCCCACAAGGAGTGCTCACAGGCGAATGACGTCACCGACAGGCGTGGAAAAACTCACGCATGCGCACGAGGGTTCAAGCATGTCTGACGTAAAAACATATGAATGAAATCCATATAGTTCTTGAAAAAATAAAAAGGACCTATACTTTACGGACAGACCTCGTATATTTTGATGTGATTGCCCAAAATGCACATTTTAAAGATATTTGATGGTTGTGGAGCCTGGGATGAAGATTTTACTGTTGTTTTTGTTACTTTGTGATATTTCCACAGTTACCATTTAATTTTTGGCTTACTCGTTAATGTAAATTGTCATTAGTTGCAACCCTGCTCTGAACAACTAACATCCATGCTCACTCGCTTGATGATGCAGAGACTCCGCCTCCTGCCTACATGCCCCCAGAGGAGCAGATGACTCAGGATTGCCCCCAGCCAATGGACACCAACCTCTTGGCTCCACCCTTGCCACAAGAGAGTAACAACAGGGCAGGGAACCATGGTAATAACTATTATGCATACGCAATTAACACATTTTTCCTTAACTTTATTGACATATAATTCCCATAAAACTCTAAATGATCAGCTTCATCTGCAGGTGAATTGATTTCTTGAAATCCTGATCATTAATGTTTTTAAATTGTTTGGTTCAACTTCCTATCCCACAAAAGGAAAATCTCCCTTGAACTTGTTTGCAGTATCTTGTCCCGTACATCTGCCAGGAACCTTAGCCAGGGAAAAAAATCTGCCCTAATAAATTGAATCAATGTCTGTGAGTGCAAACCCAGGGGAAACTCGAAGCCTCAACAAATTAAGCCCGACCTCAGAGCAGCTTTATGAGACCTACAAAACCTGAGGCTTATGTCATCTGTGCTGGTGGCAATGACTTCAAACTCCTTAATGATAAGATTCACTAATTACATCCAAGTTTCACATTCAAAATGTGGCACGTTAATAGTTGCAGTATCAACTGTGGTTTTGCTTTTATTGTGCTCAACTGCAACATTTGAACTCTGTATTCATAAATTTCTAATACGTAGAATATGCAAAAACATCTGTTGGATTCCATGAACAATCACTTTGTCACTCTTTAAAATAAAATATCAAAAGGATGCCTTGACACATCTTGGGTATGATTTCAGTTAGATTTTTAATGAGCCATTTGCAGTTTCACTTTACTGGCTGTGTGTACTTGAGCGACCAAAGGAACCATAACTGACTTAATGAGTCATTTCAGTTAGATCAGTCCCATATTACATTGAAATAATAGTGGAACTTTGAGAACTTTTGGGTTTTCAATAATTATCCTACAAAATATTCTTTGACTCAAAGTGCAGCAACTGCTGCAGATTTCAGTCCACACACAACAAGAGCCGTGCTGGGAAATGCAGCTGAAATGTTTGCTGGCAAGTGGGTGTTTTGGGAGCTTTTTAAGTTCTTTTCCACAAGCTGCATCCTGTAGAGGGGAGTGTGTTTCTATTGTAAACTAGTTCTGGGAAGTAGACAGACAAAACACACCTGCTAGTCAGTGCCACACTACAGAGTAAGTTTGAGAAAAGTATGTGCTTAGACAAACATGATTTATTCCACTCCAGCAGGGTGAGGCCAGCTGGCAGCGCCTCACTGGAGATACCAGGTACAGAGACCATGATCAGGCACCTTGTATTGACTGCTGGTCTGTTCCATAAAAGCTGTCACACAGATCGTATGCAGTCTGCACTGTTTTACTTTATAGCAGATCTGCATTGATTTTGCTTGAGTGTAAATGCATACAAATATTGCTGGTGGGTCCTGTAAATTTCTTTATATTTATTGACAGTTCAGAATAAATAGTAGCGAGGATGCGTGAGATTGAAGACGGTCTCCTGTTGATTTTTAGTTTTAAGCCTTTTTTATGCCTTTAGTGGCATTTACTGGTGTTTGTTTATTTATTTATTTATTTATTTAATAGATGAATAAAAGCTGTTAAGTCTGGCAAAAGGTGCCAATTTTATGTAATAGATGTAAAATAGGGTTGGAATTGTATAAAAGCACTAGGAAAATAAGGTATTGGTCTTGAGTATTTAAGAAAAGTGTAGGTCAAAGTCTTTCTACAGTTTGATGGCTGCATCAGAAAACAGCAGCATTGGTTAGTTTTTGTATTTTTCCTGTTGTCTCAAACATAGATCTTTCAATTCCTGATGATGTCAGTTCTGGGAAGCCTTAAATTTTAAAGTCCTTTGGTGTAATTTATCAGTACTTGATTTTACCGACTGCTATGATGAAGGCAAAGAAGAAAAAAAAATCCAAATCCTTTTGAAGTTAGTTGCCGTATTGAGCAAGATCACAAAAATTAATCCAAGGATGTGGCTTTTTGTATTCCTGAAATATTCACTTTGAAAAATCTGTAACTTGAAATAAATCATCTTTTTGCCTCACTCATTGCCAGACCTGAGAATGTCTTTCCTGAAATGGTTTTCCGTCAGTTAGTACAAAGTCAGTTATTCCTTTATCACATGTTCCAGAGTAATACATTTTAGTTTTGGATATGTTCTTTATGCCAAAAACACCCATGGCTTACAAATTGATCATAAAGTGACACAAGAAGTTGGAAAAATATTTTATTTTTCCTTGGGGACTTTATTGTGTGTTCTGTGCAGATGTGCAGCCTGTGGCCTATGAAGAACCCAAACACTGGTGTAATATTGTTTACTACGAGCTCAACAATAGAGTTGGAGAAGCATTCCAGGCTTCCTCCACCAGTGTGCTCGTAGATGGCTTCACAGATCCCTCCAACAACCGCAACCGATTCTGCGTCGGCCTTCTATCCAACGTCAACCGCAACTCCACCATTGAGAACACCCGACGGCACATTGGCAAAGGTGGAGTACACATAAATGACCGTTCAGTGATAAGAGATGAGGCTGCATCAATTTATGTGGTTAATAGCTTTTGGGATTGAGAATGAGAGGATAATAACAGTGAATGTTTTGGTATGGCTTTTTACTACACAACTATACATTTGTCAGGATTTAATACCAGGTGGCCCACAACTCTGATATCTTCTGTTTCTTCCCAGGTGTCCATCTCTATTATGTTGGTGGGGAAGTGTATGCTGAATGTCTGAGTGACAGCAGTATCTTCGTCCAGAGTCGTAACTGTAACTACCACCATGGCTTCCATCCAACAACTGTGTGTAAGATTCCCAGTGGCTGCAGCCTGAAGATTTTCAACAACCAGGAGTTTGCTGAGCTCCTGGCTCAGTCGGTCAACCATGGCTTTGAGGCTGTTTATGAGCTTACCAAGATGTGTACCATCCGCATGAGCTTTGTTAAGGTAAATTGGTCAAACATACAAAAAATAAAAGGTCCTGATTTTTTTATTCCAATTAATATTGAGACTTGTAGCATGAAGTAGGTGTTTTATAAATGAGGCGTTGTTGCATTTATTTGCGACTCCATTGTCTATTAGCTAACAGTAGTACCTTTACCAGATGCTTGTTTATAATTGCAGCATCACAGGTAAGAGATCAATGGTACAAAGATTTTGATATTTGGACAGTTTCTGCCTCACCTGTTCATGAATTAATTTTTGTAAGAAAAAAATTAGACTAGATCTGAAAGGAGGGTCTTGAAGATAGTTGAGTTCAATTTGAAATGTAATAGACTCAGAAAGAAAGAGAACACCAAGACAAGCAGCAACATTGTGCAAAAAAAAAAAAATACTAAAAATGGTCAGTAGTGTTTACTGTAGTAAAAGCAAGTCCTATACAGGCCCTGACACCTCTATTCCACAGGACGCTTTTTTATTATGATTATGATTGCCTGCAATCCAAAAAAGTGCGAAAGTGGGATGAAAGGGATTATTCCGGTTTGCCTCCTACCAGGCTGTCTTATAAAGTGCAGACCTGGCAACCTACTCAAACGAAAGTAAGGAGCTGCGCTCTGTCAGAACCGCAACAAACACTGCTTCTGCTTCAAATTATTACCTAGATGGAGCACAATCAAACACGTTTCAAGTTGTACTCACTAGGAATACCCCATTTAAACACATTTGAACATGATTGAAGCTGTTAAGACTACAAATATCCCGCATACTAGTGCAGATTTTGCGAATTAGGATGACATTTTTGAACAGCTCGAAAATTTGACTCCGATTTCGAAACTGGTGCCGATGACGGCTGTAACTTCTACATATACCAAGTTTGTTCAAGATTGACAAAGGTGGATCAAGAAGTTACTATGATGCTTCAAAATGTGCCCCAATGTGCTATTCTGGATTAACTGGTAAGGAGCGGCGCTTTGTGGAATAGCCCCATGAGGCCCATCGGGTCGGTGCTTCTTATTCTCAGATACTGTAGCATGAAGTGGATGAGAGTCTATGGCTTTGTTCATTCAGACTGCCAGTAAAACTCCCGATTTATGTGCGAATCCGATTGGAATCCGTTTCCATGTTGCAAGTCTGAACAGTCAAAAGTCATATGAAATCTTTTTTTTTTTTTTTTTTTTCCCCAAAATTGAATAAAAAAAAAAACAATTCAGTTGTGTGCACACTTATCCAACATGGTGTGTTTTGATGTGTTCTAGGGCTGGGGAGCAGAGTATCACCGGCAAGATGTGACCAGCACACCCTGCTGGATTGAGATCCATCTACATGGTCCCCTGCAGTGGTTGGACAAAGTGCTAACCCAAATGGGTTCACCTCACAACCCTATATCCTCAGTCTCCTAGGCTAAACTGTCCTCAGTTCTGTGGCTGTGCATACCCCAGCATTTTGGTCTAGGTAGCAAACATAGGGGCTAGCTGGTTCCAGATTGGCAAGCAGTTTAGCCAGTTTGTCTTTTTCTCATAACTGATAGAGGTTTTGACTGAAACATGCTGATCTGGGATCAGTAGGGCTGGGTGGGTTGTTCAAATGGGTTGGTTCTCTACTTGAAGGATGTCTGAATTGGGCACATTTACAGACTGGGAGAGGGGTCATCAAAGTGAGCGTGATGCAGCTGGAAGATACTTGATCTTTGTGACCAACTGTAATAATTAGGTCATCACACTCATTGCAACACAGGTATTCTCCCCAATCGTGCTCCCATGACTTCCCTTATTCATCACTCTATTATTGTCTCTCTCATCTAGTTATTTCCTTTACAGTCCTGTCACGCTAGGGTTGGGCGATATAACCCAAAATGAATATCATATCATTCACTTGTCAGACGGTGGTGGTTATTATATCATAATATTACTGGTTTTGCACTATATGACCCCTTTTAATAACTCTTGGACTGTACTGAAGTTTACTTTACTAGAGTTTTACTACAGTTTAACCTGAAAAATTTTCAGTTTCAAATCTGCACCTTCAAAGTTAAAATCTGAATGAAAAACCTTCTGCAGGTTTACATTTTACAGCTTCTTTTGAGGCTTAAACAAGCCTGCAGTGCAAAGGTCCACTGGTTCACACAACAAAATTACACTTCACCAGTTCCATGACAGCTATGTCTTCATGGAAAAATGACTTGATATCACTTACATCTATCAGAAAAGTGTTTAACAGGTGTTTTGACTCATCTTTAGCTTTGATGAATTACATTATCAGCACTGCAGTGCTGATCTGAGCTGCAGATCCACTAATATTATTACTGATTTCTAAAGGAATGGATATTTGGCATTATTGTTTATTTTGTCACTGTTATTTTTCATTGGTGTCATTTAGAATATTATTTCTGGCCTGGTGGGACTTCTCATTGATCTGATTTCTCATGGTCGTGAAGGTATTGCACAGTCCATGTGGTGCATTATCACACCGGTGATGACTAGTGTAGCACCCACCCCTAAGTCATGCAGTTCAAACATACATTTGTTGTTGCAATAACTTTTGGACATTCCTGCTCACCGAAATTGGCAGTTACTTGCTCAATTAAATGCCTGACTGCAATGGTATTGACATATAACATGTACTAAAGACATGTACAGTGTTAGCAAGGCTTTGAGGACAATTAGACAATTCCTTTTGTTAGGTTGGCCAAAATAACTTAAAGCAGTCGATGTGATGTAGTCAGTGAAATCCTACATCACAGATCATGAAAATCAACAGAAGGGCAAAATTAGGGCAGGATTAAGAGTTCAGGTTGGGTTTTAATGTGGGGCATGGCAGTGAAAGGGCATTTCAGCAAAAAAAAAAAAAAAAAATGTTTAATGTTGTTCACCATGTGTTAAACTCGTGTTTAAATGAATTTTAAGAAAAAAGAATGGTGTTTAGATATATTCACTATTAGAATATTGTGCTGTGCAGTCTGGTTTTGCAAAGCATAGTTTAGTTAGGGTAGTGTTACACATTTATGACTGGTAGCTGAATATGGAGGCGAACGCAAGTGCAGTTTTAGTTGCTGTATTTACGTACTGCAGCAAAATAAAAAGTGGCAAAGACATTTCAGTGCTTCATTCTGTTGTAATAACTGAGCAAACCCTGTGAAATGACTTATGAAATTGTTGAGCAAATTTTAATTGTTGAATGAATAAAAAGGTGTCAGTTACTGATGTTCCTTTTTTATTATTATTTTATGTAGATCTTGCCATTCATTTTTGTGCTTTGAGCAGTCCATTTGCTGTATACTCTTTACATTCTTTTTGTATTTTTTAACATCAGTTTTGTTAGTGTCCACTTCACACATTTCTTTTGTTTTTTGTTTTTTCTCTTCTCTTTTTGCTCAGTAAAATTCACAGAAAAGCTGTTTTAATTCCATGACTGTCAAGTGTCTACTGGAATATTCAATAAATTTGTTTCATTAATTGTCCGTTTCATTGCTGAAATCTGTGTTCTGTTGTGGGACATTTGTGACAGCCAACAATGGAACATTTACAAGCGGCTTCCAGGAATACAGTATGTTTGTGTGAAGTTAAATTAATTATGACATCAACATTCCTCCCAGATTTCATCCTCACACCAGTGAAACAAGCACAAGTTTTTTTTTATGTTTGTATCGCTTCGGTAAAGGCAGTGCTTTATGAAAGACCCTAAAACTACCCTGCAAAACCACATTAATTTTTTTTTCTTTTTCTTTCTTTCTTCTGGTTAAATCTTGACCATTTAAAGCAGTGATGGCCATGGGCGGCCACCAGACTAGGCTTTGGAAATGAAAGAAACTGCCAAGCTAATTTCAAACTACCTGTAACTTCAACCATATGTTGCTTCAGCTACATTCATACAAAATCCTTTCCACGGGGTTGTGTTGATTGAATGCAACCACAGTTAATAAGAAAACTATCAGACTGACCTACCAACAGCTTCATTTGCTTTCTTATTCTTTTGTGGCTAAACATAAAAAAAAATCCTTTCTTATTTGGGTTTTATTATGTAACCACTGAAATGTGAGAAAATGATTTACTTGTTTGATTTGGTATATTTGTGTGAGGAAATGGTGTTCCTAAGAGAACTGTTTACACTGTGAGCAGAAGGAAAAAACACCAACACCAAGTTGGCAAAACCAATGATCCAGTGAAGAGTGTTTGAAGAACCGCAGGGCTGATGTGTTGATGACAGAGACAGAGGGGAGAACAGGAGATAAAAGGGAAAGAACAAGGAGGACAAATAACAGCCATTGACAAGACCATTATAGCCCCCCACACATGCACACACACACACACACTGGCCCCAGGTGTCCTACAACAAAAGAGAAGAAAGGACAGACCAGGTTGAGCAGGGAGGGCTGGAAGGCAGACAGAAGGCTCGAGCAAGGCAGAGACGTGTGCTCGCCAGCACCTCAACTGGAGCAGGCAGCGGCCATGTGGCCGAACACTGCTGAGGCAAAGATGTCACCTGAGCACTGGACTGGAGGTGCTAGTGTTTTATCAGGGAATGCAGCAGGAAGGTATGCAGCACTGATTTCTCATGGGTTGGGAACAGTACCAGGAGCAGATGCAGAGAAGTTGCAGAGCACCTCTGCTGCTGTGGAATCAGGAGCTGGGTCAGGAGAGGCGGCACTGCAACAGATTCAGGAGACGTACTTGGAGTCACCTTAGAGTCAGGAGAGGTGCAGGTCTAGGCTCTGGCCTTGAATGGGGGAATGTTGTAGAGGCCGGCGAGGCATAGTAGAAGCTGACGAGAAAGTGTGTGAAAACATTTGTGGAGCTCTTGGATTTGTTAAAATAGCGGCTCAAAAAGGGAGTTTCAAAATATCAGCATCTAGATGGATCTTGATTCCTGATTCCAGTGGCTGTAAACATTTTCAGGGGGGGGGGGGGGGTCTCTGTGGAATTTTGCCTAGACCCCCAAGAGACTAGAAATGTCACTGCTTTCAACTGTGGGTCTGAGGAGTTGACTAATTACCATGTGCAGGTAGACTGGTGAGCATCCAGGAGGAAATGAAGAGCACCACGCCTGTGCAGTGTGTATGCACACAGAGACCGATGGGGTAGAACAGGAGACACAGGGAAAAGGGCAACATAAACTATGTTAAGTATTGCATAAATAAATCAAGAATTGGAATGTGGCAATTTCTAATTTTTGTAGGTAATTATATAATATATAAAAAGCACATATCCTTCCACAGTTAGACTAAAAGCAGTACTACACTAGGCTAATCTTTTGCTATAGAATTATAAATTATGAACGTTTGTTGCTTCTGAGAGTTCTGACGTGGTTACTTGGCATTTCTTGTGTGGTTTTCTGCAGTTATTTCAAAATAAATTCAATAAAAGATAATTAAATTCAAGTCTTCCATTTTTATAAGACTGAATTTATTTGCTCCAGTCTAAGATCAAGAGGACTCTGGTGCAGGTTTTCATCCAGGATGTCTCTGTACATTGCTGCATTCATCTTTTTCTCATTCCGGACTAGTCTCCCAATTCCTGCCGCTGAGAAACATCCCCACAACATGATGCTGCCACCACTATGCTTCACTGTAGGGATGGTGCCTGGTTTCCTCCAAACATGATGCCTGTTATTCACGCCAAAGAGTTTAATTTTTGTCTCATCAGACCAAAGAATTTTGTTTCTCATGGTCTGAGAGTCCTTCAGGTGTCTTTTGGCAAACTCCAGGTGGGCTGCCATGTGCCTTTTATTAAGGAGTGGCTTCTGTCTGACCACTCTACCATACAGGCCTGATTGGTGGATTGCTGCAGAGATGCTTGTCCTTGTGGAAGGTTCTCCTCTCTCCACAGAGGAATGCTGGACCTCTGAGTGACCATCGGGTTCTTGGTCACCTCCCTGACTAAGGCCCTTCTCCCCTGATCGCTCAGTTTAGGCAGGCGACCAGCTCTAGGAAAAATCCTGATGGATCTCAACTTTTACAGATGATGGAGGCCACTGTGCTCACTGGGACCTTCAAAGGAGCAGAAATGCTTCTGTACCCTTCCCCAGATTTGTGTCTAGAGACATTCCTGTCTCGGAGGTCTACAGACAATTCCTTTGACTTCATGCTTGGTTTATGCTCTGACATGCACTGTCAACTGTGGGACCTTATATGTAGACAGGTGTGTGCCTTTCCAAATCATGTCCAATCAACTGAATTTACCCCAGGTGGACTCCAATTAAGCTGTTGAAACATCTCAAGGATGATCAGTAGAAACAGGATGCACCTGAGCTCAGTTTGTAATTTATGTACATGTGATTTATTATTATTTTATTATTAATAATAATAAATTTGCCCCCAAAAAATAAAAAAAATTCTCATTGTCATTATGGGGTATTGTGTGTAGCATTTTGAGGGGAAAAAAATCATTTCATCCATTTTGGAATAAGGCTGCAACATAAAATGTGGAACGGTGAAGCGCTGTGAATACTTTCCTGGCGCACATAAAACATTAACATTGGAGAACAAACAATGCATTTACGCAACAGGAACTAATTTAAAAAAACGAATGCGCAAATTACTTTAAAATACATTTTAAATGGAAATAGTGTTGTTTTATTTATAAAAAGGGAATCCCATTTTATACCAGTATATGAAACGATTTAAAGTTAATCTCTGCTGCCACCTGCTGCCTAAAGGTGTTCACAGTCATTTCTTTTATTATATATATGGCAGATTCATTCACACTTTCTGTATGGCATTCCGAACATTTTGTATGCTTTGACACAGATATTCCTATTTTTCCTCAGACATGTCTAATAATTTTTGCTGATATTTGTGTCAAACTGCATAAATAAACGACGGAACTCATCAGATGGGTGGTGTGTTACGTCACCGGAACCAGGAAGAAAATGGATTAAAAACATTTGTGTGGCACTCGTGAGAGGTCAGTCGGCGTCTTGTTGGATTTAATGTTCATTATGTTTGAAATGTTAAACAAAAACTTGATATACGTTGATTAAAAAATATATAGAACGGTAGAGCTGATATAACGTTGAACAGCAACACCATTTGTTTTGTTCGAGGTAATATTTTCCCGTTGTGCTTTAACTAGCTGTCACAGCTAGTTATCACGCTGACGTTTTTATTTAATAAAAAAAAAAAAATTTAAATACCGTGTTAATCTTAAAATGTATGCATGGAAACTGGATGAGCGAGTTATATTAGCACCCCACTGAAAAATCCATCAAGTCATACTTGGCTCTGGTCTTAAATGGTAAAGGTCTTTATTTTAAGAAATATATTGTTAATAATATTAGTTCTGGTCCTGCAGAATTGTGGACTTTGAATATGTATTATTGTGGATCAAATACTAATTTGATGGAAAAGGTGAAAAACCTGCCAAAACGAATAAAAGCAATCCCTTTAGGCTTCTCCCTTGTTTTCATTCGGGTCGCCACAGCAGATCTGAGGTGTATCTGCATCTCGTTTTTGGCACAAGTTTTACACCAATGACTTCCTGACATAACTCCATATTGGAGAATCGGCAGGGGTGGGTTTCAGTTGGGAACCTTCCACACTGGAAACAAGCACACTAAACCGCTTTACTGCCACCCCTGCGAAAGAAAAGAATCTGAAACAATCTGAATAAAGCATAACCCTGCTTTCAGTGTAAATTTGTTATCCTCTTTCTTTGCTATTTATACGGTACTGTACACAAATGGGAAATTGTTACTAGCACAACACCCATTGTTGCTTAGACTACCCAACGTCATCACACATAGCCTAACCCAAAGCCTAAATTTTGATCTTAAAATTTGTCAGTTGTCTGCTGTACAGCTTCAATGCCATTACGAGGTCTGTCCAAAAAGTATCAGACCTTTTTATTTTTTTCAAAAACCATATGGATTTGAATCATGTGTGCTTGCATGAGCCAACCTTGAACCTTCATGCGCATGCGTGATTTTTTTCACGCCCGTCGGTTGCATCATTCGCCTGTGAGCAGGCTTTGTGTGAGCACTGGTCCTCCCCTCTCGTTGGATTTTCATTGCGAGGTGGAACGATTTGGAGCTTTGCTGCATCAAATTTTTCCAGAAACTGTGAGAGACAGCCAGGTGGAAACCATTCGGAAGATTCAGATGGCTTTCGGTGACGATCCTATGGGCATCACACAGATTAAGGAGTGTTACAACCGGTTTAAAGACGGCGCACAATGGCGGAGGGCGCGCCGCGCTCCAAGCGGCCATCGACAGGCTGAAACGACCAGATCATTTCCAAAGTGAATGTTGTGTTGATCCGGGACGTCGTCTGACTACCAGAGAAATTGCAGAAGAGGTGGACATCAGCACTTTTTCGGCACATTCCACTGTTACAGGAGATTTTGTAATGAAAGACGTGCGGACGTTGGAAGTCTCACAGGACATGTTGTGACATGTCCAGCTCTTACACAATTCCTCGGATACTCACTCGACTGAAAAGCCACCGAAAGCCATTTGAATCTTCTGAATGGTTTCCACCTGGCTGTCTCTCACATTTTCTGGAAAAATTTGATTCAGCGCTGCTCCAGTCGTTCAGACATTTTCCTTGAAATGAAAATCCAACGAGGGGGGAGGACCAGTGCTCACTCAAAGCCTACTCACAGGCGAATGACGCAACTGACAGGCATGAAAAAACTCACGCATGCACACGAAGGTTCAAGGATGGCTCATGCAAGCACATGTGATTCAAATCCATAAGGTTTTTCAAAAAAAATAAAAAGGTCTGATACTTTTTGGACAGACCTCGTATGTCGCTCTTTATGTCCCAATAACCAGAGTTTTCTTTTTGGATACTGTATGAGAAAAAGGAATAGAGTACCGTATCAGTAGCCACTTCTATATTTTAATTACTTAGGCTGTAAAAATGTCTGAAAATAAAATCAGTTTCATGGAGAGGAATATGACTTTTTCAAAAGTGTTAATCACCACAGTATTTAGATTTGCTGCGTTATTTTTCTTAACATGTGAGTCAGAAAAAGTCTGAAATGTCCAACCTTTTCACAACAAAAATCGTGTTTTTTTTTTTTTTTTTTTAATAGAGCTTGAAGAACCACTGTCACACCAAGTTGCATTATGGGGCATTTTGCCTGTGTTTACAGCTCGTGTGTTAAAGAACCAACACTGTGATGTTACTGAGTGAAGTTGAGTGGAAGACACAATGCTGAAACAATGGAAAGAAAATGCGAAAAAGATATTTTATAAAATAGGCCATTCCTATTGATATGATATTGGATTGCTTTGGTTTGTACACAAACCAAACCAATAGCAACAAATTATTGGTAGAGCTGAACCTCATTAACTCACGCAAGTTGGAGTCCACAAAATCGAACCACAGGTTATCTGAATCCATGAGTCAATGAGGTTAACCAAAAACATACAGTAGTCTTTATACAGTATTCTAAATTTTTGGGGTCCACAAATTGACTGTGAGTAAAGCCAAAATGCGAGTTATACCATACAGGCCTGATTAGTGGATTGCTGCAGAGATGGTTGTCCTTCTGGAAGGTTCTCCTCAATAAAATATAATTAAATTCAAGTCTTCCATTTTTATAAGACTGAAATTATTTGCTCCAGTCTAAGATCAAGAGGGCTCTGGTGCAGGTTTTCATTCAGGATGTATCTGTACATTGCTGCATTCATCTTTCTCTCATTCTGGACTAGTCTCCCAATTGGTTAAATGGGGTTCACCTGTAGTACAACATCCATTGTCATTTCAACTACCTATTGTCACTCTTTCTAACCCTAACCAAAGGTTTTGAGCTTGAAATTGTCATTTGGCACCCATACAGTCTTTATGGCATGATGTCCTTTATATTAAGGTCATCACGGTGGTTTGCTATTGAATGCTGTACTGGAAAAGGAATACATTACTGTATCAATACCCACTTCATATAAAATATACTATTGAATTCTCACATTAAAAATTGCATTTTCACACAAAATCAAACCAAACTTTGTTTCATTGTCTATGTGCTGTCCAGTATACATCAACAAAATAATTGCCTGGAATTGAACCCTGGACATTTAATTTGGTTATAGAAAGCACGCTCAACAAGTAATGTGAGCTTGAAGTCTGGGATGGCTCTGCGCTGGCAAACCCAGTTTTAAGTAAACAGGCTTTCTGAAACAGTGCCCTGTTCTGCCATTTGTTTTGTGATAGTTATATAGTACCACTGAGATGTTTCTGATTTATAAAAAAAAAAAAAAAAGAAGAAGCTCGTAAACCCTTTGAAAAACAAAACCTTCATGTCATACTCTTAGAAACTGTGAATTTAGTTTTTTCTTTCTGTTGTGCAAAGCAGCAAAACAATGGCAGAGTAGGCCAACAAACATGCCTAGCCAAGCTATATTAATCCTAACATATCTAATGTTAACATTTGATTTCAGAGTTTAAAGATCCTAATCTTTAAAAATATATACATTTCTAATTCCAAATAAGGTAGAGCCAAGTCCCCCAGCCTGTGGTACATTTATATAAAAATGACAAAATCATCACATTAGCAAAGCTGCAGGTAATGAGGGTATTTGCTTGGTTAAAATATCGTTACACAATTAAATGAATGAACAAAGAAGTTCTCATTTTTTAATTATTTTTTTTATTTTTGGTTTTGTGGATATAATCCACGTACATTGATTCTGATCTTGTGGGCACAAATATTTTTTTTCCACGTCATATGAATCAGGCTGTTGGCACATTGTGAAGCAGAACAGAAATTCAGTAAGTGGAGTGAGGGCCTGAAGCCTCTTATTGTTTTCATCTGTAGGCAGATAAAACAATCTTTTCAATTTGACATTTTGCATACTAAACCATCACTCGACTAGATCTGTTGCAATTGTAATGAAGAGTTTATTAGTGTTGGACTGACTGCAAAATTTAGTTCCCTGAGATGGACAGAATTAGCTGTCTTCAATGTTGTTGCTTAAATCTTGACACATTTGGCAGAATTTCCTATGCAGTGTTTAAAAAATATATATTATAAACATAGTCTTTCCTGTTTCTCCTCCCAGATGACTCACATGTGCTGTAAAATGGGACGGTTTGGCTTCTCCCTTCTATGCCACAGCAGTTCATTCCTCTCATCTTACACTGTCCATCCAGTCTTCAGGACATGCTGCCTCCGCAGAGGACTCTTTGTTGGCTCAGCCACCTGTCGTCAGAGCACCATGCTATTCCAGCATTGCCAGCACAGGGGAGATGGGAGGACAAAGAGCCTCAGCCACCATGTACAGGACTTAACAGAGGCTGAGCAGAGACTGTTAAACAAACTGTATGAAGGACTGATTGGAGGGCAGCGAGCATCATTGGCTGAGTCCATCACTCTGGTGGAGACCCAACATCCCAGGAAGAAAGAATTAGCCCAGGTGCTGCTGCAGAGGGTGCTGGCCTACAAGAGAGACCAGGAGGATCGCAATGGAGGGAAGCCAGTGGCCTTTAGAGTAGGTGTGTGGTGTAGATCTGAGTGGGTACAGGCTTTCAGCCTTCATCTGAGCATATGAATGAAGACAAGAAAAACACAAAGGCAGATATAGATAGATGGATGGATGAAATCAGTTTAGGGTGTCATCTTTATATTCAAAAAAGAAATGCCCATCAAATATTCCAACACCAAAGGTGATCCAGTCATGTCTCATTCCTATATATTTCAAATGGCCAAAACCCAGAGATTTTTTTTATTTAATTATTAGCAACTACCACCACCACCACCGCCGCCCATAGATTTGGCATAAATATGGATTCACAACAATAAGTCTTAATCTTTGTGATATAAAGGAAGGATAATAAAACATGACAAAAGTAAAACCTGTGCTACAATGTTACAATGTCACCCTGAGTCCTTATAGCCATTCACCCCAGCGGCCCATCTCCACCTCCCAAAAGGAGCCATTGATCTGCTGCAGCTATGTGGCTATGTGACACGTTGGCATTCCCTTGGCCTCTTCCAGTTGCTGGGATCATCAACACTGAGGTACCTGCGTGCTATGTCATGCACAAGGGAGGGTGCCACATGGCGTGGTGTGTGATGGAACATCGGCTCCAACATCAGGGTGTGTTGACATAATGTTGAGCAGCCTCCCAAAGTAATTATTTGTTTTCACTTAAAGTTAGTCCAGTGGTACCCAAGGATTCTCCAAAGAGACCCAGTACAAAAGACATCCAGTTGTCTTAGGTCACTGGTGAGCATCCAGGCATTGTCAGACACCTCTGTGTGGTGATGTCGTGACTCCATGAGCTCTTCTCAGCTGTCTTTGTATCGCCAAGGCCACAATCCTACAGTCATGAATATGACTGCAGATATAAGAGAATTTTGTAATTGCATGTACATGTGGTTGTGATGGCAGAGACAAGAAGTCATTTAAAGCCTGGTTTTACATTTTGATGTAGTACAGTGGTTCTCTTAGTAATCCTCATGGGCCACCAAACCTACCCATTTTCTATTTCTTCCTCCTCTGCCACAAGCTGATTAGCTCATTCAGGTGTACAACCAATCAAGTGCAAACGAACACCTGAAGTCAAGGTCAGTGAATCTGTCTTCTTTGAAAAAGGCACTCGAGTGGCTGGCAGCCATGACCTTTCCAAACATCTAGTTTGAACAGAGTGCGAGTCAGCACCAAATATTTTGCAACAATCAACGTAGACTGCAGAGATGCTGCTGATATTAATGCTTGCATTCAATGTCTCCTCTAAGTTGAGGTCAATGTTTAACCTTCTGGGCTTAGAAATAAAAATGGAATTGTTTATTGCTATGTCAACATAAAGGTGAAAGGAAATTACCTCAGTGCAGCATAAATCCATACTGTTCCTGTCAGTGAGTGGCAAGTAACTGTGACTGGATCCAGTTAAGAATTACCCTTGTAGGGAGCAGTGTCACACCCCTGTCGCTGGTGCTGCCCAAGTGATCACCAATCCCTTTGAGGAGAGGGACAACAAGTTATTTTTCCCCCTCCTTCATTCTTTTGGCTGATACCTGTCTCCTAACGAGAAGCAAAGTTTTCTTGGAAGGCTAGGAGAACACGATATCCACCTGCCTGAAGGAGTTCAGCCCCAGTGGCTTTGCAGTCTCACTGAAATGGTTTTGGTGGTTTGCAGCTGATTGGCGAATCAGCCATCTGAACCGTGGTACCAGAGGTGTCCAAAATCCTGGCAGGAGGATTAGCCCTATTCGACTGATCAAACAGTGTAGTAGAGTTCACTGTCAGAACTGAGCCACCACTTGCTCTGATTACAGCAGGTAAAAGAGTAGGTTTGGAGTAATTCACTGCTTTAATTCCTTTAAGCAGGTCAAAGGTCACTACATCACAGATGGGAGTGTCACTTGCTCATAGATGCCTCTCTGTGTCTACCCTCCGTGTCATCAACACCATACATACTAAGCCATGAACCATGAGTGCCTTCAGAGATGAAATCCTTCTGCCTCTCAACATTGATGACTTCAGTGTGGTCCCAGGCAGCATTCAGGGTTCTGTCATGAGGGAATATGCAGAACTGTTGAATTTTGGGCAGCATTAAGATGTTTCCTCTGGCCTCAAACAGTTGTTGAGCTGAAAATATTTTAAATTGAATGAAAATTACTGTAGTGCGTATTCTGTAACCCATTTATATTAACTGAATTACACACTCAAATCTTCCCTCACACCTTTATCAACTGCAGAGGTTTTTGGCAGTATCACCAAAAATCTCAAATATTTTTACTAAGAGTTGACGCAGCAAAGGTTCTGACTGGTGGAGCTTAAACCAGAATGGTTGACATGTTTATCTTAGTTAAATAACTCTTGTTTAAATATGGTCCATTGACTTTTTTCTTTGTGACCAGGGTGCTTGATTGGTTTAACCGTAAGGTTTACAGATTAGTTATGGGGTATTGAGAGGAAGTCCTCCGAACACGGTTCAAGGCTTTTTTTTTTTTTTTTTGTACACACAGATGCTCTGGACACCTGGCTAAAAGATTAATAGGAAACTGGGTGATTATCACAGATTTTAATTTCAAAAGTGTGGATGGATGTTTGACCTTGTGACACAGAGATGATTCTTCCATCAAATCTTGGTTTTTATCCTTTTGCTGATTTCTCAGGACTGTCTGGTCCGCCAGGAGCAGGGAAGTCATCTTTCATCGAAGTGATGGGGAAAATGTTAACAAGACGCGGACATAAAGTGTCAGTGCTGGCTGTCGACCCGTCGTCCTGCACTACAGGAGGTAGCGACACATATTGTCACCTTGTCATGATACTGATGCTCAGTTATTGCTCGGATTACTGCTGTACATTGGTCAGCAAAGTTACATGACAGGCTTTAATGTGTTGTGCAGTGGTGCTTTTCATTTAGTTATTATTGATGTTTTTATGCTGTGGATTAATTAGGCTACCCAGCTAATTACTGTATTAGAAAACATGGAGCAACACTTTTACAGTCATGAATCAATTTTGTCCCATCATCTGAAACATCTGTTCTAGGGTCTTTGATGGGTGATAAGACTCGTATGACTGAACTCTCCAGGGACATGAATGCTTTCATCAGACCGTCTCCAACTTCTGGTACACTAGGTGGAGTCACTCGAACAACCAATGAGGCCATTGTTCTGTGTGAGGGGGCTGGTTATGACATCGTTCTTGTAGAGACTGTGGGTAAGAAGGTGACTTTTTTTCAAATATGCAGTTGAGGCCATAAATTTACCAACATTTTTGATAAAACCCTTCAAACTCAGTTTTAACCAACTCTACACGTTTCATGTTACTAAGCTGTATATATGTGAAGTGAATTAGAATAGTTTTTAATTTCTATGTAAAAGCACTTGAAGTAATACTTAAAGATCATTTATTTCAGTTGTTATTCACTATTCATTGTGTCAAAGGTTGTATATAGCAAGTTAATCAGTGAATTCATCACACCTTCAAGCTTTGGGGTCATTAATAATTTAGTCTCGGTAATGACCCAAAAAGTTTGTGGCATGTTGTTTGTCACCTTAAATGTGTCTTAAATGTGTTATTTCCAGGAGTGGGGCAGTCAGAGTTTGCAGTGGCTGACATGGTTGACATGTTTGTGTTGCTAATTCCACCAGCAGGTGGTGATGAACTCCAGGTGAGAGAATTGAGGAAGAATTTGTTAGGTGTCTTTCATTTAAATAATGGTTCATATTTTACACAGTTAACTGAAAATGATTGCACATTGCTTTGGTGCTTCTGTCTGTAGACTGTTCAGCATTGTGAATACATGTACCCTGGGTGCATCAGTCTTTAAATATGTATATTTGAGCATATCTTTTGGTTTTGGTTCCGGTGCCTCAATATACTCACAGTGTCACAAATTCGACTGTTACGTTACAGAATCTAGTGTGTTTACTGTTAGAGGATGTGGTTTGGTCAGTCATTTTCTGTACCCGCTTACTACAATTAAGGGTCACGGGGAAGCTGGAGCCCATCCCAGGAGTTACTGGGCAAGTGGTGGGGTACACCCTGGACTGGACACGAGTCTATCGCAAGGCCACTTATAGACAGACAAACACATTCACACACACCTACAGTCAATTCAAAGTTTCCAGTTCAACTAACCTGGAAGTCTTCGGAAGAGGGAGGGAGTCAGAACACCCAGAGGGAACCCACACAGAAATGACTGGGTGGGAAGCGATCCCAGTGCCTTCTTACTGTGAGGCAGTAGTGCTTGCATTTTGAATCTACAGGAAAATAAATATTTGAACACCCTGCGATTTTGCAAGTTCTCCCACTTAGAAATCATGGAGGGGTCTGAAATTTTCATCTTGGGTGCATGTCCACTATGAGAGACATAATCTAAAAAAAAAAAAAAAAATCCGGAAAACACAATGTATGATTTTTTTTAATGATTTATTTGTATGTTACTGCTGCAAATAAGTATTTGAACACCTGTGAAAATCAGTGTTAATATTTGGTACAGTAGCCTTTGTTTGCAATTACAGAGGTCACACGTTTCCTGTAGTTTTTCACCAGGTTTGCACACTGCAGCAGGGATTTTGGTTCATTCCTCCATACAAATTATCTTTAGATCTTTCAGGTTTGGAGTTTCAGCTCCCTCCAAAGATTTTCTATTGAGTTCAGGTCTGGAGACTGGCCAGGCCACTCCAGGACCTTGAAATACTTCTTACAGAGCCCCTCCTTAGTTGCCCTGGCTGTGTGTTTGGGGTCATTGTCATGCTGGAAGACCCAGCCATGACCCATCTTCAATGCTCTTACTGAGGGAAGGAGGTTGTTTGCCAAAATCTCACAATACATGACCCCATCCATCCTCCCTTCAATACGGTGCAGTCGTCCTGTCCCCTTTGCAGAAGAGCACCTCCAGAGTATGATGTTTCCACACCCATGCTTCACGGTTGGGATGGTTTTCTTGGGGTTGTTCTCATCCTCTAAACATGGTAAGTGGAGATGATTCCAAAAAGCTCTATTCTGGTCTCATCTGACCACATGACCTTCTCCCATGCCTCCTCTGGATCATCCAGATGGTGACTGGTGAACTTCAAACGGGCCTGGACATGCGCTGGCTTGAGCAGGGGGACCTTGCTGCCCTGCAGGATTTTAAACCATGACAGCATCATGTGTTACTAATGTAATCTTTGTGACTGTGGTCCCAGCTCTCTTCAGGTCATTGACCAGGTCCTCCTGTGTAGTTCTGAGCTTTCTCAGAATCATCCTTACCCCACAAAGTGAGATCTTGCATGGAATCCCAGACCAAGGGAGATTGTGTTTCTTCCACTTTCTAATAAATAATCATAACAGTTGTTGTCTTCTACCAAGCTGCTTGCCTGTTGTCCTGTAGTCCATCCCAGCCTTGTGCAGGTCTACAGTTTTGTCCCTGGTGTCCTTAGACAGCTCTTTGGTCTTGGCTGTGCTGGACAGGTTGGAGTGTGATTGATTGAGTGTATGAACAGGTGTCTTTCATACAGGTAACATGTTCAGACAGGTGCAATTAATACAGGTAAAGATTGCAGAACAAGAGGGCTTCTTAAAGAAAAATTAACAGGTCTGTGTGAGCCAGAATGATTGCTGGTTGGTAGGTGTTCAAATACTTATTTGCAGCAGTAACATACAAATTATTTAAAAAAATCGTACATTGTGATTTCCGGATTTTTTTTTTTTAGATTATGTCTCTCATAGTGGACATGCACCTAAGATGAAAATTTCAGACCCCTCCATGATTTCTAAGTGGGAGAACTTGCAAAACCGCAGGGTGTTACTTATTTTCCTCACTGTACTTGAAGCAGATACTTAAATATTATGAGGAAGGAATTGCTTTTTTTATGTGTTTATAGTATAATTAATATTCATATCTTATTTGCATATATATGCAAGTACGTCCGTAAATCATGTATGTGAATTAATGCAGTAATTAGCCAGTTTAATTAATCAATTAGCCTAACTGCTCATCATTAAGAAATAATGGTGATTATGGTCCAGCATTAAACAGTTCAAATCACATTAGTTTTAATTTTTGTAACTTTTAACAGAAGTAGCTCGGTGCCCTTAAAAGAGCATACAAATTGCTTTAATTAATATTCGTGTGACATATGCGTAACAATCGTGTATCTGAAATTGCTGGTATTTTCAACAAATTAATTATTTCACAACAGAAACAAATGTTAGGAACTGTCAGAACAAAGGTAGTATCTTTAACTTACTGTTCTGAAGAACGTGAAGCTGACAAAACACTCAGTTGTGTGTTCAGATCATTTTTACAGAGTATGTTGAGAATTTGATTACACTTATAATCATTCCAATATTGAATTAGTTTAAATTGTCCCTATATTAACATACGCACAACACCTGTTCTTGTGCAGGGTAGAAGCAAATGATTTTCAAGATTGCATTTTGTGAGTGTGAGTGAAAAAGCTAAACAAACTAACTAGGTAATCGAAATCTCAGGAGTGGTCCTTTCCGTCTTGGTCACCCTGCTGGTTCTGCCTGTGACTCTGTGCCTCAGTCAGTTTTTGTGTTTGTCTCTGTTGAGATATCTCTCTCTCATGCATTTTTTTCACCAGGGAATCAAGAGGGGCATCATTGAGAGGGCCGACTTGGTGGTGGTGACGAAATCGGATGGTGATCTGGTGGTACCAGCCAGGAGGATCCAGACTGAATATACCAGCGCACTCAAATTGCTCAGGAAAACATCCAAGTCCTGGAACCCTAAGGTGTGTGTTTGTGTGTAAGGTTGTGAATTATAAGCATGTGTGCTTATTGCTCATCAATATCACATTGGGGGTGGGGAGGGGGGTATTGTGATTGATTGTAATGCTTTAGCCTCTCATGCACTAAACTAGAATAGCACTCATGGAGTTCATACCTCTGCCAATGACAAACAGTCCTCTGTTTAAATCTGTGTTTATCCTTTTCTCTTTATTTTTTTGTGTAAGAGGGATAGTCCCTTGAACTTGCATCCCAATTGTTGAGCTTTGATTCTAATCACTTGTCTTTGATCCTAAACACTTACCTTTTGATTATAATGGCTCATCTTTGATCCTGATTAACACATTAGCATTACTGATCGTGGGGTAAAAGGAATCAGGATCATAGAAACCTCTTCAACAAGGTTTTCATCATTTGACTCTCTCTGTTTGTCTTGCTTTAACTTCAATCAAGCAAATTGAAGATCAGGAGGAGTTATCAGCAGTCGTGATTACAAAATCAAAGGAATCTGGTTCAAAGGGCTCTCTCCAAAAAGATTTATATCATTTGTACATTTGTCTTTCTTTAATACTGTAATCAAGATAAAAGATAAGGATGCATCCTTTGATCTCGATTGCTTCATTCATCAGCAGTCCTTAATATAGGCTCAAAGGAATCTGAGGATATTTTTGTCATTTGGCTGACTTTATGTAATCACAATCAAGGGGCATATCCTGATCTTTGATTGCTTAACTTATCAGTACTCCTAATTACAGGATCAAAGACATTGGGATGAAAGAAACATTTTTAGCATTTGCCTGCCTGTTTGTCTGTCTTGCTTAGATCCTGATTGTTTAAGTTATCAGTAGGACTGATTACAAGACCAAAGAAACAGGAGGTACAAGATTAAAGGAAGTATAAGGATCAAACGAAGACCTATTCCTTGATCTGAGTGTGCATCAAAATTTAATTCCTTCTTCCTTGACACAAGGCTGACTTTGACTTTATATTTCATTGAAATTTGTTGATGTCCTTTGGAGATGTTCTGCTGGTAGACAAACAAAGAAACGGACAAATGACAATGAAACCGTGATCTCAGTGGATGTTAAAACGATAATGGACCGTCTTGGAAGCAGCAACAGTGCTACGACTGCATGTTGCTCCTACATATGCAACACACTGGTCAGCAGCCAGAAGGAGGGTGGAGGAGGATGTAGGTGATGATGTCATACCGTCATGAATTCAGTTCTGCTGTGTCTTCCCTTTCTTTGCATGTTCCAACTCACCCACCTGCTTGGCCCTGTCGCTTAATTTTCCCAGTCCAATGCAGCATCTGTCCACCGGGCACGCTGCCAAACCCTGTCGCCATCATACCTGCTGCTGCTCTGAGTACACAACTGCTGTGTCATGGATTTTGCTGACTAATCGCCTGCACAGTTGCATTAAAGGCCACTTTGCTCATCTGTTCCTCTTCTCTGTTTCCTTACCGTCTCCTGCCCTCTGCTGCCTGTGACTGTGAAGTTCTCTTGGAGTTTTTCGTCTGCATCAGTACCCCTTTTGTTATCTTGCGCTGGTCTTAAATTATGGGTCTCCACGTCACAGGTCATCTCTTGAAAAATTTTAGAGGGTCATCAAAAGAGTTTATGCTCGTACTTGAAACTAAATATAAGTAATTACTCCTTGCTTATTGAGAATAAGACTTTTAGGAGACAAACAAACCTAGTTAATTCTAGACAAGTGTGTAAATTGCAAAACAGGCTTTGTGTTTCTCAAATAAACTTTAAGTGCAGAAATACTTTTAGCGACACAGGTTGCAGCCAAATGGGTATTAATCTCTTTAAAGCAAAGCAGTTAACTGACAAAATAGTTTAATAAATACATCTGTCTGGATGTATGTATCTAACCTAACAAAAAGTCAACTCAGATTATGAAACAAATCTACTTTCTACTCCCCTTAAAGAAAAACATAATTATCCAGGAGCACGAGTGCTGCCCAACAGCAACCCGTACATTCTCCTTCTTTCAAATTTCTGATATCCAATCCAATAATTTTGGCCACTATTGGGCCACTACCAATCTAAAATATATCAGTGCACCTCTTTATTCTTTATTTATTTGGAACCCCATTAGCTTCCACTACCTAATGGTTCTACACAGTGTGTGTGTGTGTGTGTGTGTGTGTGTGTGTGTGTGTGTGTGTGTGTGTGTGTGTGTGTGTGTGTGTGTGTGTGTGTGTGTGTGTGTGTGTGTGTGTGTTTACAGGCATGCATTTTTAAATTAGCGTTAAGTTTTGAGGATTTTTTAAATTTATTTTTGTTAGGGAAGTAGTTCTTAATCATTTCCTGGCAATCTATAGTATTTCACATTTCCATTGCTACCGACTCCTGATGAATCACATTAGACTTAAGTGTCTTCTGACTTGTAACTGTTTGTAGTACAGGGGAAGAAAAAATATACAGCCGTACTATGGTTCCTCAGGACCTACGCAAAAAAACAGTTGTCATTCACACAAAACAATTTGCTGAAGCTTTCAAAGCGTAGGATTTCTTTTGTAACAGTCAATATCTTGAAGTGCCCTTGTCCTCAGGGTGGATTGTCCTGACTGCAGCCTGGTTACTAAAGCAACCGTTGTCTGATTTCATACATGCATCCCATAATCTCCCTCCCCCAACTCTGTCCCGACTCCACCCAAATCCCTCCTCAGGTACTGCGTGCCTCCTCATACACCAGTGAGGGCATCCCAGAAGTTTGGGCCAAGATGGAATCATACCGTGATGTCATGTTAACCAGCAGTGAACTGCAAGGCCGCCGCCGCTCCCAACAGAAGGTTTGGATGTGGAGTTTAATCCAAGAGAACGTCCTGTGTTATTTCCAGAGTCACCCCCATGTAAAAGAGTCACTACCTCACCTCGAGAAGCAGGTGACCAGAGGAGCCATCTCGCCAGGCCTGGCCGCTGACCTACTCCTCAAAGCCTTCTCTTCATCATCCTCGTAGTTAGAGCAGGGAGCTTTGTGTGTGAAAGAATGACTCATGTCTTGTCAATGCAGAGAAAAGCCAGGACTGACCAGGAGTGACCTTGAGTCTGCAGTTTGTGCAAATGGAAGCAGTCTTGCTTTTACAGTCAAATTGAATTTTCACATATCTGAGAGAGAAGTCGCCCTTCCACAGAAATGGTTTCAGCCCACTTTAATCCCTGATTGGAAACGGCTGACTGAGCAGGTGGTTGTCACTTCTTGCCTACAGAATCATTGACAGTTGGACAGGAGACGACAAAGTTAAGTTATTCATTTTTGTGAGGCACCGTTGGACCATTTTCTCGGATATTCCACACTGTACTGCACAGAAAGTCATTTTTAAAACTGATATCAGGACTGTCAAATGCGCAAGAAAACCAGATGCCTCTTATCAGCTGTTGTAAACCCAGTACATCCAATCTGTCAATTTTCATCATTAATGTGAACCTAGTTTGTTTGTTTGTTTTTTGGGGGGGGGGGGGGGTTCTGTAATTTTATCAGTGATGTGAAGTTTTTCTGGCAACATGAACATTAAATTTGTCAGTATAGTTGGCTGAGTTTTGCTTATTTGTTCATATTATGAACCTGAGGAGTGGGAAATGTTGCCTCCATTAAGATTAGCTATGGCAAAGATGTAATAATTTTATTTATTTTATTGTAAGGCCAGAAATGTCAGATGACCATACATGCTTTCATTTTTTTTTTTTTTTTTTTTTTGAAGACTGACTTCACATTGCAGTCCCCACAGATGTTTTGAGATGAGCCATGCTGTCATATTCCCCCTGTTGGCAGAGCAAGCATTGAGGGGGTCAGGAATATTAGTGACTCTGATTTAAAAACTACACCACATTTAGCTGTGATATTTTGGTTTCTGGTAGATACAGTTGAGGACTAGGGAACCTCATATTATGGGTTATGTGAATCTTTTAACATGTGCAATCACCATAACATAAAATCAAGACAGACTGAAGGATCATGTTGCTCGTGAAGTCTTATGGTTTGTCATGGGGTCATCGTGGCCACTCCGGCCTCTGTTGCTTGTGTCCAGTTGTTATAGTGCTCATTTAAACAGCTTTTGCAGATAACCTGCTTTCTTGACAGTCGATCACAATCTCTGAAGTCAATATACGTAGCTGTGTAGTTTCCAAAAGCTCAACAAAAGTTTACAGATGATCACTAGGACAAAGATGACCCCCCCCCCCCCCCCACAAAAAACCCTTTTATGTCAATTTAAGATCAGTAGCTTCCTCTGTGGTCAGTTGCCTTTTAGGCTATGGTTAGGAGTGCCTTTGTAAAGGTGGACAATCGTATTTCTATTTGATGCCTCCAACTCTTTCAAATTTGTAGTTGTGATCCTGGTGGTCTGCTGGACCCTAAAAGCAAAAGTTATTTTCTGGGTATTAATTTGGGCCTCCTTCTTTCGCAATGATTTGAAGTCTTTTTGGGCCCAAGGTTCTTATATTTTGCATATTTGACTACTTTGCTCATAGTACCGTACCATAAACATTTGAGATGGCACCCAATGACAAATCAGACTTGGAGAGTGCCAGAAGTGTGCACCCAGTGACTTGACTTCATTCTGTAAAAAAAAAACAAAACCCTGCTTTAAAAGCAAGAAGCCTGGTTCTACAGGTGGGCCCTTAAATACAACCAAAGGGTCCCTGATTAACACCAAATTATGTCAGTCATTTAGAAACCTTTAAAACTAATTCCATCAGTTTCTGGAATCTTCTGGAAACATCCATGGTGTTGTTGACCCACTGAAAATCTGGCAATAAAACTGAAATCTTTCTTAAGAATCAAAATGTGTTTTATTAGCCATGTTTCTCTCACACACACTAAGAATTTGGCTCCTGTCTTTGGCTGTGCATTAAAAAAAAAATTGATGTGTGACAATTTTTTTTATTTTATTTATGTTTCATAATCCTTGGAAAAGTAAGTATCCAGCAAAACTCGTACCTGACACCTTTATAGTGTGAGTACACTGGGCTCTGGGCATCGATGTTTTTCATCCATCCAGACACAAACTGGTTGTGTGACTCCACTTAAGAGTTCATGGAGTACTACATTTATTAGTTAATGTCTGCTTTGTGGCTAAACAAATCGAAATGACTGTTTTGTAAAGTCAAAGGTCCAAGTGTTCTGTAGCAAAGATTCTTGAATGTATTTGCAACCAGTTGTAAAAAGAATGCAAGACCTTTGATCTAAATAAACCCAACCAAGAGCCAAGTAGATGAACGTTTTACACTCTAAAAGCATTTTGAGTTAAAAAAATTTTCATCGTTGTCTGGCTTAGTCTCTATATGATTATTCACAGCAAATTCTTAAAGCAACAATTAGATCCCAGAGCACCGAAATCTACAAAGTCCAACTCATCCATTTCTGCGTTCCTTTGAGGCATTATGTACTGTCAGGTCAGGAGTGTGCAGTGGTAGTGTCCTGCATCAGTACATCCACCACACTATGGAACACCCTGGATTGCTGAATGGCAGACAACCTGTCCAGCCCCACATCTCAAAAGTAACCATCCTGTTATGGATAAGACGCGGATTGAGGAGCGGTCCAGTATCTGACTGAACCCAGCATGAAATAAACAGAAGCAGTTCCAAAAAGAAGACATTTATTTTTCTCCCTTTGTGCTATACATGAAATACTAAATAATTATAGTTCTGGTGAGGTGAAAAGGCGGCGCGCTGTCTCAGCATCTCAATAGTCGGAGTCCGAATGTTCAGGACTCAGGAGTTCCGCCAGCACCCCCCCCCCCCCCCAGATGACTTTCCCAGACTGTACTCTGCGAAGGTGGAACAGAGATGAGATTATTCAACACTTATTACTACGAAATATTGTTTAGAGGCAAACTTATCAGCTACACGTTTAGGTCTTGTTTCAAACTTAGTTCAAAGAGGCTGCTGCTCACAGCTAGTGGAGGATCATTAATCCGCACGCCACTGCCGTGAGGAGCACGCCAAACAATTTCCACCAATAATTACTTATAGCTGCGTATAAACGCCAATTTACATTCACGGATAAACTTTTCAGAATATTCACCTCTGTCGTGTGCTGACAACGTTTGCCTCTCACCCTCGTCCTCCTTCACAGGCGCGATGTCAGACTCTGAAATGGCCCTCAGCGTCCCCACACGGTCGTCACAAGGTCGTATTCTCCGGCAATCTTATCCAACTCACTGCTGGTTTAAATGTAGTTCTTCATCACTACATTGGTACCAGCTGGAAGTCCTCAGATCTGCACGTGAACATCACAGGTGTCGTGGATTGTCCTGATAGAGAGCTGCACGAGAATGCAACAGGTGCAGCCAATCATCGTAACAGAGGAGAGAGACTCTTCTGCAACACATTTTCCTCAGCGAACAGCCCCAAATCACCTGGGAAGGAAAATAAACACAAAACAACCCAACCTTGTCCAGCCAAACCCCCCCAACACACAACACATCCATCTGTTGCAAGCAGGTGACGTGTGGATGTCTCCTTGGCCTGCTTCAGTTGCTGAGGTTGTCAGCACTGAGGCACCTGTGTGCTGTATCAAACACAGAGAAATGCACTATATGGCTGATTGTTACCACACACCGTAAGTGATTTGCCTCATTTTAGTCTCTTCTTTTGATACAAAGTCATTCCTCTGAACAGGCCTTCTATTCTTTCCGGGACATTCAGTCACTACCTTAGGTCACTAGTTAGCATTCACATCTCATTATCATACAGCAAGACTGGAAGGACCAGGACCATGAAGACATGGACCTTTGTTCTGCTGCAAAGGCATCTGGATTGCGAAACAACAACCTCATGACTCCACAGATTCTTGTCTGGTGTCTCTCGATCTCAAAGGCTGAGGACCCAGAGACATGAATGTGCCAACGTAAGAGAATGTCTTAAAATTTAAATGTTTTCATTACATACAGACACACTCCTGGTGGGCAAGTCCAGGAAGTTATTGAAAACTTGCATATTAGTCTTGCTCCGGGACAGTTGCAATGTGCCTGGGTTTGATTTTACATCTGATCACACTCCGGTTTTATAGTGTATGTTTGATTGGACTGCATTGTATTTTAAATCATAGATTTCTGACCTTTAATACTGATACCTCACATATTGTTCAGCTAAAAAGAGGTTGACTAGCCCAACTCTTAACCAACTGCAAGTACCTTTGTTGTACCATATACTGTATGTAAAATCTACAGTGCAGGGTTGCCTAAGGCTCTGGATTGGAAGCCTCTTCCTCATTATAAAGTCTTGTTGCCTTGTGAGCCCTCATCATGGAGTGAAGGTGTGCTTTTCTCCTCTGATTGTTGTTTGAAGAATCTCTAAGATCGAGACGAGATCCTATTTTGTAATATACAATAGCAGGAGGAGACTAAATTTGTGTTCTTTCCCAACGCTGTTCTTTCTACCTGTTTTAGTGCTTGTTTGTGTTTTCTTCAACCAGTAGAGGTCTCCCAAGCCCACTCAGTTCCAGGATTCATTATCCTAATGGCTGAGCCCCTTGGTGCCAACCAGCCTCCCTTTCCTAACGTCCCTGCCTCTTGCCCTCCATGCATTCTTTATTGAGGTTGCCCAGGGTGTCAGGTCACTGAGAGGTGAGTACGTCAGCAGCTGCCACTCTCCTGGAGCACTTGCAGTCCTGTAGTCCTTGCCCGTGTGCCAACCTTTAGTTATTCTCAGTGCAAATGTACAGAAAAGAACAACGGGAGCAGAGGTTGAATCTATGCTCTTTCTTCTGCATTTTGCACAGAAAAGTTGTTACTTCAGCACTAATTCAATCTTGTCCTTTCTGGTCTGCTGTTGAAATCCTGAACCAGAACGCCCACAGCACAATCACTGGATAGGCTCCCAGGTCGCTGCTGGTTTGGTCTCGCCTGTGCACAAGAGGAAGAATGCCCCTTGAATGCAGATGAATCCATTAGGACTGAGTAACACCCTTCTCGTCCATCATTGCTGACACAAACATACACGGTGTAGCCACTCTGGCTTTGCAAAGGGAACAGCGAGTTCTTTCCCTGCACATGTGCATATACGTACACGAGCAGCCTCCAGTGTAAACAACACCATGCGGTTTCACTAAGCAAGATTAACTCAAATGCTGCCGGATTGTGTTTGGCCATTTTAGCCTAAACACAGTGGGGCCGTCCACATGTGTTTAGCATTTCGCTGGCGCTCTTGAATGTAAGCAGAGGACAGAGACTGGCTCTTTGTTGGGGTTTTATTTTATGTTTAGTGGAGGGGTTTACACTGACAGGCTTTCTTTGCCTCAGCAGTCTGAAGACAAAATACTTTCCTGGCACACAGCTAAACGAACAGTGCCCTCATGCTATTGCAATTGCACACCCCCCCCCCCCCCAAAAAAAAATAAAAATAAACATCTTTTCCCATCAAAACCTCAAAGTCTGAAATAAGCCACAAACAATGGGCTCCTACAAATGTCAGTAAACAACACAATGGTATTGTGACAGGAACAGACGTTTTTGCTTTGTGGGCGTGCGGTTGTGTCGGCATCATTACCTCCATGAAGGAAGACTGTGTTTTCACTTCAGGTTGTTTGTCTGTCAGGCTGTGGACAGAATAACTATAATAAAATACTTGTAATGTAAATGTTTTTTTTTTCAGTGAAATTCTTATAGCCAACAGAAGGAAGAGATTGCTTATATGAAAAATATCTAAAAGCTAACAGAATTTGAGTAAATAATGTGAATAAGAGGAACTTATGACAGGAAAGAGTTGATTCCATTTTAATCATTTTCCTTTTCAACACTGCAACCCAGAGCACTTTTCAGAAAATTGCCTAATGATGACACAAAGATTTGTAGCCCAGCTACCCAATGAACTATTGGTCCTTGGTAGAAGTATACACTTTAATGATGTGTATCACTTTAACCTATTAGTCTCATTTTCAAAATCTGCATGTCAAATTTACAAATTCACTTACAGCAAGAGGAACCCAACCACAGTTACGCACACTGCGCTACATTCTGTCTATCCGTGTGTTTCCTTGAACTTTTCTTAATTTTGGTGTCTCATTCACATCTACTCCTGTGGATGTTCTACCAGTCCATGGTAGCCAGCATCCTCTTTTACACCCCGATGTGCCGGTGGGTGGGGGAGCAGCACATCCAAGAAGGACACATCCAGGCTGGACAAACTGATCAGGTGGGCTGGTTCAGTGGTTGGCATGAAGCTGGACTCTAGTGACTGTGAGAGAAGAGAACACTGGACAAACCGCTGGACATTATGTATGATGCCAGTCACCCTCTGTACACCATCATCAGCAACCAGAAGAGTCTGTTCAGCCACAGGCCCAAGTGCAGGACCAACAGACTGAAAAACCCCTTTGTCCCTCAGGCTATCAGACTGTACAACATCTCACTCGGGGGGGGGGGGGAGTTACAGGAAGACTCCCCCCGTCAAAATGCATAGAACACTGCCATCTACTGGATGGGAGTGTAAATAGCGACCAACATATGAATCTCAAATGCAGATTTGCACACAGAATGTCTCAGTATTGCGTAAGTGAGCAAAGCGATGAATGCATGTGATTGGTGATCCACAAATGCTGACTCACACTTGACAAACAAAATTTTCAGTTTTGCAAATGCCTTTTTTAACAAATGAAAAAAAAATTACATGTTTACAAATACACATTTATTTGTAAAAAACCAAAACACAAGTTCCAAATAGGAAATTTGTGTTTGTGGATCACAAAACACGTGCAAATCAAGGACTATTTGTAGATCAACCTCTGTGCATTTGCAGGTATTAATGAGACACATTTAACTCCATAAATAAGTGTCTTTTCACTTAAAACAAGTAAAGATTTGCATGTACACGTGGTCTTAAAGCAAACACGTTGTTGATCACTACTGCAATGCATTATGGGAGTTCAGGGTTTGGGTCTTTTTTTTTAATTATTACTGTAGTACATGTCGATTTAGCGGTGTTATAGATGTGTTTTGATAGTTCAAGTAGTGTAGTTAGTTTGGTGAAGAGTTATGTTGTGACCATGAGTGAAAAGTGTCTTGCGTTTGATCTCTCCTGCCACCGTGTCTTTTGTTGTGTGTGAAAAGTAAATGACACTTTTTTTGATGCAGCTGCCCCTTCCCCTTCTGCTGGGGAGGGCTGATCTCCTCACAGCGGCCTGACTGTTGCAAAACACACAGCAGACAGGAAGTAATATGTATGATTTTAGAGTTTACAAATGTTTTTGTCTGTTAAGCTTTACTCACTATGCCAGCAAAAAAATGTTAGCAGAACTACATTTAGCGGAAGCCAATTGGTCCGATGATGGTTTTCAAAGTTAGCTGAAAAGGTTATCCGCTAGTGAAAAAGTTAGCTTTGCTAATTAGCGCTTAGCGGATTAGCGAAACTGTGCCCACCACTGGTCATTTGTGCTCAGCCAGTCAAGTGCTAAGAAAGACACGGAAAACATGCAGGTCAGGTAACGTTAAGGAGCAGGACTGGTGACTCCTGATCTAAAAGTTGTTTTTTTTTTTTTTGTTTTGTTGTTTTTTGTGATCACCTCCTTTAGCCAAGTTTTAAGGTGCAACTTTTGCAGTAGGGGCTTTTTTCTTCAATGGCAACCTCCAATGGCAATGTAATACCTTTGGACTGTAAACCATGACACTGGTGTTCTAGCAGTTTCTAGTTCATGACAGGCCCTTGCCTTATAGCAGACATGAGGCCAAATACAAAAGTATTTGTACTTGGAAATACTTAAATACATTTTTCGGAGTATTTGTATTTGTGTTTTCTGATTTTGAATTCAAAGTATTTGTATTTGTATTTCAAATACATCGCCGATCCCAAGTATTTCCAAATACTTTTTCAAATACTTTTCAAACTTGGGAATCTCTGTGACACCGTGTTGAATATAGATTGTGATAGTTTGATTATTGCCTGTGATATTATAATAATGAATTTGTGATAAAACATTCAATCCTTTACTTATCAATAGTATTTGGTCATGCTATTTTCACAATAAATTGTCATGGTTTATCAGCTTTTGTCTTGATTTGTTGTTTCTAGATCATAGAAAGTATTTGTATTTGAAATACTCAAAATATAAAGTATTTGTATTTGGAATAAGTACAAAGTATTTGTATTTGGAATTCAAAAATCTGAAGCACTTGTATTTGTATTTAAATACAATGCAAAGTATTTGATCCCATGTCTGCCTTATAGTGGTGCCTGAGTTGTTCCCGACTATCCAAACTGATTTCCGTAGTGGATGGTGACCATTTGGGTCTCTTCCCAAACCTTGGCAAAGTGGCACACCTACCAACTCATACAGCTCTATGAACGGATGGTGCTGGAATCTGCAGTTGTAAGAAACATTGACTTGTGTAAATCTACATCCTCTTTCTCAGATCTGTACTGAGTTCCTTGGACTTCCTCATTTTAGTGAGTGCAGCTAACACCAGTGAGTGGCATCAAACAAGCCCTTTTCATCTTGGCACAGAGAACCTACCAGCTGTCATCAGGCATAATCAGTAATATGAATTTAAGCGGCTTTGGCAAAATAGCAGAACTTTCCACATCACTGAATTAATAATCTAAGTGGGCGCATGTGTATCTTTAACCCTGTTTGCAAATGGCGATCTTTGGTGATTTCAGACAACCTAAAATAAATTTAAACATACTTTAAAAAAAGTATGTTTCTGCCGGAGAGAAAGAACAGTTTAGACATTGCTGAAAGCCCAATATTACCATGAGGTTCATCTTCTTGTGTATGTAAACCTTTGGCCACAATTGTAGTTGCAGACATTGATGACTGCAGATTAAATAAAAAAAAAATTTCTATTGAACATGCAACTTTTACCCTAACATAGTAAGTTAGGGTATATTTTGAGACGGTGCCTGCTCCCAGACCACCAATAACCAGCAAAAATCTATTTAAGCATAAAAATTCAAAAAGAAAAAATAATATAGCACCTTCAATTGCACCACAGACTAAAACAGTTAAATGTGGTCTATTAAACATTAGGTCTCTCTCTTCTAAGTCCCTGTTGGTAAATGATATAATAATTGATCAACGTATTGATTTATTCTGCCTAACAGAAACCTGGTTACAGCAGGATGAATATGTTAGTTTAAATGAGTCAACACCCCCGAGTCACACTAACTGTCAGAATGCTCGTAGCACGGGCCGTGGCGGAGGATTAGCAGCAATCTTCCATTCCAGCTTATTAATTAATCAAAAACCTAGACAGAGCTTTAATTCATTTGAAAGCTTGACTCTTAGTCTTGTCCATCCAAATTGGAAGTCCCAAAAAACAGTTTTATTTGTTATTATCTATCGTCCACCTGGTCGTTACTGTGAGTTTCTCTGTGAATTTTCAGACCTTTTGTCTGACTTAGTGCTTAGCTCAGATAAGATAATTATAGTGGGTGATTTTAATATCCACACAGATGCTGAGAATGACAGCCTCAACACTGCATTTAATCTATTATTAGACTCTATCGGCTTTGCTCAAAAAGTAAATGAGTCCACCCACCACTTTAATCATATCTTAGATCTTGTTCTGACTTATGGTATGGAAATAGAAGACTTAACAGTATTCCCTGAAAACTCCCTTCTGTCTGATCATTTTTTAATAACATTTACATTTACCCTGATGGACTACCCTGCAGTGGGGAATAAGTTTCATTACACTAGAAGTCTTTCAGAAAGCGCTGTAACTAGGTTTAAGGATATGATTCCTTCGTTATGTTCTCTAATGTCATATACCAACACAGAGCAGAGTAGCTACCTAAACTCTGTAAGGGAGTTAGAGTATCTCGTCAATAGTTTTACATCCTCTTTGAAGACAACTTTGGATGCTGTAGCTCCTCTGAAAAAGAGAGCTTTAAATCAGAAGTGTCTGACTCCGTGGTATAACTCACAAACTCGTAGCTTAAAGCAGATAACCTGTAAGTTGGAGAGGAAATGGCGTCTCACTAATTTAGAAGATCTTCACTTAGCCTGGAAAAAGAGTTTGTTGCTCTATAAAAAAGCCCTCCGTAAAGCTAGGACATCTTTCTACTCATCACTAATTGAAGAAAATAAGAATAACCTCAGGTTTCTTTTCAGCACTGTAGCTAGGCTGACAAAGAGTCAGAGCTCTATTGAGCTGAGTATTCCATTAACTTTAACTAGTAATGACTTCATGACTTTCTTTGCTAACAAAATTTTGACTATTAGAGAAAAAATTACTCATAACCATCCCAAAGATGTATCGTTATCTTTGGCTGCTTTCAGTGATGCCGGTATTTGGTTAGACTCTTTCTCTCCGGTTGTTCTGTCTGAGTTATTTTCATTGGTTGCTTCGTCCAAACCATTGGCATGTTTATTGGACCCCATTCCTGCCAGGCTGCTCAAGGAAGTCCTACCATTATTTAATGCTTCAATCTTAAATATGATCAATCTATCTTTGTTAGTTGGTTATGTACCACAGGCCTTTAAGGTGGCAGTAATTAAACCATTACTTAAAAAGCCATCACTTGACCCAGCTATCTTAGCTAATTATAGGCCAATTTCCAACCTTCCTTTTCTCTCAAAGATTCTTTTTATGGCTTCGGACAGTGGACTTATCTCTGTGCTTGTTCTGTTGGACCTCAGTGCTGCTTTTGATACTGTTGACCATAAAATTTTATTACAGAGATTAGAGCATGTCATAGGTATTAAAGGCACTGTGCTGCGGTGGTTTGAATCATATTTGTCTAATAGATTACAGTTTGTTCATGTAAATGGGGAATCTTCTTCACAGACTAAGGTTAATTATGGAGTTCCACAAGGCTCTGTGCTAGGACCAATTTTATTCACTTTATACATGCTTCCCTTAGGCAGTATTATTAGACGGTATTGCTTAAATTTTCATTGTTACGCAGATGATACCCAGCTTTATCTATCCATGAAGCCAGAGGATACACACCAATTAGCTAAACTGCAGGATTGTCTTACAGACATAAAGACATGGATGACCTCTAATTTCCTGCTTTTAAACTCAGATAAAACTGAAGTTATTGTACTTGGCCCCACAAATCTTAGAAGCATGGTGTCTAACCAGATCGTTACTCTGGATGGCATTTCCCTGATCTCTAGTAATACTGTGAGAAATCTTGGAGTCATTTTTGATCAGGATATGTCATTCAAAGCGCATATTAAACAAATATGTAGGACTGCCTTTTTGCATTTACGCAATATCTCTAAAATCAGAAAGGTCTTGTCTCAGAGTGATGCTGAAAAACTAATTCATGCATTTATTTCCTCTAGGCTGGACTATTGTAATTCATTATTATCAGGTTGTCCTAAAAGTTCCCTAAAAAGCCTTCAGTTGGTTCAGAATGCTGCAGCTAGAGTACTGACGGGGACTAGCAGGAGAGAGCATATCTCACCCGTGTTGGCCTCTCTTCATTGGCTTCCTGTTAATTCTAGAATAGAATTTAAAATTCTTCTTCTTACTTATAAGGTTTTGAATAATCAGGTCCCATCTTATCTTAGGGACCTCGTAGTACCATATTACCCCATTAGAGCGCTTCGTTCTCAGACTGCGGGCTTACTTGTAGTTCTTAGGGTTTGTAAGAGTAGAATGGGAGGCAGAGCCTTCAGCTTTCAGGCTCCTCTCCTGTGGAACCAGCTCCCAATTCAGATCAGGGAGACAGATACCCTCTCTACTTTTAAGATTAGGCTTAAAACTTTCCTTTTCGCTAAGGCTTATAGTTAGGGCTGGATCGGGTGACCCTGGACCATCCCTTGGTTATGCTGCTTTAGACGTAGATTGTGGGGGGGTTCCCATGATGCACTGTTTCTTTCTCTTTTTGCTCCGTATGCATCACTCTGCATTTAATCATTAGTGATCGATCTCTGCCCCCCTTCACGGCATGTCTTTTTCCTGTTTTTTTCCCTCAGCCCCAACCAGTCTCAGCAGAAGACTGCCCCTCCCTGAGCCTGGTTCTGCTGGAGGTTTCTTCCTGTTAAAAGGGAGTTTTTCCTTCCTAGTGTTGCCAAGTGCTTGCTCATAGGGGGTCGTTTTGACCGTTGGGGTTTTTCATAATTATTGTATGGCCTTGCCTTGCAATATGGAGCGCCTTGGGGCAACTGTTTGTTGTGATTTGGCGCTATATAAGAAAAAAGTTGATTGATTGATTGATATTCTGCTCAGTTTAAACAAAAATAAAAAATTGTAGAAAATTTATTGGAACAAAGGCAATCATGTAGGAGAGGGAGTGAATTAGGGGTGGGTGGGCTAACATATCAAAGGTCCATAATTACTGAAACTTTTATGTAAAAGTGGGGAAATTCTGAGAGTCCAATGTTTGTACCGTGATCTGACATGTTTTAAAACCTGTAGAAGGTTTTAAAACAACTTGATCGCTGTAGCAAGGAGAACATAAATGCAGAAATCTGGTGGGCGGATCATTTATCGCAGATCCTATAAGTGGTTTTACCCCATTTGTTGATATTAAATGTTCAAATTGGTCAGCAGTTCTTCAGGAGGAAGATGTAAATATTTCTTTGAACACTCTTATGGACATCTTAGGTAAAATTGTCATTCAACTAGTACTGCATTAGTGCACATGGTGGATCAGTGGTTAACTGACATGGATGACAGAAAACTAGTGGGTGCCGTACGTCGAGACTTTACAGCTGCGTTTCATGTAATTGACCATGAAATCTTGTTGATGAAGCTAAAATGTTATGGGCTATCATCTATGTCTCTCACTGATAAGAAGTTACCTTACTGACAGAACTCAGCAAGTATTTTTTAATGGAAGTTTTTCTAATCACAAACACTTTTCATGTGGTATTCCACAGGGTAGCTGTTTGGGTCCACTATTATTTTCAGTTTTTGTAAATGATCTGCCTAATGATGTTATGACTGCGGATGTAGTATTATATGCGGATGATGTAACTTTGTTCTGTGCATCTCATTCAATAACTAATCTTGGCCAAAACTTATAAACGCAACTCAACGTCATTATTAATTGGGTTAAGGAGATTAAATTGGTTCTGAATATTTCTAAAACCAAATGTATTGTTTTCAGTAAATATAAAAATATATTTTAAATAGACCTTGTGACTTAAATTTGACTATTGATGCAATTACAATAGAGCAAGTGTCCAAGACTAAACTTTTGGGAGTTAAATTAGATAATCAGCTCTTATGGTCTGATCAGATCAATCATATTGTGTCCAGGATGGGCAGAGGTGTCGCTTTGGCTCGAAGGTGTGCACCATACTGTTCACCCTTGGTCATGAGGTTAGTGGTTCAGTCCCTGGTTTTGTCACATCTGGAGTACTGCTCGGTCATTTTGTCTAGGGGGGCACCTGAGAAAATTGCAGCTCGCGCAGAATAAAGCTGCCAGGGTAGCCCTTGGTTGTTCTTATAGAACGTGTGTGAATGAGATGCACACCACCTTAGGGTGGCTAAAGGTACAGGATAAGTTAAATATAAACATACATGTCATATGCACACTGCTATATTTAAAGGATATCCAACTGTCTTTGTAGATAAATTGGTGTACAGTGGCCACTGTCATCAGCATGTTACTCAGCAGGTTAGCCTTGGTCATTTGATCGTATGTTTCCCAAAGTCCAACTGTATGAGCAGAACAGTGTTATTTAGATCCTCAGAGGCATGGAACCATTTGTCTGGAGGTTTATGGCAAATAAACTAGATATTATTTTAAAAAGATTTTAAAACTAAATTGTATGAATGAATTAAAAAGTATAGATTTTGGACTGAGTTTAATGTGAAGGATCATGAGTTGAATTTGTTAATTGTGTGTATTATTTATTGAAATGTAGTTGTGACTTTAATTGTATTATTTATTGCTGAAATGTAATTGCATTGCGATTTTAAGTTATTGGACCCCAGGAAGACTAGCAACCACTTTGTGGAAGCTAATGGGGTTCCAAATAAATAAAGAAAAAAAGATGATGGAAAGCAAATATCAAATCCTACATCCGAGTACTTACTGCATACTGACATCAATTAGGAATTTACTAGCCAATCTCTACTGCAGTACCTAGTGGAAGTCAGTGAGCATGTAGTAGGGACACAATTCAGATGTAAAAAAGGGTCACCCTAGGGTACTGTTTGACCACTACTAAATGCCGACTAAGTATTTGGATAATCTGCAGATTGTGACATACTGAGATGTACCGTCTAAGACAAAATGTGTATTCAGATGTAGCCAGAGTCTCTGTCAGTGTGGTTAGGGTGCAAAATTTAAATAGCCATACCATATCCTGCATCTGATCTCAGTAGTCTGTTATGTGACATTGTGTATACAGATTTGAACTTCTCAAACCATCATTGTGAATGACAAGAAAAGATGAGAACAAAGTTATCCACATTACAGTTTGTCCAAATTGTTGTTTTCAGGTTTTTGTACTCTAATTTAACACATTCATATCTTTGTTGGGGTGCTTGTCTACTTTTCAGTGAGCAATAACACTACGTGAAACACAGTGGGGTGCAGTGCCCAACTTTATGGACGAGATGGAGGTTATAACTGAGTGTCCTCGTGTTATGGTTGTTTTCAGGTTATGGCAGAGTGAGAGGGAAGCCTGAGGGTGATGGAAATGTCACACTTGTGTTCCTGCCACGTCAGTTTGGCAACTGTGTGTTTGTGCGGTGTGACAACAGTCACACGCTGCCAATCCACGAAGCTTTGCCTCATCCTCTCTTCATGTATGAGCACAAACCACGACAGAGCTCCTCTTGCACAGCTTACACACACACACACACACTTTTCCCACTAACCTCCTCCACATCTTGTTACATACATACGACCCATCCATCCCTAGTCACACACCCCCTCGCCTCCCGCCTTGCAGCCCACCCGCTCCGACTCGGCTGGCTGCTCTGCTGTCTCTCTGTAGTGACAGATGAGTCTGCGGGAAACATTTCCTCCAGGCTCACGGCTCACTTTCAAGTCTGCTGTAAAACGATACAAAGATGCTCTCGATAATGGTGCAGCTGAGATGGACGTCACTGCCACTCTTTGGTGCTCTTGCTCGCTGTACAGCAGTTGTTGCTGTATTCTACTGGTGGACATTTTCTCAATGAATCCCTCCAGGGCAGACCTCTGCTTTATTACCCACCTGAGGAGGCTCATTCTCCCACACAGGCACACTGTAGTGGTTTCTATGTGGGCAGGCTCTGGGTCGGGCCTTCCTCTCTCGGAAGGCATGAACAGTCTCGGCGCCAGTAATTGGACTTTAGGACTGACTGGAGAACTTGACTGACCCTTGGTAATGGCTTTGAGTGAATAATTATTTGCAGTTATGGTTGGAAGATGATATCAGGCAGAGTGGACCAATCCCACCAGTGTGACTCACCCCTGTCGCCAGAGCAGAATGCTGCCAGCACTCAATTAATGAAATCCAGCTGCTCAGGCTCCAGCGTGCAGTGGCTGATCAAAAAAATAAATAAATAAAAAGAAGTCACATCGGGATCTGGTCAGAAAAAGGGTTATCTTCCTCCAACCTTTTCCACAACTGTCAGCCTGTGGCCCATCATCGTAGTAATTATAAAATCTCCTCCACTCCAGGTACAAGGCATTAGGGTTGATAATGTCTCCATTATTTTTTAACTGCCTGTGGCGGCACTCGGCACAGCCCGCGGCGGCCGTGTTAATGAGACCTCTTAATATGGCAGGTAGCGCCTCCTCAGGACACAAAATACAATCACTCTTAATCCGGTCTGCCGAAGTGAATTCAGCTGTTCCGCCTCTGCAGGACAGCAGGTCATCCTCAAAAGCCCTGACAACTTCAATGCAAAGATAAATTGCGCTTACAAAAAAAAAAAAAAAATAGTGATGACGCGAGTGATGCGAGGCGGTCGGCCTTGTTCGTTGCTGAGTTTTGCACCCGAATGTGCCCAAGGCTGAAAATCAGAGTGCATGTCTTCCTGTCTACATAATTTTTTAGTTTTCATCATCGGCCAGCGTAGGTCGTGTGCGTGGAGACCGGCTGCCCTCCTCACCTTATCTCTCTTTTATCTCCACTCTGTGATTAACCTATTTGCTCCAACATCATTATTTCCACCGCTCCCTGCGCTATAGTAAAGTTTTTTATTCTTTTTCTCACTCTCCTGCCTTCATCCACACACATGTCCACCTGTCATCCAGCACACCCCCCTCCAATGCCTCCTGAGTGACCCCTCATTGCCCTGTTGCCAGGTTCCATTATGTCTGGCTACCCATTGGTCTGCTCAGGTTGGTGCTGGAGAGCTCCGAGCGGCCCGTGATATGACAGTTAATGCCGGGTCGCACACTCTCGCTGGTAACACATGCGGGTCAGCCTGTCACACCTGTCCATGACTCTACTGTGCGTGGGTGCCACACTCTGCCGTGCGTGGATAACTGCCAGACAGCCGTGATGGTCTCAACCTCGCATTCAGCAAAAGTGAAGTATGAGGCACAATGGAGTAGAAAAAACACACCTTCCCCATTCTGTTTTTTTTAACCAAAGACCTTACACAATGCTCTTTTTTGCAACCATGGCAACCAGTAGGGATGCCCTGTTTGTTCTTGTTTAGCGCAGAGAAGGAGGCCGTAACTGTTAACTACTGATGGACTCCTCTGCCTCCTGCCACGTTCTGGTCTTTGTGTTAATGACCACTCACAGCTGCCGCCCTGAGGGGGCTGCAGGGGCAGCCAGCATCAAAACAGTCTTCTCAAAGAGCAGAAAATATGTTCCCCGTGTGCTTTTCCTTCTGTTGTTGTTGTAAAATAATAAATGCCAAGTTATTTTCATTTATTAGAGATTTACCAGTTTGGCCTCAGAACACCTCCCGATGTATTCTGCAGTTTAGACATCTCATTTCTGTCCAGCTGTCCTGCATTAACTCCTCCTGTTGGGTTCAGGGCCTTTTAATGAGAACTGTCATTCTGCACCTGACCGAACAAGCTGTCCATCCAGGACAAGATGGTAGCGCCCCGGTACTTGATCAGCAGTTGTGTTACCGTAGCATGTTTCTGGCTTCCTCTCTGGTCCGGGGCAGCGAACCCGCACGTAACTGGCCTGTGAAGGCCGAGGGGCCGGCACGGGTTTTTGTGCCAGATTGACATTTAGAGGAGCTTTGCCAGGACACCATACCACATTTTGTCCTCTTAAACAAGCGATGTGGGAGAGGATGTGTCAACTCTGACAGATGGGTAGGTGTCAGTGCCAGCCACACTAGACCACACCGGACCGCTGGTGTGACAACTGTGTGTCAGCTAGCAGGGGCTTTGTGTCAGGCATTGGAGGGGCAGGTGTCTCCCTCCAGCAGCGAGCGCTGGAAACACGTGGATAAATGCAGTTGATATTTTCATGCTGCTATATTTATTCAGTGCAGAGAGCAAAATATAACCAGCAAAAGAACAAAACAGTCAGAGATCACAGTCTTGCTTATAAGCAGACCCAGTATGTTGCCCGTGGGATCCACGGGCTGTAGATTGAGTAGTGTTTATAAAATAGGTAGCTGAGATTTTTCAAGGGTGGTAATAAACTAAGCAAAGCTTGTATAATGAGTATGAATGTCATGAGAGTTCAGAATGTTTTTAGAACCTTAGGCCATCAATTAAGAAGAGCAACTTAACTCTTTTGTTTCCTGTTAATTATGTAATTTTTTTATGTTAATTTGCTGTCTTAATGTATTTATAAATTGTTTAGGTTCTTGTTATCATAGACCAACTATTGTCATTATTTTATTTTATTTTTACTTCTATTTTGTCACTTGATTTTTAAATCGACCACAATGGAACCATCCATGTCATCCATGTAAGTAAGTCCCTTCGGCTGCTCCCTTGTTTGCACTCGGGGTCGCCACAGCAAATCCCAGGTGGATCTGCATGTTGAATTGGCACAGGTTTTACGCCGGATGCCCTTCCTGACGCAACTCCACATTTCATGGAGAAATGTGGTAGGGGTAGGATTTGAACCCGGAACCTTCTGCACTGAAACCAAGTGCATTAACCACTTGGCCACCACCCCTGCAAAAAAAAAAATAAATAAAAAATCATACATTGTGATTTCTGGATTTTTCTTCTAGATTATGTCTCTCACAGTGGACATGCACCCAAGATGAAAACCCCAGACCCCTCCACGATTTCCAAGTGGGAGAACCCGCAAAACCGCAGGGCACTCAAACACCCATCCTCCTCACTGTAAATAACGTTTTAATGGTATGAGATAGAAACTTACTTTTTTTTTTTTTTTTTTTGCTAAAAAGTTAACTCCACAGACTTTCGAGCTAGCCATCGGCCATTTTTGTACTCCTCATAGAAGCTGTGTGATGACGTGCGCAATGTGACTGTCCAATTGGAATTGGTTCACCATCACATGGTTTTCCAAAATCCAATCATAGGGCAGATTTACCTCACGTGAAAAGCCAAAGATTGTTTTCAGGAGTGATATGTTACTAGTTGGCCCCTTTTAATAGCCCCCTGGGTGCTCCAATGAGTACATACTATTGGGCTCCATGTGCCCTGCGCCATTACGTACATCCATGTATTTTTAACATATTTACAATTATATTATGTACTTACATTGAACTTACTAAATAAAATCACTCACCACACTCTCGCTTTTAATATAAACATGACTTACCACCTCCTGCTCGAAAGGCGTGTGAGTCCAGAAAATAGTTAACAACATCCATTGTTCCGTTTTTGCAGTTCATCCTTGATGCAAAATACATGAGCATACCAAACAGCAAATGTCAGCTCTCCACAGTTTCTCTATGATCAAAGATACATGCACGCACAGCTGCTGTGAGCAGGTGCCTTTAATTTGACAAACAAAGACGGTGGCAGTGGACATTAAAAACACTACACATTTCAGTTATGGTACCAACATGACACATAAGTCACTCATGGTGACAGCAACATGAGACTCAAACTGTCTAAACCAATTGACCTACAAAAACTCAATAAATCAATAACGCTAACAACCTCAAAGCTTGAACTCCCATGGTGCATTGCAGCACCATGTCCATTGTTTACTGGTTAGCTACAATTGGTCATTTCTCCAAAAATATTTGTCCTATCAACTTCCCGTTTTCCCAGGGTTCATCCTTGACCCAAAATACATAAGCATACCAAACGGCAAATGTCAGCTCTCCCTGGTTTTTGCGTGAATGAAGCCATACACTGGCACATATGCACACAGAGGCCACTTAGCTATTACAACCCCAATTCCAATGAAGTTGGGACATACTGTAAAATGTAAAAAAAAAAACAGAATACAATGATTTACAAATCCTCTTCAACCTATAGTCACTTGAATACACCACAAAGACAAGAAATTTAATGTTCAAACTGATAAACTTTATTGTTTTTGCGCAAATATTTGCTCATTTTGAAATGGATGCCAGAAACGCGTTTCAAAAAAGCTGGGACAGTGGTATGTTTACCACTGTGTTTTCTCACCTTTCCTTCTAACAACATTCAATAAGCATTTGGGAACTGAAGACACTAATTGTTGAACCTTTGTAAGTGGAATTCTTTCTCATTCTTGTTTGATGTACGACTTCAGTTGTTCAACAGTCCAGGGTCTCTGTTGTTGTATTTTGTGCTTCATAATGTGCCGCACATTTTCAATGGGCGACAGGTCTGGATTGCAGGCAGGCCAGTCTAGTACCCGCACTCTTTTACTACAAAGCCACGCTGTTGCATCACGTGCAAAATGTGGCTTGGCATTGTCTTGCTGAAATAAGCAGGGACGTCCCTGAAAAAGACGTTGCTTGTATGGCAGCATGTGTTGCTCCAAAATCTGGATGTACCTTTCAGCATTGATGGTGCCATCACAGATGTGTAAGTTGCCCCCATACCATCTCAGATGCTGGCTTTTGAACTTTGCGCTGGTAATAACCTGAACGGTCTTTTTCCTCTTTTGTCTGGAGAACACGACATCCATGATTTCCAAAAACAATGTGAAATGTGGACTCATCTGATCACGGCACACTTTTCCACTTTGTGTCTGTCCATTTCAAATGAGCTCAAGCAGATAAGGCGGCGGTGTTTCTGGATGTTGTTGATGTGTGGCTTTCGCTTTGCATGGTAGAGTTTTAACTTGCACTTGTAGATGTAGCAACGAACTGTGTTAACTGACAATGGTTTTCTGAAGTGTTCCTGAGCCCACGCAGTAAGATCCTTTACACAATGATGTCAGTTTTTAGTGTAGTGCCGCCTGAGGGATCAAAGGTCACAGGCATTCAGTGTTGGTTTTCAGCCTTGTCGCTTACGTGTAGAACGATCTCCAGATTCTCTGAATCTTCTGATTATATTATGGACTGTAGATGATGGAATCCCTAAATTCCTTGCAACTGAATGTTGAGAAATCTTGTTCTTAAACTGTTGGACTATTTTTTCATGCAGTTCACAAAGTGGTGATCCTTGCCCCATCTTTGCTTGTGAATGGCTGAGCCTTTTGGGGATGCTCATTTTATCCCCAATCATGACACTCACCTGTTTCCAATTAATCTGTTCACCTGTGGAACGTTCCAAACAGGTGTTCTTTATGCATTCCTCAACTTTCCCAGTCTTTTGTTGCCCCTGTCCCAGCTTTTTTGAAACGTGTTGCAGGCATCCATTTCAAAATGAGCAAATATTTGCACAATAACAAAAAAGTCTATCAGTTTGAACATGAAATATCTTGTCTTTGTGGTGTATTCAATTGAATATAGGTTGAAGAGGATTTGCAAATCATTGTATTATGTTTTCATTTACATTTCACGCAATGTCCCAACTTCATTGGAATTGGGGTTGTATAATATAGATTAGATTAATTGATCGCCTCTGGAAATATTCTAGAAGCAGATGTGGACTTGCGTCTGACTGATCTTCGATAGCTAACGATGCTAAGCAGCTCAATACTGTCTGGTAGTTTGACACTTTACGGTCAATAGGTACTTAGTTCCAGACTCCAGAAGAGGCACTCGATCAGCAGAGTCAATGATCTGATATTGAAATGGTTCAGTAACAGCAAGCATCGAACATAATGGCACAGGGTTGATGGTTTGATTAGCTTTACCGGTAACCTGGTACAGGTGGTATGATTTGATGTACTTAACTTTTTTCAAATTACGCCAAAATAAATTAAACAAAATACAATCATATATTCTGTTAAAGGCTCTTGTAGTGGTTAACAATTATTTAAAAATGTTTTAGAACTCATGCCCAGACAATAGTTTACTGTGTGTAAAGGTTTCAAGTCTGTCAGATACTTTCACCTGATATTAGGCCAAAATGTGAAAAATATCCAAATACCTTAATGATGAAGAATTTGTGAACAAAATTTAGACACTTGGTCTGGAACCAGATTTGAACAAAACCACATCAACACCCAACATTATGTAAACATTCAGCACACTGAGGCATATTACCAGAGGCCTGGATTCAGCTGATCTCAGATATCTTCATCAGGTGACCTACATTCTTCACAAGAGAACTTCTTTGGTCTATTGTGCCTGTTCTTCTCCTTCGTCTCAGGGAAAGGTCTGCTTTGCTTGGGTACATCTTACCATGATGAACCTAAGTAATGCGTTCCAGCCAAGAGAATCTTAATGTGACTTCATTTTTCTTTCCCATTCTTTTTTTTTTTTTCTCGACTGGGGTTTTCCTGGATTTATGTGGCAGTATGCTTATGTCTTGTGGTGGTGCATACTTAGTATGTCACCCAAAACTATTTACAATCCCCAGGATAATTCAGCAAACGACTCCACCAAAATAACAGTAATGTATGTGGAGGTAGAGTTTGCCATTTTGGGGCAGACCACAATCACATGAACATTGATGATGCAGGTTTCCCCCGCATCCACCATTCTCATCTGAATGGGTCCAACATGCGTTAAGAAGGCGCAACCACCTTGTCAGCCAGAGTAAACATATTAGCCCCCAGCCCTCCAAGGCTTGAGGAGCACTGTCTTCATGAAAATTCAGTAAGGTATATCTTATATATTATATTCCAGTTCTAAGGTGGAACTATGCTAGTATACTAAGGTATATCTAAATATCTAAAAAGGAAGAGTAAAATAGAAGAGTAGAAAAGAGTAGAGTAGAGCCACTTAGGTGCCTGGTCTTGAGAACCAGGGATGGTAGGTTCACCATCATGTTCACCATCTATCTGTCCATTGGTATATTCATCTATTCCTTGCTTCCAACACTTTCAGGAAACCAATGAACAACTTAACTTGACATTTTTAAGGGCATGGTTGGGCCCAGTAGCATCAATGTCTGCTGATTTTTACCCATGGCTAAAATATGGCCATAGGGTATTATGAAGACTTTGCATCCCTTTGTCTATCGGTCAGTCTGTCTGTTGTCAGCATAACTCCAGTCCTATTACTGCCAGGGTCTTCAAATTCACAGGGAGCATTCCTGAGACACAGACCTTGGACAAGTTCAAAGATGGCTAATCTTGACTCATTTTAAGTGGTGAAATGGTCATATTCTTTCTACACTCTTTCTTTCATTACATCCATTCTCTCTGTTGTGACTATTACATTTACAAGATGTAATCTCAGGATAGTGAACTTGCAGGACATTGAAGGTAGCTGACCTTGGCCTACTTTCAGGATCAAAAGGTCACCCCTTACCAAAACATAGTACTGATAAGTATATAAAAAGTAAACTGGAAGTATACTTGAAACATACTTGCATGTACTACTTTTTGGTAAGGGACATTTCATGTTGGGTTTGTCCACCAGGGCAGTATATTGGAGTTACTGCATGAGTTGGCCAAGTGAATATATGTTGCGTTTCCTATTTTTATGCTCATACAGTCGAGGGTACTTTAGTATTGTGTTTTATTTATCAGTACACACAGTTGTATGCAAAAGTTTGGGCACCCCTGATAATTTTCATCTATCCATCCATATTCTTCTGCTTTATTCAGAGTCGGGTCATGGGGGCAGCAGCTCAAGCAAAGCTGCCCAGCCCTCCCGATCCACACACACCTCCCCCAGCTCCTCTGGGGGAACCCCGAGGCATTCCCAAGCCAGCCGAGAGATGTAGTCCCTCCAGCGTGTTCTGGGTCTTGCCCAGGGTCTCCTCCCTGATAATTTTCCTTTTATAAATTATTGGTTGTCTGGATCAGAAATTTCAGTTAAATATGTCATATAGCAGACAAACACAGTGATAATTGAGAAGTGAAATGAAGTTTATAGGATTACAGAAAGTGTGCAATAATTCTTTAAACAAAATTAGACAGGTGCATAAATTTGGGCACCCCAACAGAAAAAATACATCAGTATTTAGTAGCTCCTCCTTTTGCAGAAATAACAGCCTCTTAATGCTTCCTACAGGTTTGTTTGTTTCCAAGCATGGACAGCCCGCTTAAAATCACACCACAGATTTTCAATCATATCCAGGTCTGGGGACTGAGATGGCCATTCCAGAACCTTGTACTTGTTCCTCTGCATAAATGCCTTAGTAGATTTTGAGCAGTGTTTAGGGTCGATTTCTTGTTGAAAGATCCAGCTCCGGTGCAACTTCAACTTTGTCACATTCATGAACATTGTTCTCAAGAATCTGCTGCTGTTGACTGGAATTCATGTGACCCTCAACTTTAACAACATTCCCAGTACCTGCACTGGCCACACAGCCACACAACATGATGGAACATCTCCTAATTTTACTGTAGGTAGCAAGTGTTTTTCTTGGAATGCTGTTTTCTTTTTCAGCCATGCATACTGCCCCTTATATTGTACAAATAACTCAATTTTAGTTTAATCAGTCCACAGCACCTTATTCCAAAATGAAGCTGGCTTGTCCAAATGTGCTACAGCATACCTCAAGTGACTCTGTTTGTGGCGTGTATGCAGAAAAAGGCATCATTACAGCATCATACAGCATCTCCTTGTGCAAAGTGCGCTGTATAGTTGAACGATGCACAGAGACACTATCTGCAGCAAGATCATGTTGTAGGTCTTTGGAGCAGGTCTGCTGGTTGACTGTGACAGTTCTCACCATCCTTCACTTCAGCTTATCTGAGATTTTTCTTGGCTTGCTACTTCAGGCCTTAACTAGTACTTTACCTGTGGTCTTCCATTTCCTCACTATGTTCCTCAGCGGAAACTGGCTGCTGAAATCTATGAGATACAGTAGTGTTCAGAATAATAGTAGTGCTATGTGACTAAAAAGATCAATCCAGGTTTTGAGTATATTTCTTATTGTTACATGGGAAACAAGGTACCAGTAGATTCAGTAGATTCTCACAAATCCAACAAGACGAAGCATTCATGATATGCACACTCTTGAGGCTATGAAATTGGGCTATTAGTAAAAAAAAAGTAGAAAAGGGGGTGTTCACAATAATAGTAGCATCTGCTCTTGATGCTACAAACTCAAAACTGTTATGTTCAAACTGCTTTTTTAGCAATCCTGTGAATCACTAAACTAGCATTTAGTTGTATAACCACAGTTTTTCATGATTTCTTCACATCTGCGAGGCATTAATTTTGTTGGTTTGGAACTAAGATTTTGCTTGTTTACTAGTGTTATTGGGGTCATTGTCTTGTTGAAACACCCATTTCAAGGGCATGTCCTCTTCAGCATAAGGCAACATGACCTCTTCAAGTATTTTGACATATCCAAACTAATCCATGATACCTGGAATGCGATATATAGGCCCAACACCATAGTAGGAGAAACATACCCATATCATGATGCTTTCACCACCATGCTTCACTGTCTTCACTGTGAACTATGGCTTGAATTCAGAGTTTGGGGGTCGTCTCACAAACTGTCTGCGGCCCTTGGACCCCAAAAGAACAATTTTACACTCATCAGTCCACAAAATATTCCTCCATTTCTCTTTAGGCCAGTTGATGTGTTCTTTGGCAAATTGTAACCTCTTCTGCACGTGTTTTATTTAACAGAGGGACTTTGCGGGGAATTCTTGCAAATAAATTAGCTTCACACAGGCGTCTTCTAACAGTCACAGCACTTACAGGTAACTCCAGACTGTCTTTGAGCATCCTGGAGCTGATCAGTGGGTGAGCCTTTGCCATTCTGGTTATTCTTCTATCCATTTTAATGGTTGTTTTCCGTTTTCTTCCATGCATCTCTGTTTTTTTTTGTCCATTTTAAAGCATTGGAGATCATTGTAGATGAACAGCCTATAATTTTTTGCACCTGCATATACGTTTTCCCTTCTCCAATCAACTTTTTAATCAAACTACGCTGTTCTTCTGAACAATGTCTTGAACGTCCCATTTTCCTCAGGCTTTCAAAGAGAAAAGCATGTTCAACAGGTGCTGGCTTCATCCTTAATTAGGGGACATCTGATTCACACCTGTTTGTTCCACAAAACTGACGAACTCACTGACTGAATGCCACACTACTATTATTGTGAACACCCCCTTTTCTACTTTTTTTTACTAATAGCCCAATTTCATAGCCTTAAGAGTGTGCATATCATGAATGCTTGGTCTTGTTGGATTTGTGAGAATCTACTGAATCTACTGGTACCTTGTTTCCCATGTAACAATAAGAAATATACTCAAAACCTGGATTAATCTTTTTAGTCACATAGCACTACTATTATTCTGAACACTACTGTAGCTTTTTGTATCCTTCCCCTAAACCATAATGTTGAACAATCTGTGTTTTCAGGTCATGTGAGAGTTGTTTAGAGGCTCCCATGTTGCCACTCATTAGCAGAAATGCAAAGAGGGGAAACATTTGCAAATGGCCACATTAAATACCCTTTCTCATGAATAGATTCACCTGTGTAAGGAGGTCACGGGTCAGTGAGCTTACCAAATCAATTTTGTGTTCCAGTAATTAGTGCTTCATGTATTCAAATCAATAAAATGGCAAGGGTGCCCAAATTTATGCACCTACCCAATTTTGTTTAAATAGTTATTGCACACTTTCTGTAAATACTAGAAACTTCATTTCACTTCTAAAATATCAGTGTGTTCGTCTGCTATATGATATATTTAACTGGAATTTCTGATCCAGACAACCAATGATTTATAAAGGAAAATCATAAAAAAAAATTGTGTATATATGTGTGTGTGTGTTTTGGGGGTGGCCAAATGTGAAGTACATTAGAAGCATTGTTACCCTAAAAATGATTCTGAGTGCAATAACATCTGCTGTACGCACCCAGCTGTTGTCAAACTTGATGTGGATGTTCAGTAGCACAACCCCAAGAAGTACACTGATTTTGAACCGGAAGGTCAAAGTTCATGGTTACTGGATGCGGGACATGTGAAAAGGTTTGAGTTAAATTCTACTGTACCTACCTGATTATAATCAAACTTGATGTTTTTGTTGGGTAAACCTACCCAAGAAATCAGTTGATTTGAATAAAAGGTCAAGACTCAAAATCACTGTCAATGTTTATTTGTTTGTTTTTTTTTTTGTTGTTGTTTGTTTATATATACCAAAAATTGCTTGCACATGGCATAGTGTTTTTAAACCAAGTGTTGTGTGGGCCGCTGAAGAGGAGGTACTGCTGGCCCACCACCACAAGATGGCGCCCTGCTTGAAGTGCGGGCTTCAAGCACGAGAGGGCGTCGGCTTTGCTGGAGGTGACAGCTGTCAACAATCAACACAAACTGTCACCCATCATCACCACTACAAAGACCGGACTGCAACTCCACCTCCTCGCCGAGAAATCGACTACCATTCAGGTAATTTCTCTGCTGACTGACACTGTGTGTGTTTAACCTGAACTTCTATTTGCAGCCGTTTTCCTGGAGTGTTTCCTTATCTGGAGGATTGGCGTTTGGTGTGACAGCGACGGCTTCGCCTCACACCCCAACTCAGATAAGTGGTTGACCAGGAGCTGCACGAGTGTGTGTGATTGGAGGTGGAGGTTTTCCCTCCTTTACTTAAGACAGACTGTGGATTATTGAGTGTGCGAACTCACACTCATCTGGACTGTCTTTGTTCTCTGCCAGCAGTACCGGGTCTGACTGCTGAAGACAGCGGCCACCTGGGGCGCAGGGCTTGGCGGCTCCGGTGTTCTTCAGCTCCGTTGGTGGTGGAAGCTGAGTGGGGATCCGGCTCTTCTCTCTCCAGGCGTCGTCTATCGTCGAGCCTGCCCACACGTCACCTGGTGTATGATTGACAGTCACCATATTGTTATTGTCTGTACGTTGTTGTGCGATTCACAACATTAAATTGCTACTTTTTGGCTTATCCATTGTCCGTTCATTAACGCCCCCTGTTGTGGGTCCGTGTCATGTCACTTTCACAACACCAAGTACGATAATGGCATCTCTTCTGTACACGACTGATTCTCTTAGTACAAGCAAAATTATTTCCTGAAATATCTTGTTTTTAAATTTCTGTTACACAGTACTCCATAATGACAATGTAAAAACAGGGTTTTTGTTGTTGTTTTTTGTTTTTAGATTTTTGCAAATGTATACAATAAAATAGCAACTAAGAAATCACATTTATATAAGTATTCACAGCCTTTGCCATGAAGCTCAGATTTGACTTCAGGTGCATTCTGTTTCCACTGATCATCCTTGAGATGTTGCTGCGTCTTAATTGGAGTCCACCTGAAGTAAATTCAGTTGGTTGGATATGATTTAGAAAGACACACACCCATCTACATATAAGGTCCCACAGGTGACAGTGCATGTCAGAGCACAAACCAAACATGAAGTTAAAGGAATTGTCTGTATTCCTCTGAGACAGGATCGTCTCGATGCACAAATCTGGGGAAGGGTACAGAAACGTTTGTGCTGCCTTGGAGGTCCCAATCTGTAAATGGAAGAAGTGTGGATCCACCAGGACTCTCCCTGGAGCTGGCTGTCCGTCTAAACTGAGTGATCAGGGGAGAAGGACCTTAGTCAGGGAGGTGACCAAGAACCCAATGGTTACTCTGTCAAAGCTCCAGCATTCCTCTGTGTAGAGAGGAAAGCCTTCCAGGACAACAATCTCTGCAGCAATCCACCAATCAGGCCTGTGTGGTAGAGAGGCCAGACAGAAGCAGCAAAAGCCTTATTCCATTTTGGAATAAGGCTGTAACATAAAATGTGGAAAAAAGTGAATACTTTCCAGATGCACTGTACATACGGAGAGGTCCACAGCTGGGCTTCTGATATGAAAGAGAGAGAAAGAGAAAAACGCCACATTTCCCCTCATATTTTCAAAAACCGAGGGACGTGTGTGTGAAGAGACTAAAGAAATGTTGGTTTGAAGTTTGCTAAAGGATTACACGCTTATGTATTTTGGATGTGTGCATCTCCTGCACTTTATTTGTGCACCTGTGCTTCTGACATTAAGTGTCCTGCTGCACATCTCAGCCAGGCCTCCTCAGAGGGAGAGCCATTAATCTTCACTAAATCAAATAAATCAAGAGCACTTTAGAAAGAGCTGTCAGTGTAATTGTTGTGATAGCCGTTCCACTGCTACTCCAGGGGGAGCTCTATTAAAAACGGTGCCAGGAAGAGAAAAGACCTGCTACACCAAGAGCTCAGAGTCAGTTTTATGTCTGGATAGTTGAGCGTTTGGGCCTTTTGTGTGTGTGTGTGTGTGTGTGTGTGTGTGTGTGTGTGTGTGTGTGTGTGTGTGTGTGTGTGTGTGTGTGTGTGTGTGTGTGTGTGTGTGTGTGTGTCCATCTAACTAAACTAGGACAGCCCTGAATGCAGCATTTGGTGCAGCTGTTAAATGATTTTGGTGCTGCAGTGATTAAACACCCAGCCTAATCTTCAGTGTCATTGTGTGCACAGATTGGTATTTATGCTTTGAACAATGCTAAAGTCTTTCAACAAAACCATCTTGAGATAAGACAGAAGACATAATGGGGATGGAAAGAGCACAACGTGAAAAACTGCTCTGCCCTCAGTCTCTGTCTTTACCAATCAGGGTTAAAGGACTACCCGGGCACCTTGGCAGCATTACTCTGCTTTGTCTCATTTTCCTCTTAACCAGCTGAACCAGGCTGCATTCATTACCCAACACGGCTTTACTGCTGAAAGAGGGGAAAAAAGCTATATAAGACCAACCCTGACGTGCGTTTGATCATACAGGAACAATTTGAGCTTTTTGTGACTAAATCATTCAGGATTTGCATTTTTATTACAAGTTTTGTTAACTTTATTATGTTAGGGTTTTCCTCTGCAACAGATTTCTCAACACACTGACGCCGATACCAGTGTTCTGTCATAGTACTCTTGCTAAATAAGGATGGTTCAAGCCAAAGGCAGGGATCAGAATCTGGTCCGATCAAAGCATTGTTTTTGATTGATTGGTATAGGAGTAAGCCCTGTGATAGGCTGATGTTCTGTCACTGTACTGCGCCTCACGCCCTATGACTGCTGGGATAGGCTCAGCAGTCTAACCTTAAATAACACTTGATCACATTTGGAGGAGATCTAGGTGAAAAAGTGAATGCAGGAGATCTAAAATTTGCCTTTTTGATCCCTGTTGATTTGTTTGTCTGCCTGTCACTAAGAATCTCAAAAGGGTGAAGGAATCTCATAGTTTTTGAGGCAGATATGGCAAACAAAAATTTAAATTCAATGTCAAGTTCACTTTTTACAAGCTCAGTCATATTAGAACTTTTGATAATAACCTCGTGTGTATTTACTAGGGTGTTCCTGACCTTGAACCTTTACTAAACAGACCATTTAAGGGCAATGCTGGCTTCAGCCTTCATCCACATGCCAAGTTTGGTGGGAATCAGGCCAAAGATCTGGAATGCGTAGGTGAGCAGACGTTGCTCAGATTCTAGTAACAATATTTTAATGAATACTTTTGTGTTTAAAATTTTTATCTTTTAGTATTTCTACGTGTCATTTATTTATTTATTTTTAATGATTTGTGATGTGGAGAAATGATGACCCCAAATACTGTAATCTATTCCGAGATTATTTTGGGTTCATGTTTTCACTCAGGACAAAAACTATTTTATTTGGTGCAGTTTTGATTTCGAACACGAACACCATTACAGGCTAATTGGCTGCATCATGTCATTTTGGGGGCAAGCTAAAAATAGTCACGGTAATCTACTTCTTGTTGCCACTGTACACTTGAAAATGTCACGAGAAGTGTTTGGTAGCATGCATAGGGTCTGTGCAGAGATCAGGTGCATGTGTACGTCATTAAATGTAAAGTAACTTTTTAAAACGGCCGCCTCCTGCCTGTTCAATGGCACCGGCCTCTGCTCAGTAATTGCAAGTCAGTTGTTGATGAGGTACTGGTTCCTGTTGGTAGCAGAATGAAATCCTCATCGACAACTGACTCACAGACGGCAGCACCACGGAGGAACTGAGATGCTAAGGTAAGCGGCTAACTGCATAATCGGTAATTTTAAAGCATTTCTTTACATTTATTGTGGAAAACCTGTGAGCATTTACCTCTGTAGGTATCCTCAACACTTCTAATGACATTTTTGCCTGTTCAGTGGAGACCAGAAGTGGTTTAATGAGTATCATTAGCTTGTCCTGTGCAATTAGATTATGTAACCATTTACCCCGTGATGGTGTTTGTGTTCTAAATCAGTACTATACTTATTAAAAAAAAATTTCTCCCATGTGAAACATGAACTCTAAAACATCTAAAAATATGGAGGGAAAAAAAAGCAGAGTTCTCCTTTAAAAGCAGATTAACGGAGTGCTGTTGGACCTTTGCCGAGGACTTTTAGTGCACAGTGTCCTTCTAGTGTCTTTCTATTCAACCAGGTGTCCACCAGATGGTGCCAAACTGCACGTGTTGGTTGCTCGGCTTTTTGTGTGTCATGGCTCACCTTCACACCGGGATTCATAATGACCAGCAGAGGCGAGCAGGATGAAGGGTTTTGAAACACACTTCTGCATTTACTGTGTGGGCTTGAACAGAACTCACGTTAATCACAGGCACAGCGGTCGTTTGTTTCGGCCCTGGCAGACCCACATTGTTCCCGTGGATAATAAAGGCTGCACTCTACAAATTCAATGGCACTTTTTGCAAGCAAGTCGTGTGGACTGATTCACGCAACCAAAGTCCTCACCACTCGCTGAGAAACAAAGTGACAGGTTTGAAAATGTGGGGAAAAATGGTCTGTTACTGATGTGATCTCTACTAATCTGTTTGACCCGCTCGCTCCTCAAATGAGAACGGATGAAGGGATTCCCGACATCCTGATTGGAAGATGGATGAATGTGCAACAGCAGCTTTAATTGATTGAAGATGGGAATTCAGTTAGGGATAATTGAATCATGAAAATCATTAAAAGCTCAAGTGCGTGAGATAATTAGGAGAGCTAACCAGGTTGTAATCAACACTCAGTATAAATCATCTTTAGGATTTATGACAGTTTGTGTGTAATAAACTTTGTTTAGGTGCTGCTTTCCCGCACTGCCGGAATGTATTTGTTCTAATATTTGCCGTTACGTTTGGTTAATTGGTCTCCAGGCCGGATTGCCTGCTTCTGATTCCTGAGGTCAGCAGGGGTCACTGTTCCGCTTCATTACACCATCGAGGGAAATGAGGAGCCTGATTAGTTTGGGCTTGACCTTGGGCTATTCTGCGAAGATTTTACTAACTAAATGTCCTCACTTCAGGGCTCGGCAGACTCCAAATCATTGAAATCTTCCGGTCCCCTGGGCGAAGCCATTCAGAGTGTGAGCTGATGCATGTAAGCGAAGGCCTCACGCTGTTCGAGCTGAACTTTAACTCGCTGAGAAGTGTTGGGAAATATCTCCAGGTTCGGTGTCACAGGAGATGTGAATGAAGCGCAGCTCCGACTGTTGCCCTTAGAAACGGAGTAACCTCTGCTTGGTGACTGTCATGGAATGCCATGGTAACAGCAGAGCTTAACAACAGGGGAGTTAGCCGGCTTGTGTCCTCTCTGTTTCAAAAACATGATCACGCTTAAGAAGAGCTGCCCCTTAACCCTCCTCCTCCTCCTCGCCATCGTCTGTATTTTTGTCATCCACTTGGAGTAGCCAAGCACTCAGTTTGTATTTGTGGCAGCAGCCGGCAGGGTGTTTGGATCTGCCCCTCCTGCCCTAAATCTGGATATGCCAGGCTCGGAGACGACTTCCTCCTCGCTGCTTACCCAAAACCCCCGCCGTGCTTCTGGAATCAGATTGATGACGACCCCCACCGAGTGACATCTCAGACCATGGTTTGGGTAGCGGGCGCAGTGGGGCGCCAGGCAAGCAGTGACACTATGCCCCTGGGCCAAGCATCAACAGGCACAAGCATGCGAAGACACGTCCCACAACACATGTCCAGTCCTGCCTGCAAATGAGCAACAAGCGGCACACGGCCGCCGCTCTTGCAGTTCGGCCTCAGGTGTGCGTTGTTCGAGCGATTATCTGGCACTGGGGGTGGGGGACGGTTTGTACAAGCTTGAATGTGACATGCTTGTTCAGGTTGAATACAGCTGAGGCCATAGGTATTTGGACAGTGAGGATTTTTGTTCATTTTGCCCCTGTGCCAGTCTAGACTTTCTGGTTATGCTAGTGCACGTACAGACTCGCACTGACTCTTGCCTTTGAAAATGAAATTCATCCTTTGATATGGATGCACATTCCTGAGCCATCCAACAGATGCCAGTGTTGAACAGGTGGCAGCATAGCATGCAATGTCGTACTTATCATGCAGACTCGGGAACAACTTTTAAAACACGTTTCAAAAGTGTTGAAACATTGTGTCCACTTTGCTGCGAGTACTGTAGTTTGTAGTACTAAGAAATTGTTTTGTTATCATCCCCATTTACGCATTCATTGTGTCTCAGTTCAGGGGCCGCATCCTTCGAAGGCTGCATTCGTTGACCACATACACCATAGTGGCGTGATGAGGCCGTCTCATTTCAAAGACTCCTTGACATGTGGCTGAGGGATGCAGCCTTTCACTCCCGATAACAAAAGGGTACAGCAGGTGTACGCTTCTCAGCCCAAACAACCCCAAGAGGCTTGTTTTGCTTTAAAAGACAAAAAAAAAGTTGGTAAACATGAAAAACAAAAGAACAATTTCAGGCTCCATATGTATAATTCCAAATAAATAATGTTTAGAAATATTAATAGTTATTTAAAAAAAACTATTGCTAAACTACTGGTTACACCCACTACGCTGGCTTGTAGGGTGCAGCTGTTAAGGTTGCTTGACAGTGGGGTAGAGGCGGGATAAGCTAATGAAGCAATCTCAAAATACTCTGTGCGCGAGACCATCTCATTTCAGAAAGTTTGGTTCAGCCTCCGCAGTCTCAGAAGGCCAGATCTTCATAGATTGCAGCCTTCTAAGGATGCCGATCCTGAACTGAGACAAAATAGTTCTTTAATTTGCATTTAGTTGTTTACCCTTCTGTTGTATATTTCGTAGCATATTTGCCGATAGAGTGGGCATCATATTTGTGCCCTCAGTTGCAAACAAGATGATATAGTGGTTAGCATTCTTGCTTCACAGCTAAACTGTCTGGAGGTTGAATCGAGTAATGCCTATTTCCTTACTGTGTGGACTCTACATGGTGCCCCTGTGTCTGCATGGGTTTCCATTGGGCCGTTGGGCGCTCTGGCTTCCTTCCACTATCAGAACATGCTCATTAGGTTGATGCTTCTTTCACAGCCTGCAACCAAGGCAGCATGTGAAGATCTGGAGTTAGTCCTCTGACGCTGCTCAGTGGCCACCCACTGCTTCTAGTGATTAGATAATGTTGAAATGCCTGTGATTAGGACAGATTTCACTCAGGCAATTAATAAAATATCAGTTATTAAGGTGAGCACAGCATCCAGCAGTTGGCAGACATACCAGCATGGCGACATGCTTATTTCACAGACGGTTTGTCGTCATTATATGCCCTTTTAATTTGGAGATGTACCAGATTGGTTTTTGAGTTATTGTCTACAGACGTTGGCTGAGATGACGTAACATTAAAGAATTACATTTTTACCCAGTCCCTCCATTTTCATAGGATAAAAGTAATGCCACAAACTAACGTAATGGTAAATATAAGGATTATTTTTACTACTTGGCTGAAAATCCTTTGCAGCCAATGATGAGCTGAGCTCTGGAACCCGTGAACATCACCAAATGTTGAGTTTTGTCCTTTTAAGGTACCTTGCCTGGTCTTTACTGCAGCTCCCTTCAGTCGCTGTTTGTTTGTGGTTCTTGATACTTTCAGGTTTGTCTTCAGGAAGTGAAAAGCGGCTTTACTGGGTTGAGGTCAGGTGACTGACTTGCACTGAAGAAGATTCCATTTGTTTGCCTCGAGATGCTCTTGGGTTGCTTTGACAGTACATTTGAGGTCATTATACCGCTGCAATTTAAAGTGTTGTCCTGTCAGTTTGGCAGCATTTGGTTGAATCGGAGCAGGTAGCAGAACCAGTTACATATCAGAATTCATTATGCTGCTTCCATCATCAATAATCACCAGCGACCCAGTTCCAACTGGCAGCCCCACAAGCCCATGCAGGGTTCTCACCACGAGTTTTGACAGCGTAAGAGTGAGGCTGTCATAAGTCCAGGCCCAGAATTGGGGATATGGGTGCCCCCCCAAAATGCGGTGCAGAGGCAGCGCCTCGTTTAGGCGGGTCCCAGGGGGCTTTGCACCTGAGAGGTTCTGAGGTTTTAAGCTTTTTTGGAAGGCTTATGTGACAACCTGGGCTGGGGGTATAATTGACAGATTTTTAGGGGAGGTGATGGTCTAGTGGTTAAGGCGTTGGGCTTGAGACCAGAAGATCCTTGGTTCAAATTCCAGCCTGGCTGGAAAATTGGGCAAGGTCTTTAATCCCCTAGTTGCTCCTGCTATGTAGTGAGGGCCTTGTATGGCAGCACCCTCACATCGGGGTGAATGTGAGGCATTATTGTAAAGCGCTCTGAGCGTCTGATGGAGATGGAAAAGCACTATATAAATGCAGTCCATTTACCATTTTTAACCTAGTGCTCAAAGTTACTGTCAGTTAGCTGCACCTTAACATAAGTTCAGAGACTACACACAATCAGAAATAAGCATTTTATTCAGAAATGATAAAAGAAAACATACAAAATGATATATGCGTTTGTAACACAGTGAGCAGCTTCAGTGGAACGTCACTTCCCAGGCTCTGACATCCACTCCCTGTTTTATAGCTTTGCCCTTTAGAACGGGGCCTGGATCCACTCGTGTGCCAATTGTGAAGCGGCGACAGAGCCACTGAATCTTGAATCTGAACATCAGCTGCTGATTGGCTGAGAACTCCTGCATCAGGCATGGTGATGTGGGAGGAGAACACAACTCCTATCACCACGTACTACAGGATTTAAAACAAAAACGATTCAGATGCGTACAGCTTTTGCCACGACACAACTGCATCACCACATCTGGTGAGGTAGATAGGTATCATGAACGGGAGTCAGACCTGTGTCTCAGTCTTGGTTTCCTTAAGCACGGAGCTGCTCTGCTGCACTGCAGGCCGTGCTGAAGGCCGCACGCCATCGATGCTGCAGCTTCTGAAAAGCTAAATAAATACATCTAAACAAGCTCTGATTCCATTTGGCAAACAAAAAGAAGAAAGAATGATCCTTCACATCCTGATGGTGCATGTGGCGCAGCAGGATTCTGGAAAAAAGTCTGGTGGCGGAGAGAGAGGAGGCCAGAACAGAATTTACTGCAAAAGGGATGGATAGAAAACTGAAAACATACAGAAGAAGGGTGAGGAGACATGGATAAGGTAGACGTAGGAAAACGGAGACGGGCCGAGAGCGACCGGGGAGTTCCCACAGACACGCACTTCTGTCTAAGCAGCTTTCCTCTCAGGGCGGGGTCACGCAGGGTCACGGCAGGATTACACTTTTGGCAAACAAGAGTGAGCTCCTCTCTCAGAAAGCCGTGCACGACTCCCCCATGACTCTCAGCAGCTGTAATAAAGCCAAGGCAGCCTGAACCTACAAACAAAAAGCTAACACGCTATCGATCGACAGCGGCCAACTTTCACGAGGTGGTGTCAAAAGGTCGACACTGTGCAGACAGCTCTGGCCGGGGTGAACGGCTATTATTGGGATGAGGGAAAACTCTGCTGTTTGTTCTTATCACAGAGATTCCGTGCTTAGTTGACAATTTCGTTGAGCTGTCAGCGTAGGGATGGAGTTGTTGCTCTCCGCCAAATGAAGAAAAACAGCCGCCGTGCTCGCGATCAACATATCCAAATGAGGTTTGTAT